>NW_027526203.1:404833880-405091380 GCF_048455015.1 Haemaphysalis longicornis
TACGTAATCTGAGGAGCTGGCTTAGCAGTAGTGGTGGTTGCCATGTGTGAACAGACCTTACAACGCGTTTTCTTGCATGGCTGGCATCTCCGTTGAGTGCCCTCAATGGTAGTCGTCTTGGCTCTGACTAACATATCTTTCAGGTTTTTTCCGCGACGATAAACAACTCGGGGGGGCTTTTGGAAAATTGAAGATAGCCGGCTACTTTGTTGCAGTATATTAAAATGTCTCGAAAGAATGTTATTAAGTTTAGGCAACGCAGATGAGTGGGTGATGACAAGATTTGTCTGGCTTCTTTCATTTTTGGGATACCCTCCATGTACAATTTCCTCGCGATTTAGGTTACGAGCTCTATTTATGGAGTCATCGACCACTGCTGCTGGGTACTTTTGACGAATGAGGGCATTTTTTAGTTGTTGGGAATTGTGGTCAAAGTCGGCGTTGTCAGAGTAAATTCTGCGGAATCAGTGGGCGTGGGAATAGGGAATGCTCATCTTGCAATGCCGTGGATGGTCGCTTTCAAAGTGCAGATACTGCTGGCGATCTGTGGGTTTTCTATATAGGGCTGTGGTCGTGCCCTCTACCTGAATGGTGACGTCGAGAAAGTTTACCGATGTCCTTGAGATATTATGCGTAAAAGATATAGAAGGGTGGACCGCGTTGAAATCCGAAATGAACTTTTGCAAGCTTGCCTCGTCATGCGGCCAGACAAAAAAGATGTCATCCAGGAATCGCTTGTATATGAGCGGGCGAACGGGTTGAGCTTCCAAGAAGGGTCCCTCGAGTGCCGCCATGAACAAGTTCGCTTAATTTGGTGCCATATTTGTGCCCATAGCTGTGCCGCTAATTTGAAGTTAATGTTTGTTTTCGAATTGGAAATAATTGTAACGAAGCACCAGGTCGAGTAGGGTAGTAAGGGCGTGCTCAATAATCTCTAGTGCCATATCAGCGTTTCGACATGCCTCCACGGTATACCTGATGCCGTCTGAATGGGGGATATTGGTGTACAGCGATGAGACATCCATTGTAACCAGGAAGTTGCCAGGGGGGTTTACCAGTCCAGACATCTCTCTCAAAAAATGGTTTGTGTCCTTGGTCGGAATTGTGGGAACTGCATTTTTCAAAATAAAATCAAGAAAGCTGGAAATTGATTTTGTTGGAGTACCATTGCAAGCGACAATAGGCCAGCCTGGATTGCCAGTTTTGTGAATTTTGGGGAGTAGGTAAAAGCGTCCAGGTGCTGATTGCGTGGGCGTCATTGCTTTAAACATGTCCTTAGTTATATCGCCATTTTCAAGAAGCCTTGTGAGTTCACGGTTGATTTTCGATACGACCTGTTGTGTTGGGTCCGCAGGAAGTTTCTCATAAAAATTATCATGACTCAGTTGTCGGAGTCCTTCTTTAATGTAGTCGGTTTTGTTAATTACGACTATTGCTCCGCCCTTGTCCGCCGGCTTTATAACAATGTCATCCAGATGGCGGAGGGAGAAAAGGGCCTTGCGCTCATCAGTTGATAGGTTGTTGCGGACAGGGTTTGTTTTCTTTAATGCATTCAACACGTCTTTTTGAATGGCCGAAACGTACATATCGAGATGTTTGTCCCGACCATCGCTCGGTGTCCAACATTTGTCTGATGCTCCCGGAACTTTTTTGTCTGGGTTCGTTTCCCGGTCGTAGAAGTATTCACGAAAGCGCAAGTTCCTCGCAAGATTGTCAAAGTCCTGGTACAGCTGAAATTCATTAAATTTACCCGCAGAGGGACAGAATGTGAGACCTTTTGATAGCCGTTTAAGTTCCGATTCTATGAGCGGTACGTCCGATAGGTTGACAACGTTGGATCCTGGATGCGCCGAACTTTCAGATGGGGTTTGACTCACAGGACATACGCTTTTCTCCTCACCCAAGGGTACAGCAGTCGGACTATCCGGAATGGAAGAATTCTCAGTTATGGTTTGGCTTCCTGAGCATCTAACTCCCTGCTCCCTAAAGGAGTGATCTGGAATGGGGATATTGTCTCTCCGCATCTTTTTAAATTTTTGGTTCATTACACCTCCTTCTTTTTGGGATTCGTATCTCTTGAGTTCCATTCTTTCCGTTTCGGATATCTCCGGACTGCTCCGAAGGGAAGTTTCCAACTTCTACTATACTTCCAACTTCTACTATACTTCGTCTACTTCCAACAAATACATATATATAATATAACAGGTAAGGAGTTCCGGACTACCGTAGCAATAGGTCAAAACTTGGATGCAGACACTTGGAGAACACTGAACAAGGGTTTTATTGTTCCCAACAGTTTCGAAAGGTGTACCTTTCTTCTTCGGGGGTTAGCTTAGAATAGGCAGAAAAACGCTTATACACACTTTCTTTGCCTCCGAGGGTATATATATATATATATATATATATATATAGTCTGCAAAGATAAAAACTCACACAGAGCGCGAAAAAATAAGGTTAGTAGAGACAGAGACACACGAGAAAGACGTAGAAAATAGAAATAAGTTTACTGACGTTTCAGGAAGAGGACTTCCTTTCTTCAGAGTAAAGGAAGTCCTCTTCCTTAAACGTCAGTAAACTTATTTCTATTTTCTAGGTTTTTCTCGTGTGTCTCTGTCTCTACTAACCTTATATATATATATATATATATATATATAGTAAGGAAATGAGGGGCTCGTTGAGGAAATACAGAAAGACTGCCGACCTATCTTTCTATATATATATATATATATATATCGCACCAGACCGGTATTCTGGGGGTCATGGGTTCGGATCCCACCTGGCGGGCATTTTTTCTCCAGTTTCTTTCTTTCTTTCCAAATTCTTTATCTGTTGCAAATACCTACCACATCCTCCCGGGTCTAGGTCTTTTCGGTACAGGGCGGTTCGGTACAGGACGTTTCGGTACGGTCTTTTCGGTACACGGACATTTCGGGACACGGGCGTTTCGGTACAGGACATTTCGGTACAGGACGGTTCGGTACAGGTCGGTTCGGTACGAAAACAAATTCGAGCGAGCGTTTGAGGCAGCGAAATTCGCGTGCGGTTTTAACATGGGAGTTGCAAGCACGCAAATCGAAGTTGTTTATTAAGCGGTTGTTGCTCAAATTTATGCGTTAAATTAGGCCAGTAAAAATTTGTGGCCATGTCAAAAAATGCCTATCTATTTGCGTAGCAGTAGCCAGAAAACATATAGCTCGTTCATTACTTCGTATTTTTAGCGACAGTATGGTCAGGTATTTTCTCTCGCTCATTTTATCAATAATCAGCGACAGTAACTATTTTTCGCACTTTCCAGGAACTAAAATAATAGCTGAGTAATTAAGCGCCACCGCAGGGGCAATGGAACCTGTACCTTTCCAACGTGATGACGAAGATCTTACAATATTTTGGCATTCCGTATTTGTGGGCGTTGCTTTCTCCTGATAACGCAATGCACATACCGAGTCATTATCAATTCATTACCGAAGGCACCTGTTGTACATTGTCGCACGCTTCCATCCCGGCCTTGTCGTCGTTAGCAGTCACTATGCTGGGTTTACTGTTTTTTGTGAATTGGAAGTTGAAAAGGCTCTTGTATAATATTCAAAGCTATCTCCAATGTTTTCTGCAACCTAAATAGGTGTATTTTTTGCAAGGACTGGTCGCTTGTGATTTTCAGACGATTCTGCCCGAAATTGTACTTGTCATAATTTGGTCGGGCTTTATTGCTATCAGAGATAAATGGCGCCCCACCATCAGTATTTTTTGAAGGCGATATTCTTTCTTTGGCTCATTAAACGCTCCATGCACGCTCCTTTCCTACTTCCCGTGCGTCGAGCGGAATTCGGGGAAGACAGGTAGCTGACCTCCAGGGCGAACGTCCATCGCGACTCAGCAGCCCCTTCGGTCCAAAATCTCGGCCGAGAATAAAAAATTAACGAGTTTTAAGGAGTTTTCAGTGTGCGAACATATCAGTTTGTTTTTGTTTTGATTTGTCTTTGGACAGCATCTTTAGGATCTATTTTTTTAAAGACTGCATCTGTGCTCTTATTTGTGATTATTTAACGCCTACTTACGAATCCGCATACTTTTCAAGCGATTTCTCCTGTAACTATTTGTTCAGGATAGTTCCTCGATCCCCTTCCATTTGTTTACTTTTCGCATAAATGTTCTTTGAACCGATTATTCAATTACTTATACATTCTTTCTAATTTATTAATTGTGGGGTTTAACGCGCCGACGCAACGCAGGCAATGAGGCGCGCCGTAGTGGAGGGCTCCGGATTAATTTTGACCACCTGGGGATCTTTAACGTGCGCCGAAATCTCGTACACACGGGCGTTTTTGCTTTTCGCTTCCACGAGGTCGCGGGAATCGAACCCGCGACCTCGTGCTCTGCAGCGCAACGCCTTAGCCCCTGAGCCACCGCGGATGGTTTTTGTTTTTTAATTTTTCGGAGTAGCGAAGTTTTTTTTTACAAAAGTACTAAATGTGAACTTCAGAGGTACCAATGAGCCGCGATCCAACGTTGGTCTTATTCGGGGACGCTGCTTTGATGTGCATGATTGCTGCGGAAAATATTTCTTACGCACTGAACTCTCTTCCTGTCTTATAAATGAGAATGCAATAGTTTACTAGTGCTGTTTAAACACATTAACAGTTGGAATAGTAGCGCTAAAGTGTTACACTTCGGGTTGTTCATTTACATCATTCCACGCGAGTTGAGTACAGCAGCTCATGATAACCTGCAGCATGCCTGTTGCAGTCGGCACTTGTTCTTTGTCACACCGTGCGTTTTTTTCACCATAATTTCGCGCGGACACCTGCTTCTGCGAACATCATTTAGTCAGTGATATTGCGCGGCGCAAAAAAGTACTGATGGGGAGCTGCAGGTGACCTTGGTCTCAGATAACATCACGGCCGTATTATGGCAATTATACTCTGCGACAAAACACTAACAATTTCAAATGAGCAGCCCTTGCGAAGATGAATATTTGTATGTATGCTGCAGAAAACATTGAAGAGTGCTTTGAACGTCATTGCACAGCATTTCCAACTTTCGGTTCACAAACACAATAAACCCGCCGCAGTCCCTGCTAACTACGAACAAGTCGGGACGGAAGCGTGCGGCAAGATACAATAGGTGCCTTCCGTAATGCATTGCTAATAGCGCCTTTATTACTTGCGTTATCAGAAGGAAGCAACGCACACAAATGCAGAATGCCAAGAAATTGCAACCTCTTCGTAATTACTTTATAAAAGCACAGGTTCCTTTCTCCGTGCAGTGGGACTCATTTCCGCAGCCGTTGTGGTAGGGACTCCGCAAAGTGCAAAAAGAAAATAGTTATTCTCTCTGATTTTCGAAAAAAAAAGCAGGTGATAATGAGTCGTCAAAAAACGAGTGAAAAAAACATGATGATGCTGTCACTGATTTGTTATATAACATTCTGGTGATAATAGGTCGCTAAGAAACAAAATAATGAAGACTTGTAGGTTGTCTGAATGCTACAAATATCGCAGCTAATATTTAACAAATCAACAGAGGTTTTTTGGGGAGGCCTCATAACCAACTGCTGGCCTAAAATAACGCAGAATTTCGAACAAGAACATCTGTAATAAATTGGTACAAATTCCGTGCTTGTAACCACCCCGTAAACAACGCCCGCAGCCTAAAGCGCTCGCCGAAATTCGTCTTTGTACCGAAACACCCGTGTCCCGAAAAGTCCGTGTCCCGAAACGCCCGTGTCCCGAAACGCCCGTGTACCGAAACGCCCGTGCACCGAAAAGACCGTACCGAAACGCCCTGTACCGAAACGTCCTGTACCGAAAAGACCGGAGCCGCATCCTCCCCTTTGCTTTCCGAGGTTTTCTTGACTGCCAACTCTTATTTCTGTGTTATTTGCAACGAGCCCGTCATTTCCTATTCCAATTCGCTACATATATATATATATATATATATATATATATATATATATATATATATATATATATATATATATATATATATATATATATATATATATATATATATATATATATATATACATACACGAAGAATCATTTGTAAATAACGGCAAGTATATGTTTATACAAATGTTATGTATGGACGAAGCACAGCCTCCGAATTAAAGTTTAATTTCTTGAGTGTTCAAACGCAATCTCAAACTGTAACAAAGAAACAAATAAAAGAGAAGTCAACCGCTTAAGGGTGCACGAACGAAGGGAACGTTCCAGCTCTTCACGAAAACGTACTCCTCTCGGTGAAGCGACTTGCGACAAGCGGCAGTGAAGGGTGGTTCAAGATTGTCGAATGCTACGCGCCCCGAAGAAAGCCGCGAAGCGAGAAAGCCCATTTTTCTCCGCGCACCTTGGCGCATCAGCGAAATGTGCATGATGTGGGAGCAGCCGCGGGAGAGGCGGTGGAGGAACGCGGGCTGTTTCTGATTGGCGCCAAATATGCACGCGCGCTGCCGTCGCCGCTTAACACGTTTTGCTAGTCGCCGATGATTTGGCGCGCGCAGGCGAGCACATTTCTGGCCGGGCCGAGAAGTGCAGTTCTCGTGGAAAGTGGTTAGCGTGAAGCACAGTGGGCATTTCGCACGAAGGCATCATTTTCGTGGCTATAAATCACGCGGCGCGGTGAACGAGCCAATATCCATATCAGAGCGCGCGGTTCCTTGCTTCAGATATATGAGACGCTGTTCCAGTGTGCCGGCCCATAATGGCCGTCGACGCCCATCAGCGCGCGTGGGGGCCCCCGCTCGCCGTCTGCGTACACCTGAGTTCATGGCCCCGGCCTTTATTTCGCGTATGCACGTCGTCTTCGTTAAATAAACGACTGCACGCTATCAAACGTTGATTTATGGCCTGCCCCCGGTCGGTCTGCGAAATTAATGAATCCCCGCGCAGACTGGACCTCGTGTTTAGCCTGCAGCTGGACAAAGGCCGCTCGACCAGCTAACGACGAGCCGCACTGCCGCGCCAGTTTGCAGCGGCTACTTGGGCCCGCGACACTAGAGCCTGTAATCGGAAACGCTTCACACACCACCGTAGTCGCGCTGTGCGCAGCCGCTCTTGCTGCTCGCGCCGGGCTCGTTCGCCGTTTGTCTCCCTTCGACCGGAACATCCGGCATGCCCTCCTGCCATAGCGCCGCTGACCTCCCCCTGCGCAGCCTGGCTTGTACACGGCGTAACTGTTACCGTAGTGGGCATCAGCTAGTTTGTGACCATAGTGTTGAGAGGCGATCTTTTGCGCGTATGCCTCTGCGGTGCGTTCGGCACTGGTCGCAGACGTTCTAGTTTGGACCGTACCAAATTTTCTCTCCACGGTAATTAATCACCCGTTTAATTGTTACACGCTTGTGGGAACGTTCAAATTAGTGTTTTACGCACCGATGCTTAGCCGCGACCATGAAGCGCACCGCAGTGGAAGGGTATACAAATTAATTCGAAGCGTCGTACTCATGGGCGGTTGGGAGTGTCGTACTACCCCGTCAAAAAAAAAAAAAAAAAATCATTCGATACCTACAGAACAAAATTTTCTCGGGGCACTCAAGTCTGCTTGCGTGCATTGAAGATGAAAGCCTGGCGATTCTTATTAACAGCTTGCTTACGGCTAAATCGTATTTACATCTCTTTCCTTGCTTTCGTTTTTTTTTTATCTTTTGGGGTAAATTTCTTCGACCGGCTTCTTTTCTGCTCCACCGTGTACGCGTCTGTATCTTTGCTTTCGTTTCGTCGTCTTACGGGGTTAATTACATCCGCAAGCAGGTTAGCACGTACACGCTTGTTAGCACAAGCAGGTTGTCACAAGCGGGTTAGACAAGCTTGAAATGTTTTTGACGGGATTGAACTTCTCACTTTATCATAGAGCGCAAGGTACGAAGCTGCTCCTGGAAGCCCTATAACATAAGTCAGCCTCGAGAAACCTGCCCAAAATGGAATGACTCGCACATGGCGCTGTAACAGCCAAGTTAAGGCATGATCAAGCTGTGATATTGCCATGCGGACGCTTGACATACATTTCATAGGCACGCTAATTGACGTCCTATTCCCAACGCGCATTATAAATTGCGTTACTCGTATCATTACCTGGTATCAGCACTCCGCATCCCATAACCTGCCCAAATCTACTTGGTCTATATTTCAGATCGAGGGTCACCGGCTTAAGGGAGCCTGCTGGGCTAGCAAAAAGTGGGAAGGTGGCTGGCCTTTTATGTTCTTGCTTCAGTACAAAGGCGGAGGGAGGGGAGTGTCGAACATGTCACCTGTGATTCAGATCTCAATTAATTTTTACAGTTATAGCTGCCAGAGCCATGTTTTCCTAGAACCAATCGTGGTGCGTGCGTCGTACAAAAATCGCGCCATTGTCAATAAAAAGGAACGCGTTTTCAGAGAACATTGGCCAAAATCAGGAAATGCTGAGCCCAAGGACGCGGGTTCATTTCCCGGCCGCGCCGGCCGCTTTTCTGATGGAGGCAAAAAGCGAAAACGGCCAGGTGTTCTAGATTTAAGCGCACGTTAAAGACCATCAGGCGGTCTAAATTAATCCGGAGCCCTCCCCTACGGCGCGCCTCATCGCCTTTGAAGCGTCGGCGTGTTTAGCCCCACAATCAATCAATCATCAAATCAGGAAATGGGAAAGATAGAGAACAGTCTTCCAGAAAACCCTCCAGGTTAACCCAATAGTACATTTTAGAACGGGGCTTCCACCCCAGTATTAGCATTTTATACGATAGGACGTTGTCGTGCAAGCGGACCTCGCCAACCAGAGTAATCTTCCATGGCATAGGGGAGGTAGCCTCAGACTCCATCTTCACGGTGAGCTCTGTAGAAGCTGGGTAGGTGGATATTGATCTAGCGATAGTTTCGAATCCGGGCAAGAGGCCTATGAATGTCAACCGACTCTTTGGCTGTGTGCCACAGCTACTGGTGCGAAAGAATAACATCAAAGGCTCCCAGAAGCCTGAAAAAGAAGCACCAGACCAGTTACCTAATGTCTCTATCGTCAGTACTTCAGGACACGAGGCGCTCCGTGGTAACCAGCAAGCTCATGCCCAAGCGCACGCATTCTGGGCACAGCGAGAGGATGAAATTTCCGTGCGGAGTCAATCCCGTTCTATTACAACGCCATACTTTAACACCCGCGATTGAGCCTCTCTCTCTCTCTCTGTTCACCATACAAGGCCATAACGCAGGAGGCTGGCGACTCTACCACCGACCAACACTTTGCCATTAATGCTATACACAGCCCTCAAACAAATGCTTTCCGTGTTCCGTATAGCACACAGCTTTATACCACACTCCTGGGTTTGCCGCAACATCAAAGTAGCCCCGAAATTACTATCCCACCCGTTGACCAGTAGGAGGCCAAGCTTTCTAGCTCGGACCCGTTGTATCAGCAGAGCCTGGTACACCAGGCCGGAGCGACAGAAAAGGACGCAGGTGCTGGAATGAGGGCTGCTACCGGCGCAAGATGAAGGAAACCGCTTTTTAAAGACGACAGTCTTTCTTGGGCTACTTAAACGCAGAAATTTTGGTCTGTCTGTCTGTCTGTCTGTCTGTCTGTCTGTCTGTCTGTCTGTCTGTCTGTCTGTCTGTCTGTCTGTCTGTCTGTAACTCGATTAAGCCACCCGGCCAAAGTGAAACAGCCACTGCGCAGTAGTCATATACTCACAACCAAATCCAAACGTCTTAGTCCGGTGCTTTTGTTCATAATTGGCAACATTGTTGAACACGAACAAGACATTACGCAAATACAAGGCAGAAAATCAATACATGAGTGATATTTGCATTGTTCCTTCAGTAAATAATTCACAGATGCTTGGTTTTTGCAGTAGCAAATAAAATACTATATCAACTGCAGAAAACCGTCGCCCGCTGTTGCCCGCGCTGGTGGTATTTAAAAAAATCAAACCGCAACAGCAACGAAAGGTTTCACTGGATAGGTTCCACGTCCCGCTTGGAACGCTCGTGGAGTAGGGCAACGTGGTTCTATAAACGTTGTAGTAGGGTGCCTCGATTCACGCGTGTCATTGCCGTATGACAGCGCTGGCTTTGAGGCACCCCACTTGGAGCAGTGGAACGCGGTAAATTTAAATTAATTTGAGCAAACCTCTACCATCTTATCTTGGGAGGAACGAGATAGGAGAGGAACAGCATGAGAGGTGAGAGGGAAAGAGAAGGGAGGCATTTACTTGCCAGGGGCGCCAGTCCGCAATCGCCTTCCGTCGACATTTGCAACAAAAGGAGCGGATACGCGGTCAATTTTTCTTGGATTGTATTCAATCAACGTTCTTGTTTCTACCTATCTGGGAAATGTATCAAACATGATTTCGGGGACATATTTGGAAGAATAAACTTATTCACCGCTGTAATTGGCGCAAGCACGCGCCGGATTCTATAGAACCGACTCCAAAGTGGTCACCGGCAGTAAAGTAAATTTGTACGCCAAGTTCGTTGTTCTGAGTCGGTAACGACAATTTTCATCATTTATCCGGCCATCCCTCACAATTTGGCGAAGTTATGCTTTCAGGTCTCGAGTTATTTCGAGACTTCTAGTGTTCTGCGCCGCTGAATCTAGACTGACGAGGCTCGTGGCAGTGACGACAAGCTGCTGCATGCGAGTAATGCGTACCTAGTGTGTGGAGGCGTTGTTCGAGTCGCTCACACTAGAGCCGCGGGGAAGCGGCGCGGTCCTTGTGAGCACCGTTCCGTGGCCGGGCCGTGGAAGCGAGAGGGCGGCGTGCGAACGAGGCATACCGCTCATGTGCAGCCTACGAGAGAAGAAAAAGAACAGTGCGCCAGGCAGTGTCGTCGAAAGAATACCCGTGGCAAGATTAATTGGAGGACCATTTGCTCCTTCTTCGCCCCTTTTCCCTCGTATTAATTACGTTCCACTTGAAGAAGAATACGCTCTCAAAATTCGTCTCGTTCGGATGGGGGGAGCGGACGGGCGAACGCAGCGAGAAATATTTGGAAGAATTCGACGTTGTCGACTATGGAATGGGAACCGCTCGCTTCGACGAAGGAGTTCGCGTTTGCCGAAGATGAATCGCTCGGCGAGCACGGCTAAGATAAATTTCTTCCTTGTCTGTCGCCGGCACGCGTTCAAAAAACTTGGTCGTCCTCATTTTGGGCGTCGTTTTTTATATTCCGCCCAACTAGTTGCGTTCTTTTTTTTTTTTTTTTTTTGTCGCCGCAGCGCCCCAGAAGCGGGCGACGGAAATTGAGGGCTGAAGAACTGGCTCTATCGCAACCTCGCGAGAATTAAATGCGGGGTGGTTTCCAGTGCGGGGAGGCAGTTTGTCGACTTTGTCGAGTAGCGTTGTGACAGGTGTCGCTTCCTTTCCAACTGCGTTTTGTTTGCGGACGGTGAATAAGTATATCGTGTTCTGAACTGTTGTATCTTGTTGCTGGCGCCTGTAGCGAGCGTAGCACGGGCTCGTGGGATTAATATTCGCTTATATCCCACGGCTGACCGTGTTGCCGACTGCGCCGAAAGAAAGTAAATGGCTTGCCCCACAAACGAATCTTCCTGCGCAGGACTTGAGGCCAACTTTGAATTCAATTTAACGTTCCGTGAGGGAACGGCAAAAATGCTTTGCCTCTGAGTGGCATCATTAGCACGGCACGTGTACCCACGGCGGTCGACGAGATTTCAGAGCTGACTGCAGCGCCAAAAAGCCCGATGGTAGCGCAGAACGTTTTCGACCGCCTTTCAGCACGCCCGATCAGCCCGCTTGATGTCAAAAGACGCAAGCTTAAGGGGAAGAGGTAGGGGCGTCAATATGTTCTAATTATACCCCCACCCCCTTAACTAAACTCAATGTTTGTTAACATTTTTCCGTCTACCTAAAGACACATCCCCTACTCTTATCTTTTTTTCATCGTAGGAAGGAGGTGCTCAAGCGGGGAAACCATGCAGAACACAACGCGAAGCAAGCCAGCAAGATGAGGCACGTTTCTTCTATTGTCCCAGTGATCATCATCATCATCATCATCATCATTAGCCTATCTAAAGGGGCCATCAAGACAAAATGCAAGTTTGGTTCGTTCAAAAGATTGCCTCGTTAGAATCATGCTAACACAACTTTTAACGTAAACTTCGCGCAAATAAGCTCTATAGTTATGAAAGAAAATTCCTTCGCACTTCCCCGAGGGGGAGAGTGTGTAAGTGCGAATGCACGGTTGTTGATTGCGCGATTACGGTGGATATCGTGATCTTGGAGTGGAGAGGAGGCGCCCAACACCCGCAGTCACTGAGCGGAGAGAGGAGGAGGAGAGTAGCGCGAGCCCATCTCCCCCCGTTGCTAGGGAAGACGAGGAGGAAGACGAGGAGCGCGCGCACCCGCAGCTGTTGCTATGCGGACAACGGCGGCGGACGATTCAGGCTCGCTTAAGAAGTGCATTCGCCCTTAAAAGGGAATGCCCAAGCGACCCACTAGCTCATTTCCCGACCAGAACCTATGATGTCATGCCAGCCAGCTCGGCGATTGGCGGAGGCCGGAGAAAGCAAACGCAAATTAGGCAGAGCTTATAAGCTTGCCGAACGAGCTATTTAAACTTAAATTTAGGGCACATTCTTTTTATATCAGTAAGAATGGTGGGACAAACAGTGGAAGTTACGAAAGCACACGTAAACACATATGTACAGATGCGTAGTGCTGTTGGTACAGCGTACACTATGCTTGGTTTAGCTGCACAGGACTGCGGGGCTTCGGAGTTGTCTCAGACGACACTGGCCAATTGACGCAAGCAACGGTGTCTTACGTGACCATATTTGTTGAGCAAGCACTATGTTTCACAAAACGATTATTTTCTGTCTGAACAAAAACAAACCACGTTTAAATACCGCCAAAACAAACCAAAAGCAGAAAACGGCTTGCCGCGTTATGGTGGTGCCATCTAGTTCACTAACGTAAACGAGGCTTCGCGATCGGCTGCAGAGCGGTCGGTTCCTGTGATGTCATTGCAGACCACGAAAACACACGATTTTGAGGGAAAATCAAAATTTTAGCTTAAATTGATTAATTTCTCAGTAAATAAAATATCGTTTGCATCCGGACAAGTGCTGGGGGCACTATTAAACACGAAATCTTTCCAATAAAACAAACTTGTATTTTGTCTGCATGACCCCTTCAAGTCCCCTGCAGGGCGAACACCTATCCCATTGATTTCCAAAAACTTCAGTCTTGTGCTGCTGGACTCTATTCTTTTTCCCCGAACTTTCTTAATTCGATCCCCCCATCGAGTTAATGATCTTCCCCTACTTTTAATCCCGTCTCTCAGTCGCCCCTGTGTTATCCTTGTGGTACCGTGGTTGTCATTTCGCCTCCCTACATGGCCAGTCCAAGTCCAGTTCTGTTTCTCAATTTGAACTATGATATCTGCCATCGGAATTGTTCCCTGA
The DNA here is from genome assembly GCF_048455015.1 of Haemaphysalis longicornis. Lineage (NCBI taxonomy): Eukaryota > Metazoa > Arthropoda > Arachnida > Ixodida > Ixodidae > Haemaphysalis > Haemaphysalis longicornis. Next base: position 404,847,270 of record NW_027526203.1, read on the forward strand.
TCCAGGTCGCTGGTTTCCTGCCCCTAAGCATTGCTCCTAACATCCTTCGTTTCATGGCCTGTTGCGCCCACCTAGGTTTTCTTTCCGTTTGTTTAATAAGGCGCCAGGTTTCCGCCACGTATATCATCACTGGCAGTGTGCATGAGTTGTATGCAGTTCTTTTGAGTGATAGAGGTAGCCTACTTTTCGTTATCTAGGAGTGCTTGCTAAATGTAGCCCAGCCCATAGAGTTTCTCACTATAACTCACCTAGAGTGGAATCTGGCGCTAGCGTCAACGTGATTCGGCGAAGGCGCTCTACGCCTCCATGAGTACCGCCATAGTGTGTAGTTCGGCCGGAAGTTCGGCGTGGCATGGCCGGCAACGACTTTGTGGCTACGCAAATTGAGTTTTTGTTAAAAAAATTGCTGCCAAAAGTGCCGCTGTTAACAAATTTTATTTTGTATAAGACACTGTGTTAGAGGGATTATGTTTCGAAACAAATTTGGGGGTTACAAAGAAAAAAAAAGCAGAAGTGCTGCCTTTGGCTCACGCCGCCAGATACAGCGGGCCGTCCCGGATTTATTTTTAAATTATTACATACTCCAAACAGGGTGAGGTGTTCTATGATTTTTTCTAATATTTAGCTGAAAAAATTATTTATATTGTCTAAAGCTGTGTTCTTGCTCCCACTCATTAGTCTCATTATCGTATGCTACGCGCTTTGGCAGGCGTAACAGATGCAACGTAGAGATGCAGGAATGATGTAGTCGCGTCGTATTTATTTGTTTTGTCCAAGCAGGTATAAATAAACTTAGAGGCGGAGCCTATTACCGCAAGTAAGTCTTCAAGCACGCACGCAAAGCATTATGAAATTGCATGAACGCTTGAAATGACAAATAAATACTGGCTTGTCGAGTAGCTATGTATATGTTGCCTCATTGCGCCTGGCCAAGGCAGTGCATGCTTCAAGGGGTAAGTAAACGCAGCGGCGGCGACGAGCGATGTGAAATTCGTAACTGAATGTGTACTGAAAACAGATAGTGTGGGCTAGCGTAGCTTATTTAGTGGCTGTAGTGTGGGCGGCGGCGGCAAGCGGTACGAAGCGGTATATAACAGGCCGCTTGGACCCTCGCTCGCTTTTTGCCGGCCAGAAGCAGCCCACAAGCGAGCGGAAGCGGCGATACAGTGAACTGTAGCGACGAGCGACGACGACAGAGGACATTGGTGGCAGTGTATTAATTTTTTTTTTCGCTTGTCGCTGTCACCCAGTACACTCTGCTGTTGTACCTTTTGAGTTACGTTTTCGGCGTCGCTTGTCGCCGACACTGCACGTGGTCACCCCTTCATCTTAAGAAACTCGCCGTTAACGCGAGCACATGCGTTAAGTGCTAATCACGCTGTTATTTAGACATATCTGTGATAGCCATTGAATGCCAGAAATTGGCATCCCGAAAACGGAAAAGCACACCGAAAACAGAACTAACAAGCACTTCAGAGCCGAGAAGCCTAATCCATAGCCCTTTGTACTAGCCACTTGCTGCCAATCCGATTCCCCCACTGCCCACAATTCCCAAGGCGGCGTGCGATTGCAGCGACACTTCCCGCTCTAGGTGATATTGAGAAACTCTATGGCCCAGCCCACATATATATCCTGCGCCGGATTCCTTTCTCGTGGTTGGGATCAGCACTGACAACCTCTCCAAGGTAGTTGTATTCGTCATCTTGTTCTAGCATCTGGTTACCTAAACTGAAGAGGGTGCTACCAGCATGTTTGTTTAGCGTTACTGTAAAATTATATCTATTTCTTATATTATATCTATTATATCTATTATATATCTATTATATCTATTTCCCAAGGCGGCGTGCGATTGCAGCGACACTTCCCGCTCTAGGTGATATTGAGAAACTCTATGGCCCAGCCCACATATATATCCTGCGCCGGATTCCTTTCTCGTGGTTGGGATCAGCACTGACAACGTGTCCAAGGTATAGTTGTATTCGTCATCTTGTTCTAGCATCTGGTTACCTAAACTGAAGAGGGTGCTACCAGCGTGTTTATTTAGCGTTACTGTAAAATTATTTCCATTTCTTTTTAATCATACGGTCAGTCTTTCCGGCCGCAGATCCTGATGCCTTTGAGGATTATGATTAGTTAATGGAGGACCCAGGTTTGAATGCGATCTCTGGGGTTGAAGACAAGCGCGGAGATGAGAAACACGTTGATACATGGGAGATTTTCTGTACGTACAGTTGAAAAAAGTTACCTGCCGTAGATGGACGACCCCATAAGCATAAATAAAAAATGCAACTCAAAGTATACCTCCAAGTATTACATTCGCAGGAAATTTCTTCGTCTGAGCACTGTAGCGGATAGAGGGGGAGACCAAGCCCACAGTGCGTGTCATCCCCCGTCATCTTCGCCATTCTCAATGGCGTTCACAGCTTTCATCCTACCCCCCCTCGTCCATACGGCGAACTCTGGATCTGACTCGGTCTGAAAAGTTGAGCAGCCCGCCAGGAGTGTTACCGTGTACGAATTTTTGTAACACGCAGCTGCGCCAATGCAAAATGTGCCCGTAATTTCTGAGTAATTTCTTATTCCGGAGACGGTCCGGTGAGCAAAAAAACAACAGATGCATTCTCAACAAAGCCCGCAGCTACATACGTAGCAGAATAGAAAACCTATGTCCCTTTGCTTTATTCTTACCAACTTGACGTCGCTGTGGTACAAGAGTATTATAGCAAGGCTGTTTAGTAAGCACGCATATCTACTTGTGTTGCTTTTTCTAAATGGGGTAAATTAGTTTCAAACAAGGATTAACGCCATGTAAACCAGAAAATTGAGCTTTCGTTCATAAACTGTAACAGTCAACGTTTCCTCTACCTCCCAGGACCCTCCGCGATGGCTCAGTGGCTAAGGCGTGGCGCTGCTGAGCACGAGGTCGCGGGTTCGATTCCCGGCAACGGCGGCCGCTTTTCTGATGGAGGCGAAAAGCAAAAACGCCCGTGTGTACGAGATTTCGGCGCACGTTAAAGATCCCCAGGGGGTCAAAATTAATCCGGAGCCCTCCACTAAGGTGCGCCTCATCGCCTGCGTTGCGTCGGCGCGTTAAACCCCACAATCATCATCATCTCTATCTCCCAGGTATGAATGTCACATGACAAGCTGTGGCACGTAATAAAAGGATCACTGGGGATAAGAAATGGGCCGGTAGTGGAGGGGCGGAGCGTATGTAAACCGGTGTAAAAAGCGATGGGGTATGCGTGGTCTGCGGAAAAGAAACAGAAACTATGCGGCACATAGTGTTAGAATGCGAGGGTATCCATCCAAATCTACACGAGGGAAATATTCGGCTTCCAGAAGCCCTAGGATTTAAGGGTAGCACAGAGGAAGTTAACCTCGAGGCTGTAGAGGCGACAGAAAGAGAAAGAAGATTAGAATGCTGGGGGACAAAAAGCAGAGAGGGGAATATTGCCTAGGACAGTTACCCCCTGTAACGAAAAAAAAAAGTATTTTGTGCCTAATAAGCTTTTTGTGCCTGCCCTAAGCAGTGCTAGTATTAAACCAAGAGTATAAAACATGGGTATGTTAGTCCTTTTCGGTAAGATGACATGTCATCACCCTGCGTCAAAGGGGAAACCAATAGCAATCATCAATCATCAATCGTCATAAGTGTAGCGTACTCCTGCAGCCAAAACAAAGCAGGAGAAATGCATCTTTTCCGTGCTACGATCGCAGAGGGGTCTATATCCCATAATGCGTCGATGAGAGAGTACATGCATTCTCGATTGCCACCATGAGAACATATTCAGGAGTGACGAACAGTGGAAGTACATCTAGCGCCGCCTCTGTTTTTACCCGCGCAACTGCTGTAATGAGGGAAGCGACCTCTTCGTGTGTGTCAGCATGTCTTTGTTGGCGTTTTTGTCCGCCGATGTATGGTGCTACAAAGGTTGCTTGCGCCGCCAGGATTGGTGTTGGCGGCACCGGCCGCGAGGCGCACGCGGAACGAGCGTTTCTCAGTGCGTGCCGCTGCTCCGTCATCATTGGTCTACTGCGTCTTTGCGCAGGAAACAACTGCCGCGTCATCGTTGTGTCAAACTGCTACGTGTAATCGTGCGTTGCGCGCGGCGAATTTATGCGCCATTGTTGGTAGCCGGCCAACGGCGCCGACGATTGGATTTCCTAAAGCTGATTTTATTGTTCAAATGGCCATGTTTTGAGATCAAGGAACACACTGAACAGAGCGTTAACGGTGGGTTGTGCCCGATAATGTTGGACATCTTCTCGCATACAGGGAAAAGAGCTGCTGGAGCACAACATTGGTAAAATGATACACTTATATACCTGACCTCATTAATTAATATGGTTAGGAGACCTTTGAGACAACACGAAAGCCTTTCATGCCTTGTCAGTCAGTCGGCCTTCAAAGTACTTGAGCGAAAGCTGGCAGTCAGCACCCGTAGTAAAAAAAAAATATCCCCTGGACGCCTCCGGAGAGTTAACGGCAGTTAGAGCGAATCAAATCATGACTAGGCATGTGTGGATGAAATGAATTGAGTGGATGGGTGAATTTACAACAGAAGGATGACAAGGCGAAGTAAGAGTAATGAAAGTGAGATACAGAAAAATTAAATTAGAAAGACAGAATAAATGAACAGGAATCAATGCGAGCTAAAATGATTCAAAATAAATAAATGATTGACTGAGTGAATTAAGTTTGATTAAAGCTGAATAAAGGTGAATCAAAGTTAGTTTACAGATTTCACACTGTATTAAGATGAAACCAAATAAATTAAAGGGGTCATGCAGGCAAAATGCAAGTTTGGTTCATTCGGAAGATTGCCTCGTTAGAATAACACTGACACCACTTTTAACGCAAAATTCACTAGAAAAAGCTATATAATATAGAAAAAAAGGTAATGGCCATGCGACGCACTAGCTCATTTCCCGCACTAGAACCTATGACGGATTATGGGCAGCTGCGCGATTGGCTGAGGCCGGCAAAACCAAACGCAAATTAAACAGGGGTTACAAGCTTTCAGAACGAGCTATTTGCGCTTAAATTTAATGAATATTCTTTTCATAGCAGAAAGGATGGTGGGGTAAACTATCGAAGTTACAAACGCGCACCGAAACATATATATAAGAACCGGAGCATACTGCGCGCACTATGCCGGTTATAGCTGCACAGCTAAGGTGGCTAGCACAGCCGTCCGGCGTTTCCGGCACTGGCCAACTGGCATAAGCGACATTGTCTTATGTGACTCTGTTTGTCGAGCACACCAAACGTTTCACGAAATGAGTACTATCAACCGTAACAAACTTTATCCAGGCACAAATTCGGTCAAAAACAAAGCGAAGGTGGGCAGTGGTCCCGAGCGGTATGGTGGCGCCCTCTAGGAGGATTGACGGAAAACAAGGTGTACCTCCGTTCGCTGAAGCCCTGTTCCGCATACTTACGTTAGCTTCAGTACCTCTTCTGGATGCGTCATCGCAGATGTCACGAAACACACGATTCAGCGGGAGAATCAAAAATAGGGATTAAACTGTTTAATTTATTAGTGAATAAAGCATCGTTTCGTGCCGGACAAACGCTGGAAGCACCGTAAAACACCAAGTCTTCCGAATAAAACAATTGTTGTATTTTGTATGCATGGCCCCTTTAAGAACGAAGACAAGACAAATTAAGAGGAATCAATTTGAATTATGAGGCATCAAAGTTACAAAAAGTGATTAAATAAATGCATTAAGTTGGATAAAAGTAGATTAATGGATCAAAGTGAATTAAGATGAACCAAGTCAATTGCGAAAGAAGGCAAAGCAAACTCTGAGAAATCAATGCGAATAAAGGTGAATGAAGGTGAACTAATTTGAATTGCAGGGAATTAAAGCAGATCACTCAATGAATATGGTATGTTAAAGTCAATCAAAATGAATCGAACCGGATTAACAGGATTTCAAAGTAAATCAAGATGTATCCAAGGAACGAGGACGATGCAAATTAAGACAAATCAGTTTGAATTAAATAGAATCAGCGTAAACTGTATTGCTTGTGTGAGTGAACTCAGTAAAGTCGAAGTGAACTAGCAGGATTAACAGGATTAACCGGATTAACAGGATGAACAGTGGATTAACCGGATTAACAGGATTACAAAGTGAATCAAGATGTATCCAAGGGACGAGGAGGATGCAAATTAAGAGGAATCAGTTTGAATTAAATAGAATCAGCGTAAATTTTATTGCTTGTGTGAGTGAGCTAAGTGAAGTCGAAGTGAATTAGCAGGAATCAAAGTGAACCAAATGAATCCAAGTGAATTAGGAATGAAAACACAGCGAATTAAGAAGAATCAATGTGAATTAAGAGGGGTTAAGTATTTGAACTGAATTGACGAGTGAATTAAGATGAATCAGAGTGAAGTACGAAAGAAGAAAAGAAAATGGAGAGGAATCAATGTGAATTAAGACGAATAAAGGTGAATCCCTTTAAATGAAAGCGAAATAAGCGGATCATTCAATGCAATAAGGTATACCAAAATGAATTAAGATCAACCAAACTGAAAAAGTTTTATGTGTAAGACCGATCCACGTAAATTGGGATGGACCACGAAACAAATTAATGGTAATCAACTTGAACTAGAAGGAATCATTGTGATGTAGGAGGAATCAAAGTAAATTAAATCGCTAGACGAAGTCTATTAAGGGACATCAAAGTGAATTAGGACGAATCAAAGTGAATAAGAACTAAAATGAATTAAGATAGATCCAAGTTAATTCGAAAGACAAACCAAATTAAGTGCAATCAATACAAACTAAATTGGATCAAACTTAATTGTAGGCGAAGAATAAGGAAATAACCCTATATCAAAAGCAATTAAGTTGAATCAAAGTGTAGTAAAATGAATTACATAGAATCAGAAGAATAAAGTGAATCAGTGAGTGAATGAATGTGAATCAAAGTAATTTCAGGTGGATGACAGAATGATTGAACTGCGTGAATTCACAAATTAAAATCGATTACTACGATAACAAGTGGATGAACAAATGAATTAAAAAGGATTACTCAACAATTAAAGGGGATGAATCATTGGTTTAAGGAGGATGACTGAGCGAAATTTTGGGCCCGACATAGGTAATTAGGCTAATTAATTGGACCCGAGTCCTCCACCATATTTTGTTTGGTCATCCCCCCTAACTAAATGACTCATCCTCTTTAATTGCTGACGATGCCCCCTACGTCACAATGATTCCTTTTAAATCACATTGATTTCCATTTATTTATTTATTTATTTATTTATTTATTTATTTATTTATTTATTTATTTATTTATTTATTTTCTATACTGTCAGCCTCTTACGGGACCAAAGCAGGAGGGCATAGTTCGTGAATACAGAGACCGCTATTTACACTCTCACAGGCGGCGCGTGTACGATGGGTGTAGACTTCCGGTTTTCGCTCAAAGACTTTGAAGGTCGACTGAATGACAAACAATGAAAGGCTTTAGTGTCGTCTCAAAGGTCTCCTAATCACATTCATTAATGTTGTCAGGTATTAAGTTTATCATATTATCAATGTTGTGCTCCAAAAGCTCTTTTCCCTGTATGCGAGAAAATGCTCAACCTTATCGCGAACAACCCTATGTTCACGCTCTGTTCAGTGTGTTCCTTGATCTCAAAGAATGACCATTTGAACAATAACAGCGGTTCTAGGAAATCGTCCTGCTGCCAACAACGGCGCATAAATTCGCAGCGCGCAGCGCACGATTACACGCAGCAGCTTGACACAACGATGACGCGGCAGTATAGGAAAGACGCAGCAGACCAATGATGACGGAGCAGCGGCCCACGCTGAGCAACGCGCGTTCTAGCGTGCCGCAAACTGTGCCGCTAACAGCCGGTGCCGCCAACAGCGCTCCTGGCGGCGCAAGCATCCTCTGTAGCCCCATACATTGGCGGAAAAAAACGCAAACCAAGACACGCTGGTTGTGTCAGAGTGGCCGCGCACGTGCAGATGCAAGCTATCTCTAACCTGGTGTCACCGATAAACGTTGTCTTTGCAGCCTACGACACGCTGCTCGAGCGTTTTAATGGACGAAAGAATGAGTGTTATAGACAAGGGCGTTGCCGTCTGTATGCGTACGACACAACACTATAGGCACCGATCACTGACCAGAGGGCGACACGGAGATGATGATGACGATGATGATGATGGTGATGATGCTTAGTGGCTTCCCCCTTGTAACGGGGTGTCGTTGCACAGCGGCCTTAGTCGCAACGCCACTGTACAATCACCTCGCCAAAAAAATACAAACAAAATAAATAAAAAAATAATCTCGAAATAAAAAGAAAATACTTTTACGAAATTTTTGTGCTAGTCTGACTTATTTGTTCGCATGTCCTCCTAGATTGTTCTCTGCTCTTTTTCCACCAACATTCTAACCTTCTTTTACTAACCTCTACTGCTGTCCAGTTCACTTTTCCGCTAACCTTAAAGCCAAGGGCTTCCGGAAGCTGGATGGCTCCATCACTAAGGACTGGACGGATACTTTTGCACTCCGTTACAATATGTCGCATGGTTTCTGGCTTATTTCCGCAGCCTGCGCATAGTTCTTCCTGTACCGGCTCGCGGATAAGCGTTTTTTGTCCGCAAGCAACCCGCTCGGGCTTCAAAAAGCAATGCACTCCCTTTGGTATTATCGAATAATTTTTCCCTTGTGATCTCCTGCTTCCCGATCCTGTAGATATCTAAGGACTTCTTCGCATCCATCCTCTTTTTCCAGGTCGTTGTCTCTGTTTCTTTGACTTCATTTTTTATTGCCTTGGTCGTTTCCCCTACATTTCCAGGTTTCATATACTTTGTCCTGAGCCTTCTGGTTCTTTTGCTCCATTGTGTGTCCACGCTTTTCATGTAAAGATACCGTAACACTTTGGCCGCCCATCTCTGATCATCCATATTTCTAAGTCGTTCTTGAAAACATACTTTGCTCTGTGCTTCTCTCACTTCGAAGGGTACCCATCCCATGTCTCCCTGCACTGCCTCATTTGTTGTTTTACTGTGTGCTCCTAATGCCAATCAACCTACGGCCCTCTGATTTACTTCTAGCTCTGATTGAATCTCTGATTTGACACACACTACTGCGTTTGTAAAGGTGAGTGCTGGTACCATTACTCCCTTCCAGATTCCTCTCACTACTTAATATCTGTTATATCCCCACAGTGCTCTGTGCTTCATGATAGATTCTTTTTTTCTGCCGTTCATTCTTAAATGCTCCTCGTGAGATTTTAGATACGCCTGACCTTCGTTTAACCATATGCCAAGATATTTGTATTCCGTTATTCACGGTGTTGCTGCTTTTTGAACGAATACCGATTCGTTACGGGCGTTGTCATTAAAAACTAGAACTCCCGACTTTGCTGTGCTAAACTCTAACCCCAGTTCAGTGGCTTCTTCACCGCAGATATGTGTAAGCTGTTGCAGACACTGCTTGCTATCTGCTAGTATACTAGCAGATAGCAAGCAGTGTCTTACTATGTCATCTGCATATATCAGTCCCGGGATATGTTGTTCCACTTCCTGTCCTTTGCGAGTATAACATAGATTGAAACATTTTACTGCCTTCAAGCTTTCTTTCTAGTCTAGCCATGTACAGCATGAACAGCAATGGCGACAGAGGACAACCCTGCTTTAAACCTCTAATTGTGACTACCGGTTCCGTGCACTTTTGGTCCTCCCAGGTAATTTACACCTCGCTCTCATTGTAAATTCCCTGCAACAGCTGTATAAAGTCCTGGCCTAATCCCTCCCGCTCAAGTATGCTCCATAGAAGTTCTCTATCTACGTTGTCGTAGGCTCCCTTTACGTCGAGAAATGCTATCCATAGTGGTCGCTCCTGAGCCATTGACACCTCTATGCATTGCCTTAGGACAAATAAATTGTCCTCTAAGCGTCTGTCTCGTCTGAAACCATTTTGTAGTTCTCCCAGTATGCTGTTCCCCTCTATCCACGCCTGAGTTCCGCTTTTATGGCTTGTATTGCCAGCCTGTAGGCCACTGAGGTAACTGTAATAGGCCTGTACGAATTTTCATCAGCCCTTTCTCCTTTACCTTTATATATCATCTTCATCCTGCTCTTACGCCAATTGTCCGGTACTTGCTTAGTTTTTATCACTTTTTCGATTGCTCGAATCAGTTGTGCCTTGCTTTTTGGACCCAGTAGGTTGATCAGCCGTATAGGAATTTCATCCTATACGAAGACGGAGCCAGAGACACCCAGCGCCGTCTTCGGCAGATACGTGCAATAATGGGTGGGTCACGGCGCGCCAGCATGTTCGTGACTGCGGCGCGCTCCTTTTTCACCGCACCCATTGAATCATATCAGTAGCCGCTTTTAATAAATTGCGCTATTCTACATTAATTCTGCCGCACAGTGCAGGGGAACCAAGACGGATTTTCTCGGTTTAACTTGCGTATTGGAGCGAAGGTCGAAGGAGACGCCGAGAAGGGAAACGCATGTACGGGATAGCTCACGCGTCTCCTGACTGGCCCACACAACTTTCTCGTGATCTGCGTGTTTTGGTTCAAAAGAAAGAGTGCTTTCTTGTTTTCGAGTCCCCTAAAGAGGACGTTTCGTTTGCAAATACGATATCAAACGATGCGCGATGTTTCCACGCGTTAGCCGATCCATGTAGTACACTTGTCGAAGTACGTTGTTGACTGCAGAACTATTGACTGAGCAACATGGGCGTTACGTAGTCGTCAGATTTGAATATGGTACTTGCGTATGTAACAGTATGAAATTCCCACTTGTTTCTATGTATGAAAAGTGGTGACGTTAATGAATGGAACGCGCCATCGATACGACTCCGCGAGAGGTGAAAATCCAATGCTGATTGACTTCATGACTTTGATTACAACAATCGAAACATTACGACGGTGTGTATCAGGCACACCATATCATCTTTTCGTGTCTCTTCGTTCGCTCTTGTCGGAGCACCGCACGGCCGAAATCACCCTCTTCAGCCTTACGGACAGAGAAAATACATAGCTTTGTGTCTATGTTGGCCCCTCAACCAATAAACTTGACGCGTTTCTCAATCCAACCCAACACGCCAGCTGTATGAAAACACGCCGCACACGAAAAAAAAAAAAAACACTAATTTCCACGAAGTGAATCATGACGAGTGGGCGAAGCACTGGGGATCTCTTACCGTAAATCACCGGTGAGAGTGCTTACTGCTGCTAAAACAATTTCCAATCCAATCCAATCCAATACAATTAAATTTAATCCAATTCAGCCCAGTCCAATCCAATCCATTTCAATCCAACCAATCCAATCCAATCCAAATCTAATTCAATTCAATTCAATTCAATCCAATACTCCTCGCGCATGCGCAGCACGTCTCTCTCTCTCTCTCTCTCTCTCTCTCTCTCTCTCTCTCTCTCTCTCTCTCTCTCTCTCTCTCTCTCTCTCTCTCTAACCTTTTGTGAACCTTTTATTTTGTCCTTTTTAACCTTTGTGAACCTTTTGTTCACAGATGTTTCGATTCACACGGTGATGTGCGTCTCTCTCTCTCTCTCTCTCTCTCTCTCTCTCTCTCTCTCTCTCTCTCTCTCTCTCTCTCTCTCTCTCTCTCTCTCTCTCTCTCTAACCTTTTGTGGGCCTTTTGTTTTGTTCTTGTTAGCCTTTTGTGAAGCTTTTGTTCACATATGTTTCGATTTACACGGTGCTGTGCCGTGAGCACGGAAGCCGGACGCCGGCCAAGCCTCGGCCTTAAGGTGCTTCGCCCCTAAAACTCTTTGCGAGAAGGTTATCGCGAAGGCTATCGGGTGTCCGCGCTAACTTTCATTTGGACGAGGAGGTCGGAAAGGGAGGGGGGAGGCGTGAGCAGGATACCCAATAAGCATATCGGAATTGTTTTAGAATATTCATATTTGGCGATGATATTTTTCGTTCCACACTAACGGCTATGGCATGAGAACTCTATTACAAAGTAATTGTATCGCTTTTATTACCCTCAATTTGCAGCAAAAGCTTTACCCTGAAAAAAAAAAATAGTTGGAATGCGGACGTTTGGTCCTAGCTGTGTTTTGCATATTTACAACTTCTATTAAAGACGATGTTATCTGTAATTTTCTTACCCGTTCAGTTGATAAGAAAACAGTCTTGCATAGTTTGTTTTTGCAAGAAAAGCCAATGATATGTTATGACATTCAATAGCTGAAGGAGCATTTAGGAACACAACCGCCTAAAGAGTGCACCACATGTGGTTGTCTGTATTAAATACGGCGATAGCCACGTGAAATAATAAATGTACTATAGAGTGGAACCGCTGGGTGGTAAACTACCCTGTGATAACTGCGTTTGAGTGTCCTCGTTGTGAACAACTTTACTGCGCACTCATGTGTATTTACAGGCCTGCTAACTAACCTTATAACCACCTGCTCGTATTTCACACCGGCACGTAATCCACTCCCTTACTCTGTTTTTAAAATGCAGTAAGCAGTGCAGTAACTGTGGCTTCGTACCCGCACACAAAAAAAGAGAAGAATCTGCGAGGGAATGCAAAGTTTTGCAAAGCAACCTACACAGTGTGCTGGCCTACAGCTCCGCAGGAAGGCGATATTATTCTATCAGCGCCGTCTTATTTGGAAGCTTTTATCTTCTACATTATTACCTTCTGTTACAGTCGCAGTATTCTGCAGGCATGCGCGCTAATAAAGTTATGCTAGACGCCTTTACGAAGGCAGGTCCGAGGGCGATGAAGGCGGTCGGCGCGGCCGGACCGACCCAGAGTTGTGCGCGTCTTCGGCGGCTGGCGCTGGGGTTACCCGGCAAACTCGAGTGTCCTGTGCCTATAGTGAAGAGAGCGTAAGCTTCAAAGTACGAAAAGACATAGGAAATGAGCCGCGGTGCAACTCATTGTGGATGTTAACCATGGTATGCATGAACAAATATGAAGTGAAGGTGCGCAACACACACATTCACACACTCACACTCACACACACACTCCCACACTCTCACACTCTCACACACGCACACACGCACACACTGACACACTCTCTCTCACACACACACTCACACACTGACCCACCCACACACACTCACACAGTCACCCCCACACACCTACGCACACACGCACACACATTCTCTCTCACACACAAACACTCACACTCTCACACATGCACACACGCACACACTCTCTCACACATGCACACACGTGCACACGCACACACACTCTCACACAAACACACTCACACACTCTCACACTCACACACTCTCACACACGCACACACGCACACACTGAGACACTCTCTCTCACACACACACTCACACACTGACCCACGCACACATACTCACACAGTCACCCACACACACATACGCACACACGCACACACATTCTCTCTCACACACAAACACTCACACTCTCACACATGCACACACGCACACACTCTCTCACACATGCACACACGCGCACACGCACACACACACTCTCACACAAACACACTCACACACTCTCACACATGCACACACGCACACTCACACTCTCTCTCTCAGACACACGCACACATTCACACACTCACGCACTCCCACAAAGGGCCACACTCACCCACACACACACACGCACGCACGCACGCACAACAAACTTCCCGGTGTGTGCAAGTGCTATTGCCGCGCGGTCACCATAGACATCGTCGGCCGTTAGAAACATGGTTGCGCAAGTGAACGTTTAATGAAGAAAATGAAGAGTTCGGTAGCGCCTTCGCACCATGCCTGGCAAAAAAATCGTCGGCACCATGACAAGCCGCTCTAAAACCAGCGCTACTCAACAAATGAAGGCCGCCAGCCCCGAGCCCCGGACGTCCTCTCTTCCATGCCTCACCCGTACCATTCTCTGGCCCCGTTTCGGCTGAAATAAATATCCCACTGGCGGCCGAAGCATGGTAAACATCTTGACAATGCACATTCTGACAATGAAGCACGTCGTGAGGGGCTAAAGAACTGACTGCGCTACTTCGCCTGTATTGAATTATTAGCGGCGGAATCGAAAAGAGAAATAAAAGCCAGTGTTTCCTGCTTACTGCCGACGCACACACACGGACAGCATCTGGTAATCCAGAGCACGAACAAGAACACTACCACAGGTGCAGCTGTAAAAATCTTACGAGATCAGCTGAACTCCTGAATGTTGATTGATTGATTGATTGATTGATTGATTGATTGATTGATTGATTGATTGATTGATTGATTGATTGATTGATTGATTGATTGTGACGCTTAACGCACCGACGCTACACCGGCGATGAGGCGCGCCGTATAGTGGAGGGCTCCGGATTAGTTTCGACCACCTGGGGATCTTTAACGTGCGTCGAAATCTCGAACACACGGGCACTTTTGCTTTCCGCCTCCATCAACTCCTGAACGTTAAGGGTTATGCGAAAGCACTAGTGGCTAGTTCCCGAACGTATCATCTCATTATCGTCATCATCGTAATTTCAGTTGGCGTCTTTCGCTTTCTGCACATGTAGATACCCTCATATCCCATTCTAGCATTTCGTAAATAATCAGGCCATACCATTTCGTCATTAAGTTTGTTGAATTAAGTTGATTTTTCGCGCATTTTCACTGCTTGCGCGTTTTCTGTTGGGGAGGAGCGCGTCTTTTTTTTTCATTTTTATTATTGTTGTGCTTGGAGTAGCTCGAGCAGACATCTTTTGTTGTGTTTGCTTTCCTCTCGCCCCTCTTTGACGTTGTTTTTAACCCGCTATTCTTATGTTTTTATTCTTCTACAAACAAATCTAACTTGTATTCCAAATGACAAGGACTCGGCTATTCGCGCAAATGTACTCATGCTTTGTCTGAACTATGCCTAAGGTTTCATTTGCGGTTAAGCAATGCTGACATTGATGAGCCATGCCGGCAGTTGTAGTACGGTGCGATCTTGCCTATACATGTATACTTGATGTTCAAGTATTCTTTCCACTGCTTTATTCGTCTTTTTTGTTTCGAGACGCTGGCCATTCGGTGTGCTATTCGCCTGCAATTCGGTGGGCTGCCTCTTGGCCATTACCCCAGATTTCTAACCTACCGAGTTAACTAATGCTCTCGAATTGAAAAGGCTGGCCTATCTCACCGACGTTGGTCGGTGTCTCCAAATATCTAATACCGGTCCGCGGCAAGGCCTCACGAACGCCCCGCGGCCGGTTGCGATTCCCACTCTGCTGCCCAGCCCACTAGCCCGCTCTGTGTCCCATCAGTTCTGGTTTCTGCGTTTATAATTACAGTAAACTCGGGAAAAAAACTTGAAATATTGGCAATCTGCTTGAGACGCATGAGCAGTTTTCTTTGGTTTTGACGTATCGTTGTATGAAATGATTGTGCGCATGAGGATATGGCGCAGAACGCCGCCTTAAAGCATCGGCAGAAGCAAAGTTCTTGTCCTCAATTTTTTTTAGTGTCAGGTTCCCTAAGCGCCAACACGCCAAAAAACACATCTGACCGGTTAGTCACCGGCGGAGTTGTCCTACCTTTATATTGTTGTCCTGTCAAACAGGTGCTGTTCCTGTTTCGTATAGCATGCCGCTACTACATATAGCCAAAGCCTCATCCTTATAGCAGGCTTCATTTCTAGTATAAGGGTGCGCTTTGGCTGTTTTTATGCGGGTGCCGGTTTACTCGTCGCTTCAACCGCCACTCCTCTGCATAACGCACGGACCGTATGCTATACAGTGAACTCCCGTTAAGACGAACTCGAAGGGACCATGATAACTTGTTCGTCTTATAAGAAGTTCGCTTAACAGATGCCCTCCCAAAAAAGGATCGACACTATATTCAGGTGCATAAGCTGCATGCAAATATCTTTCCTCAAGACGGTGAATGAAGTAGACTTACAATGGAGGAAAAAAATTGTTTATTTGAGTACGCAACTTGATAGAAGACTGTCTTCAAGCGCTCTTGCCTGGTTTTATCCAGTCCAAGCGGTGATAGAGAGCGTACACCCGCTACCTCAAGCGGGTGTACTACGTGGTGGGACTCGCGACGCGAACCGACGCGAACTCACACGCTCCCGCTGAGAAACGGCATTGGTCAAGAGGGCTGCTACGTTCGCAAACGGGAAGTCTTCGTCGTCGCTTTTCTTTTCTCTTTTTTTTTTCTTTTTTGCCCTCATAGTTTTGCACCTCTCTCCTCCATAGCACAGCGGCCTCGCCCTTGCTATTTTTTTTCTTTGCTTTGCCGCTGGCTTCGCGGGTTAAAGGGTGGGAGAAGTGGTAGCTTTCTCCGCGTGCCTTTTTTTCTCCCTCCCCTCTTCCTCCGTGGCGCGAATTCGCTCCGCGCTGTGGTTCTCTTTTACTTTTCTTTCCTTCTGGTCACCCGCCGCGGTGGCTCAGTGGCTAAGGCGTTGCGCTGCTGAGCACGAGGTCGCGGGTTCGATTCCTGGCCGCGGCGGCCGCTTTTCTGATGGAGGCGAAAAGCAAAAACGCCCGTGATTTCGGTGCACGTGATTTCGGTGCACGTTAAAGATCCCCAGGTGGTCAAAATTACTCCGGAGCCCTCCACGACGGCGCGTTAAACCCTACAATCAATCAATCAATCTTTCCTTCTGGTCACATGAATGCACCGCCGCACTCCGAAAAGACTGTCATGTTCGCTACCAAGAGTAGCCATCAGTGGTGGTCAACCCGAAAGTTGTTCGCCTTAACCGAAGAGCACGTGCAGGGCTGTTCGTCTTAAGCGGATTTTTTTTTTTTTTTGCATTGGGTCTATGGAAAACCAAACAAATGCTGCCACGTTGTTCGGCATGAGCGAGGATTCCCCTATGTATGCCCTATGTAGGCAGATAGTACACAGCTGTTTGTTGTGCGACGCGATGGCGCAAAGTGACACGAGATAGTGAGTGATAAGATTGCCAAATCTATGTCTTGTTTCCCTAGTTGTTTTTTCGACTGTATATGTGCCAGCACGTAGAAAAATAAATTTCACCAGCAAGTCAAATTCCCTGATGGTCTTTTCCTTCGTCATGTCCCCCGTCAAACAAGCGCTATTTCCTTTTCATAGCAATCATGCGCGAACTCGACCAAGCCTCAACAAGCGAATAATAATGCCAGTGGCTTTGTAAACTCAGAAATGACAGTTTTGTGCTCTTGTGCTGCGGAAAAAAAAATTATTTACTGTTAGAGGGCTAAATTAGGCACTTTCAAAAGCAATGTCGATTTTTCGAACCATTTTATTAATCCGAAGCTTCAGTGTTCTCACTGCATCAGGGAGTCTGTAACGCGAAAACGGGTGAAGTGAAAGAAAGGAACGCTTCCCGTGGCGGGAATCGAGCCTGTGTGCCTCGCGTTATGAAGCCGGCGTCTATACGAATGCTCCATTTCGAAAGGGTCGAAGCGGTTTGGATTTGGAGGGGGTGCATGGACGTGCAAAATTAGACGGAGAAATCCTGCACCCCACCGTGTAAGACGACGATGATCCGTCACGAGAAACCTTCGCGTTCAACCATCGTCGTCGTTAGACGGAGGAGTACCTGATTTTAGATGCAAAGCATCTCTTTTTCTCGGCTCCGTTGTCCATTATCCGTCGTCCATCCATCCGCCAGCCCAGGAAGACACCGGCAACACTGCCGCTCCAGGAGCCCTAGCGTGCTCGTCTCGTGCCGGCCCAGGAAGACACCGGCAACACTGTCACTCCAGCATCTCATGGTCCGGGCTATGTCCCTCCCTTGTTGTGGCGCCGTCCACACACCCACTGCGCATGCTCGGCTCATCTCGGGCCGGCCCAGGAAGACACCGGTAACACTGTCACTCCAGGAGCCATTAAAGGGTAAGACACCACCGGGCGTTCAGCAAGCCGAGCATGCGCAGTGGGGGTGTGGACGGCGCAACAACGACAAGGGAGGGACATAGCCCCGTCGCATCTAATAAAATTACACCATCTTCCCGTAGGGGAACCCTGAGTAGTATGCGAAACGGCCATGGGCTCAACGCAATTTCCCATTTCGTAGTTGAAAAGTGTGGTAGTTACCATGGAAACCAAAATAAATATAACGGTAGCTACGTACCTCAACCTAACAGAAAAAACGACGAACTGAAAACTAATGGGCACTTGAATCGACACCATGGCTGCTTTGCATACTACTCAGGGTTCCCCTACGGGAAGATGGTGTAATTTTTTTTGTCCTTGCCTGGACTATGCAGAAAATTAGCATGTACTACAGTCGATTTGCTCACACATGCAGACGCAACCAGAATATGACATTAAAAAATTTGGCCCAACTTTTCAATGTACAGCATGCAATTTAGTAATGTGTCCTTCAGCTGCAAAGTTCTGTGAGAGAGAACTGAGGGACATAAACTGAAAAAAGCTCAGATCTGTTTGCACTTATATAGGATGGTGGTGGTGGTGGTGATGTTTATTGACGGGTGGACCTAGCCTTGCGTGGTATGCCGGCAATCGCTCACCCGATCAGCACTTTTTTACCGCTATCGGGAATTCACCATGACTCGCTGAGGCTTGTGACACGTAAAAATTGCAGGATCAAACGATAGATGTCCCTCCTCGTGATCCAATGGCCTTCCGGGAAAATTAAATCGTTCAAAGAGGCATGCGGAGCGGCTATCCTTCGCAGTTCTTTAAACGCTTAGGAAAACACTTGATTAGTCAATCTTTTTGCTCTATGCATGTTTCCTCGAATGCCAGTTCTGTACGCTTGGGAGCTCTTTTTCAACAGTTAAAGGTACAATTTTGAGGACGAGATTGACAAAACAAATGGCCCCACGTATATATTTTTGGACGAATTTTTATCCTCATGATTAATGCCTAATGAACGTAATAACCAAAAATTGGAAAACGCTTGAGCTTTTCCTTAGAAAACGCCTAAGAGAGAGAGGGAGAGAGACAGAGAGAAATTTATTTAGAAAACCGAGTTAGTAGTGGGGGTGGGGTGCAGGACCAAAGGTACGCCGCGACCGCTAGAGCTCGGAAGGTGACCAGTGCTTGGCTGGATTCCTTGGAGCTGCCCAGGGCCTGCTCCCAGTGGGATGGCGCGGCGAGTGGGGAGTGCGGGTCAGCAGGACACTCGTACAGAGAGGGATATAGAGCGTCCGGCTGACCGCAGTTGGGGCAATTGGGTGTGTGGAATTGATGCGTATGCGCATGTATCAGCTGAGTTCGATTAGGTAGACTCTGTAGTGCGTCGGCGCACATATACGGCGGCTCATTCATCACACGTATATTAAGAGCGAGCACTCGCTACGGCATATTGCGCCCTAGCGCTGACGTCATCGTACCCTATAGAGGCGCCCGGGGGCGGTCAAACTGTTCGCTCATGCTTGCATGGCAGCACCTTACGATCCCGGGGTTTCACTGGGCGCCGCAAGGTGGCGCAGCGGAATTTTTTGCTCACGGTCAATGCCGCCGACGACGCCGGCTGTACTGCGACATGGGCCCTTAATGCTACGCGTTAATACGTTGAGCGCCTAAATACTGGCGCTATGTTGGCGTGCGTGCTTCCAGTCTAATGAACCTCACATGAATGGACTTAGCGAGAACGGGTAGCCCAGCCGAGTGGGCTTCAGCCAGATACCTCCTTTCCCCACACCCCCCCTCCTCAAAAATAATAAAAGACGTTCCATGATAATGTTATTAACGGATATTGTTAACTGTTCAAAAGTGCCGCCCAGACCGTGCTAAGCGGGTACATTATTTTGGCTTGCACCGCCAAAAAGTCTCTTTATGTGGTCGGCTAAGATGTATTTTATGCGCAAGCGACCATGGAGGTCGTTTGTGTGTGTGGGCAGGCGGCGCTAGATAGAAAAAAAAAAGCGCGAATTCACAGCGGTCCTAACTGCGGCAGCGTGTTGGCAACTCACTCGGGGCAATCCAGGAGCTGATAAGAGATTGCGGGCGGCGATCGGGTCCTCGAGCCGAGATCGAGTGAAAACAAACAGAGTGAAGCCATGGTTGCTTTACGGCCAGTTTAATTTACGATGCGCACGTTAACAAGTTGCAGCCGGCGGTTCTAGCGGCGGGTTGCGATACCGGCGGCCCCAGTAGAGCCTGCGGAGCCACCGCTGCAATTTTGGCTCATTCTGCGGTGGGCGTTATTGGCTCACTGCCGTTTACGCCACGAATGCGGACTCAGCAGAAAATGGCTCTTTCCCGCCGTGTAAACCAGGGCTAGGGCATTATAGAAGCTCATATGGACTTCATTAGAAGAGAGCTGTAAAGGGCCCACCTCTGGGACTTTCGGGGGTCCCGTGTTTGGGCATTAGGTGGCCTCCCGAATGTCGTGAGCGGGCCCCTACTTAGCGGTTCCAGCGTATCGAAAACTCTGACATCGCGGAAATTACTGGCCGTATTTCTCCGCACTTGCAGGCCGTGGTCTTCCAAGGCACAGGAGACCAAAAAAAAAACAAAAACTGCAATAAGCATCATCGTCTCCGGGATGACTTGCTTTGTCCCAGGTGCCCTTTTCGAATTAGAGCAAGGCCTGAGTTTCGTGGATAGGAAATTACTCGAAACTTTTGTTCCCAGGCTAGAACCAGACTTATTGCGGGCAGTGTTTGCTGATTGCCAAAAGACATGAGGTCGGAGAACAATTTCAAACTAGAAGAAAAAGCAAGAACAAGAAAGACAAAAACAAGGGTTGCAGTAACAGAGAGCCTTCCGCCCGTTGTAATCTAATTGTACATATTGCGCTGTAATAAAGTGTTGGAGTGCGTGTGAAGGCGGGAGGGAAAAGGAGAACATGCCACGGGAAACGTTGGAATATATATGGACAGGTTGCAGAGGTCACGCAGCCATTGAGCTTGTCGAGTGGAGCAACATGAGAACAATGAACACCATCCTCTCCAAACGGAGAACAAGAACAACAATAAAGGGACACAAAAAAAAAAAAAAAAGCAGCCACGATGAGGCGAAAATTGAAAGCGACTTTACCGGAAGTGCAAATGCGGTTTTGTGCAGCAGGTCGCAGTGTGGGCGTGGGCAAGATCCACAGTAGTGATCTCAGGATGCCGAGGGGCAGAAATGTACTAGATTGAAGGAGAAGGAGAGAACAAACTCGTGAAAGAAAGTAAACTTTCAACCAGTACGCGGTAGAGTTCACGAGTTTACACTAATGCTCAGTAATAAATTCGCACTGTGAACACACAAGGAGGAGGATAACCTAGACGTAAGCAATGACGCCCTGGTAACACTAATTTCCGCGTACGAAAAAACAGGTGGAGGAACAGGAGAGACCGAGAAACAGTCTCAGAAAACAAAGGGACTCTTGGCTGAAAGAGAGAAAAAAAAGTTTAAACTGGAGAGACAAAATACAATTGGCGGAGACATGAGATTTAATTAACAGAACCAAGGTTAGCGACATTTTCACCTACAATATGGCAAGAATTGAAGAGCAAGAAATGAAGTAGCTTGCTGTTTTCAGATAATGAATGTGTGCACCGTGAAACGAGAGAGTAAGGGCAACAAGCATGGATCAAATTCCGCGAGTAGGAAAGACGCCAGATACGATTGTACCCTGGCAATGCCAGGGTACATTTCAGGCGGATCTGGCTTGGTACGGGAAGTCCTAGCACTGACTAAAGACCAGCTGGAAAAAGGTGCTGAGGTAGATAAAAAGAGAGAGGAAGCAAGAATAACTGCAGAAATGCCAAGTGATAGAGGAGATTTAGTGCAAGCAAGCTTGCAACGTTGTATTTTTTTTCTTGACAGTAAAGGACATGTGATAGCCGCGTCGTGTCGAAATATCGCAACTCATCTAGATAAGCGATGCGCATGAACACGAAGATTTCAGGGTAAGGGAACGTCGGTTAGCTCTTGTTACACCGCGCAACATTATTGAAGGTGTATTGGAGCACACTTTTCGAGGATAGATGTCAGTGACCCGTATCTGGACCATTTATATTTCAGCCTAGAATAAGTGTCTAATGTCAAGCTACTGAAATCCTGACAATTTAAGACCGATATGAATCTGTTTGCTCATGGCTCATGGCTGGAGATACCAAGCTCGAGGTGTTTAAAAGTCCCAAATCCACACTGAAATGAGGGCGGTTGCGTAGGCTAACCATAGCCAAAGGCGATGAAGTATTACAATATTAATTTTATAAAATCTGCTGAAAAAGAGAGGCTATGCCGATCGTAAAGGCGCGTGGGCTCGATGGCTGCAGTCGATGTGCAATTTTCCTCCAACAGACAAATTCAGTTTCGGGCCAATAACGGAATAAAAGGAATAATACAAGTTTGACCGTGTTGTCGAAGTCTGGAAAACACAGCACATGCTGAACTCAAGCTGAATGGTTCTTGAATTCCCAGCACAACAAATAAGGACGAAGGGTCTCGTCTTCCCGTCATCCTTGCTGGTTGCGCGGCGAATTCAAGAATATAGGAAACCAACTTGCCCAAGCATCAACGTTGACAAGCTTAATGAATTTGCGTATGAGCTCCCGTTAACACGCACGCGGTTAACCCAATAATCGCATATGTCAGAAAACGAGGTAACAACGTTTGTTTGGTGTCCATAGACTCAATACAAAAAAAAAATACAAAAAAAAAACGTTGAAGACGAACAGCTCCACCCGAACTCATCTGATAAGGCGAAATCGCAGTGACCGCCACCGCCGCGAATTCTGCCCAGCGAATAAGGCACTCTTGTCGGGGCCTTCATACGATAAGAGGGAAAGCAGCAAGGAAAATGGGGAGTCGTTTTAATAAGGTGAATACGGGTGGTGTGGTGGCGCTCCAGCGGGGAAAGTACCGCTTGGTTATTCTAGGTCATTGTTTTCTTTTTCAGTTTTAGCCCTCACGTCGGGGTCAACCAATGAGCTTGACGTCATTCACGCTTTTGATAGCTTGACGACCGCGACGCTGGGCATCGATATCGGTTGAAGTACTTGGACCGTGCATGCTCTGAAACTACTGCCAGACGATAAAGGTGAAGAAGGCAATACACTGCACAAGCACGAGGAGATAAGGCCATGTAACCCGGAACCCGGCTATATATACGCTGACCTCTTCTCCCTACTGTCGTCCTCTGTGCATCCTGCGCAGCTACCGCGCTCTCTGTTGGCACGTGCTGATGTGCGTAGCATGGTCACTCATCCAGCCGCTTCCAGTAAGGGGCAACGGCAGAGGGAAGAAGGGCAGCGGACGACACGTTTGTAACGCTCTGCAGATGGAAGTTGCCTATCAACGCTTTTTCTTGCTCGCGCAGCATTTTTTTACTCTGCGACCTTGATTGACAGGCTTCCCACCGAGAGAAGTGATTTTACGAGGTAGGGTACCTAGCCTTCCCGCGCCTAGAAAAGAAAAGGAAGAAACGTTTTCTGACGCAACGACGCGAAGCGAAGTCGCGCGTCAACGTCGCGGAAGAAGTGATCGAGAGGCGAGAAAGGAAGAAAAAAAAATTGGTTCCAATCTAGGCTGTGAATGTGGTTGGAAAGCAAAGCTGTAAACGACACCCACTACATAGCCCATGGGATTTCACTTGAATTCACACACGTGGCTCTACAAAGAGTGAAACCAGATATTCTACCTACCATTACCTAGAATTCGCAGGGGCGGCGTCCCGAACGCAGAGGCGTCGGCCACGGCCGGGCTAGAGCGGCGGACACCGCCGCTGTAGCCCGGACGTGCGTCGGCAGAAAGAAAATGGTGAGGAGCGTCATTCGAAGGGCGAGACAGCGGAACCTAGCCATCCTGATGTATTAGCTCGGGGCCACGACCGGCTATATTTTGTCGTGCTCGGGGCTACATCACCGCGCGACACAAGCGCGGACCCCCAAACAATTCAGCATGTGAGCTTAATGATTCCCATTTATACCGATTTAAACTAGTTAGTTTAGTAAGTTTGAGGATTTCGAGAAAGCTGAGGGAACTCCTGTAATCGCTACTTACCAGAACCAGCTGCTCCTTTCACTTTTTGTAATACGTGCTAAAACACAATCGAATTCACCTATTCGATATTCACCAATTAAGAAAACGGAGTCCCATTCGTGGCAAGCAGTGCGCAAAAGGTAGTGTTTGTTTAGCGGCCAGATGTCTGTAAGTGGTCTCTACATTTTGTTTTCGTGCCTTGCAAATCAATCTTTTACGTATCTGTGCCATACGACCACTTAATTTTGTTGTGTACGGGTTACCCAGGAGGGGCTGTTTAATCAAGCAATTTAATCAAGCCGTACGAAGGAAGCGCGCAACGGGTGCGAAGCTGCGCCTAAACAGGCGCAGAACAACCGTCGCTAAAGCAGACGACAAAGCCGGAACGCCCCGATGCGTCCGCCAGAGAGTTCGCGGGGAACGCTGGGTAAATTCGTCGTGCCATCTACACTGTGCTCCGTGAGTGAAAACCGCCCTTCCCTACGCAGCCGCGTTGGGAGTTTCTTGTTCCGCAGGCCACGAAAGAACCGTTGGCTGGTAGAGGTAGAAAGCTGTGCTTTAAAAAGAGCATCTGTGGCAGCCTTCTTATCTGCACCGGCGGGTAAAGCCTCCGCCCTCTTCCTCGCTCACCCCATATACCCTTGGAGCCAGTGGTATGAGAGAGATTGAAAAGCAGCAAGACAAGGTAAAAAAAATTAGAGAACTTCCACTCTACGTGAAAACTGTCAAGTGCGGAGCAGTGATTCGCCAGAGGGGCTGTAGCGCCCTCTCTTGACTAGTTTCAGTATCAGCCTGGCGTTGGTACCACAAGTAGTCAAGAGAGGGCAACGCAGCCCCCGATAATACCTATAAAGAGACACTGGGTAGAGTTTTCATTATTTTGCGGTAATAATGCGTTAATTCATAATTTCTCCCTCATTTTATGCTAGTGCGTACTTAGCCTAGAAACGGCAGCCTCCATGGCAACGGCGCAGCGCAAAGATCAGCCCCAAAACTTTGCGTACGCCCAATGTGATTGACATCGGCCTCGTAAGAGGGACCCAAGTTCGATCCCGAGCAGGGGAAGCGTTGATCTTTTCGAAGCCACTGTTTGGGTGCGTTACGCTGCGTTACGCGTTACTGTAACGGTGGCTAGATACCGTGACCCCGGACGAGCTACAACAAGATGGGCCCCTAAAGTGCTCCGCACTTAAAGAAACGACAAGCCGTCGACACTTGTGTGGCGTAAGACATGGCGACGAGAGCGTACGGACGCGGGGTGTTCCTGAGTTAGTGCGAGAATGCGCGTTTTGATACGCCACGTGGTCAAAAGCAGCGCTTGGCCGCGTGGCGCAACCCATTGCTTATCAGGTAGCGCTGGCGGCGGTGAAAGGGCCGCGAGAGATTCCAAAAGTAATGTGCGGATTGGAGTAGTTAGACTGTTGGGTATGATTCCCAACTAGGACATATTCTAGGTTTTCCATTAGTTTTAAATGCAGAGCATTTCAGTAACTCACGATGTCACCCGCGTTGTCCCGTCGTAGTCCGCACCGTCGTTGTCCGCACCCCTCCCCCTACACTATATAAAAGAAAATACTATCCGGCGCCTGGTTTCGATCCCTCGACCCTGCGGGCGGAACGCAATGTACAAGGTGCTCTACCCACTGCGCCACAAAGCCGACACAGAATGGGATGCTACGAACGCGCCTTATATCCTTGACTCATTCAAATTACTGCTGACGAGCGCTCTCTCGTCAGCAGTTGCCACAAGTGCAACAACATTAACGTAACGCAAACTACTTAACGTCGTGTGCCCCCGGAAATGCTCTGCATTTGATCGTGCCCCTCGCGAGGGGGATGTTTCACTGCGTCGCCATGCGAACAGTTTGCCACGCTTTATTTTCAGTTCTTTCTTTGCTGGGGTGTCGACGAGCGGCGCCACCTCCTCGCACTTCGCCGCGGGAGGATCCGCGGCGGGGGCGAGAGATGGCGCTGGCGTCTCCGCGGCCGCGTCTGCGGCCTCCGCGGGCAGCGGCGCCGGCACGGGGTCATCGCCCTTCTTTAAAAGTTTAGTTCGCACGCCACGCAGGAACAATTTCTTAGTCTGTGTCTCATTTGCGCTTTTTGAAACTACAGCGTATGTTTCGGCCACTTCTTTTAGTTGGGTGACACAATGTTGTTGAAGCTGGCATCGGTACCAGTGGGGGAAGCTCTTTGGTGGGATGACCTCAGTTATAGGAACAGGTGGCTACAGTGGGGCTCTGATTTATAGAGCCGTATTCTGAGTCCCTCCTTTTTTGCTCCCCCATTTGCTCCCTCCACTCGGCTGAGGGGAGGATCCCGCAATGCTTATGCACGGGGAAATCGATTTCAAGGATCTCCTACACTGGTGGCTCGAGTGGAGGAAGGATTCAGATTACCAGGGACAGTCTCGGACTCACCGCCGATAGTCCGCGGGAAGTCCGAGGATTCCCAGAAGCCTCAGGGATACACGGGAAAATCGAATGCCGGACTGCTTCTCGGTGAGTCCGCGGTGAGTCCAGGACTGTAAATCGAAGACCACCATTCTCTGGGGGTCTTTTGGGTTGCGGAGACCGACGTTCAAAGCGCAGGCCCGGTACTTGCTGAAATCGCGTATCCTTTCTTTACTCGCCGCTGTAATATCATTGTCATCCTTACCACATGGCTGTTGCATCTGCGCCCGATCTCAGCCCCAGGCGTGCGCGCGCTTCTGGCCGCCCTCGACGTAGTTTCTTGTTGGCGGCGATAACTGTGGACACTTAATAGGGCGGCCGATAGCGTACGGCTAGCGCCCACAGAAAAACGCTGAATGAATCTCGTAACGCTCTCGTGTTAAAACAAACCAAACGAAAATGAAAGAAAACCGCAGACATTTGCTGCTGTTAACGGACAACCACCCCTGACCAATGACGTTTCTTAGCCTTGAGCATGTGAGCCTGCGTCCTCATACGTGTTCTCCGCTCCACAGCGTTAGGGCACGCTCGTTGTGTCTACAGGAGCATTGCGAATTATGTTGGATTTGTTGGCATCACATTCGTTGGCGGTCATGTTTAGCATTAGTCAAGCATTCAGCGATACCCTATCGTGCTTTAAGAAGGATGAAGATGTTGTAGAGGGTGAGAGCCATCAACTATCGAAGACCGAAATATTTCGCAAGTTTGCAATACCCAAAAGAAAAACCACCTCTTTGAACAATGGCGCCTTGGCGCTGAAACGGAGGAAGATGCAAACGGTTGCGTGCAAGGATCTGGAAGACATCATTGTCGTGAGTCCACAGCAAGATCGAAGCGATAATGTCCCTATCAACGGCGTTTTTCGGAAGGCAAAGGTGCGGGAAGTTGCCCACAGGTTGAACATCTAGTTTTCGAGCAGCGATGGCTGGCTCGACCGTTCCCGCAAAAGCCATGGACTGGTGTTTCGGTCTATTGTTGGTCAGGCTGCCGCCGTCAACAAAGTGACCTGTAACGACTGGGGGCGAACTAAGCTCACGGATCTATTGAAAGAATACGACCTCGGCGACGGCGGTCTCTCTAACGTTGTATACAGCGGAGAAAAACAGAATAAGGAACGTATAAATTACAGCACTAGTTGGCCTGATAACTACTGGAATTGAAAAACTGAAGCTGATCGTTATCAGCGGGTAGAAATCGCCCCCCATCTTCCAAAATGTGAAAAAGCTACCGAAAACGTACATACCTAGCTAACGCGAGATCGCGGATTACACAGTCACTTTTTGAGGAGTGTCTGCGGCACATGGTTCACCATTTTCTCAGAGAAAAGTGAGTCCTGCTTCTGGTCGTCAACTACTCTGGGCACGAACACGTCACCAGATTTCAAGACATTCACGTGAAGTTCTCCGCTAACTGTACAGCGCCTGCCGATAGATCAAGGAATTATTATCAGCCTGAAGCGGCCCTATTTCCGATAACTTCAGAAAATGCTCCTTTGAATAAACAACAACAAAATTTACACAGTGGGCCTTCTGAGTGCTTTGCCCCTACTCGAAAACGCTTGAAGAGCCAAGGGACTGAAGCGGTGGTCATTCATTCATTCCGACCCGCCATGGTGGCTCAGTGGCTAAGGCGTTGCGCTGCTGAGGACTAGTTCTCGGGTTCGATTCCCGGCCGTGGCGGCTGCTTTTCTGATGGAGGCGAAAAGCAAGAACGCCCGGGTGTACGGGATTTCGGCGCACGTTAAAGATCCCCAGGTGGTCAAAATTAATCCGGAGCCCTCCACTACGGCGCGGCTCATCGCGTGCGTTGTGTCGGCGCGTTAAACCCTACAATCAGAATCATTGATTCATTCCGCCATGTGCGAGGGTTGTGGTACCCGATAGCTCGGTGCAGGATAGTTGTGATGACGCGTCGGAAGAGACGAGGCTGGTTTCCATGCTGAGCAGTGGAAGTGTTTGTGCACACGATCCCTATGTCAGCGTCAACGAAGAAATGCTAACCTGCAGGGATTAATGGCCGTAATCTGGGTCTGTCCTACTCTCCATGTGTTTCCTCGATTCGGCTAAGTGCCGTAATGCATTTACATACGAAAATCACTTTCAAGAATCTCCTTGACTGGAGGCTAGAGTGGAGGAGGGAGTCAGAATACGGGGGTAAAGGTTCTTGAAGATGTCCTTGAGGTGCCTTTGGAGGATACTTCTGACGACGACGAGGAGGCTAGCACAGAGCCTGCACGGATGACGTGTGATGTAGAAGATGCTTGCTTAAATTCTTTATAGAACTTCTCTCCGCAGCCCGAAAAGAGCTAAGGATATTTGAGTTCATTATTTGAGATGACGTCATCCGTGACCACACACCGATTTGCTTAGCTGCGACAAGTATCCATTCCGGAAGAGGTGGAAAGAGCGAAGAGAGTTTGAGGACGTAAAGTGCCGAATTCAATGCCTTTTCTTCGTCATTTTACTAATGTACCTTTACCACATTCACCGTTATGAGGTACGATTCTGTACGCATAATATACTTTCTTTGAGGGCACATCTTATAAGCCAAATTTCTGGTAAGACAATCAACTTTTCATGAACCCTCCGAGCTTGTCTTGAAGGGATTTTACGGCACTTGATCTTCTTGAGTTTATTCTGATAAGAAGTTCTGATGGCCAGTCCTTTCTGTATGCACGTATAATTTGACTGATATCTAATGCTGACAGCTCCAGCTATGAAACTGGGGCCGTCGACTACCGTCACCATCATTATTCTGCTTTGTCTTATTTTTGTGCAACCATTCACAGCTAAAAGCACGACAGGAAATGTTTACTCGAACAAAACACACCAAAAGATCACATACCACACATGCCCTCATTCAACACATCTCAAGAATGTTTTATTAACAAAATCTTCATATACCCCAGAAACACTCTGCTATTATGAAACGATCCCAGTTCCCTATTACACTTACCCCTGAAAATCGTCCCATCCGATCATCTCGTCAAGCAGTACCCTAAGTTTACAAAATACAAAACTTTCTTGTCCCATGATTTTGACACCATTACCATAGACTTCAGCACACTGGAAGAGCACTTTTTGATTCGAATCGCAAAATTTGATCCAAGAGCGGCTTAACACCAGGGATATAGTGATCGCCTACTACAGTGCGGTTCGCCGATTCAAAAGGCCTCACGACTAGCCTTACGGTTCCAACAGAATGAATCTAATCTACTTTTCCTCCCGTTTAATCATACCCATTTCCCCCGTCAGGCCTAGGGCATATTACGTTTGGTCTCTGAACGGTTTACGATACCATAGCATTCTTCAGAAGGTCTCACGGTCATTATTATAATCTTGGTCAATCCGATACGAGGGCTAATGGAACCTGCTGGCCTGCATGTGCCACATCTATCATAAGAATTCCTTTCAGCGTGGTTTCTGAATGCTCCGATAGCGCAGTGGAAGTGCATCTGGGTAGAAGGGAGTTTTGCTTTTTATGACGACGGCCTGCGCGTCAGGCTAACGTTCGTTTTCAGTCACAGATAAGCGAACAGCACAAATTTGGCTATAGCTGAGCATGCTGCCTTTTCGACCCCTGTTATAAACTTCAGCTCATAAAATACTCAAACGTGTTCGGATAAGTACAACAGGGCGAAATGGGTTAAATAATGTGCGCAGCAACGCACACGGTAAGGCGCCTTTAAAACACGAGGCCCTTACCGTAGTTAAACTTTTCTTTTTTCGGACGCCCGTGAGTTCGCGAGACCGAGCGGAGACTGTGGTAGCGACAAGGGAAGAATACCACGCATGTGCATGTGCAGAAAAGGCAACGCGAGGACAGGAGGAAAACGAGAGCGAAGGAGGGAAACAAAGCGCGGAGAGGGATCGCTGCTCTGCGCACATGTCCGGGAAGCGCTGCAAGGTGGCGCAGGGTCGGCCAGCAGCAATTACAGCAGCACGCGACAAATGCCCGTCGCGAAATGATAGCCGCCGTGGGCGGCCCCCACGGCGCCCACGACTCCCGCAACAGTCAGCCGCGCCAGCAGCCAGCGCCGCGTGCTGCTGCCGCCTTCACCGACATTTTTCGAGCTTGCTAATCACGCTCGCCTTGTCGCGCGTTTGTCTCTGGCTACGCTGAGTGTTCCTCCCGGCGACGCTCTTCGCGGAAGGGTGCGGAGCAGGGGACAAAAAAATTACCTCGCACGTCTTTCTGGTAACGACCTCTTCCCTCGCAGGTGAATAATGGGGCCAATTTGCAGCCGCAAAGAACAAGAAATTGTGAGGGTGGAAGGGCCCAAAAGAACAATGCAAAGTGCGGCTCGCGGCTAGGAACACAAAACAATACCAAGCTCGGAAACTAAACTAAACAAAGCTATCGGAAAGGGGTATATTTTGTTTGCAAAACTGCTGCTAGGATCTTCGGACCCCTTCCCCGCTGGTGGACGCTTTCCGGTCGTATGTCCTTTCTTTGTTTAATTGCCTAAGTTGATGGCGTTCGGGGTACGTTTTTGATAAAAACGTGAAGAAGGCTTGCATTTGAAGAAATGCGGAGCGTGTAATGGATGCGGCGCGCAACCTCTGTTTAGTGATGAGCGAACATTGTCTTCTTTCCACTCCCTCCCCCCCCGGCCCCCTGCCTCCACTCTCCTTGCGGCACGCCCGACGCAAGCCTTTGCTTTTCTTGTTTTACTTGTTCGTCCTGGTTTCTGTCGTACGGCGGAAACGTACGGGCAGGAAAAAGGATGCAGTTTCGCCATCGGCGGTGAGCACAGCGCAGGGGACCCTTTGCTTTTCAAATGCCTTTAATAGTGGCAGAGGTTTCTTTACTAGGCTCGAGACCGGCCACGTCGTTTTGAAATTGCAGCCCACGTAAAATATGATGATGACCGGAGCATCTTCTTCCCCTCTTGAGACTGCGAACATTGGGGAGAAGAGTGATCCGAGAGTTATCTTCTTGCCCCGTGACGTGCAACGAGATGCAACCAGAAGCTGTAATCTGCAGTTATGCGCCATTTGTAGCCTCTCCTTCCAATTTTACCTTTTGTTCTCGCTGGTAGCATGAATTGGCAAGCGTCATATAGTCTGTGTCCGCCTTATGATGCGGGAAAAAAATCCGCGTGACTCATTTATCGTTCGTTCTTGTGCACGCACGCGACCGTTATTGACGAAATCCAAACTGCCAACTTCCTTCATGTGATGACTGACGTTTCAGTGCTATCGATGACAATTTCAAGAAGGGCCAACCCTACACTATTTAACGACAATAAAATATACAGAAAATTATGTATTCTTTGTCAGAACTGTATTCTGAAGGACGCGCTTAACTTAAGCTCAAAGAATCCCATTGTTAGAGACAAAACGAAAGATTGTGAATAATTTTTAACCGCGGTACTTCAGAGCACCAATCACGGATACTGAACCGACATTTATTGGCGTATGTATGGCTCAGCACTTATATATATATACAGGATGTCCCAGCTATCATGCACCAAGATGCACCAAGCGGGGAGCATTTTTTCGTTAATGAGGCTTGACTAATTAAATGTATTTAATTATCTAACTCGAGAAGTACTGTCCTAATCACTAAAGTGTCAATGAGGCACTTGTAGGTACCCACGAGGGGCATCTAACTGCGGTATTTTCAACGACGAACTAATTGCATACACGTTTATTCTGACTGATACATAAAACCCGCGAAATATGAAAAATACCACGCGACGGCACCTCCGCGCGCATCGTAAAGCAATGCCCTCAAACAGGCTGCCTCTGAGTTAGCCAGAATGAAATAAACAAAAGAAAGAAAAAAGAAGTCGCGACCCAGTTTGTGCCTTATCTGCACACGCGCCCCGCGAATCTTGCTGTTGCTGCTCCTTCCATGCATGCCATTATCAAGGTGATGCGCTGTCTCTTCTGGCGGGTGACAGGCGAAGCAGTTGCTTTCAATCAGCTTATTTGGGGACGCTGATTTACAATACGCGCGGAAGCGCTGTCACGTGGTATTTTTCATATATCCCGAGTTTTCTTCATCAGTCAGAATAAATGAGTACGCAATTAGTTCGTCTCTGGAAATACCGCAGTTAGATGCCCCTCGTGGGTACCTACAAGTGCCTCATTGACACTTTAGTGATTAGGACAGTAATTCTCGAGGTCGATAATTAATTACAATTAATTAGTTAAGCCTCATGAACGAAAAAAAAATGCTGCCCGCTTCACCACAGTACTGCAAACATCATGCACTAGGTTCTCTTCGACTTACGCCATTACTCTTTTTTTAAATCTTGGTGCATGATAGCTGGGACACCGTGTAATATATATATATATATATATATATATATATATATATATATATATATATATATATATAGTCTGAAAACATCAAACACGACACAGACCGCGAAAAAATAGGGTAAGTGGAGACAGAGACACACGAGAAAAACATTAGAAAATAAAAGTTTACTGACGTTTCAGGAAGAGGACTTCCTATCTTCAGAGTACTCCGAAGGAAGGAAGTCCTCTTTCTGAAACGTCAGTAAACGTTTATTTTTTAATGTTTTTCCTCGTGTGTCTCTGTCTCTACTTACGTTTATATATATATATATATTCTGAAATGAGAAGTTTATGCAGGCAAAACTTCTCTGAATTACTAAATGTGGTACTGTACTTTAAACTTGTCCACATTGTTGAGAAAAACGAAACTTATTCGGCATATCTGAGACAACAAATCAATACATAAGTGGTACTAGGCAAAGTTCTTTAAATTGAAAATAGACTCTAACAAAACACTGTACTGTACGTAACAAAACACTGTACGAAAATAGACTGTACTGTAACATTTTATTCATGTAAATGTATACATTCGTGAAATAAAGTTTGATCGATTGATTGATTTAAAAAAAAATATGCGCTTGATATTTGCGATTACCTATAGCAATAAAAATACGTGTTGAACACCATATTTTTACCCAACAATACAGAAAGAGCTTGCGGCCGGCCATTAGAAGTCCGACAATAACCAAAGGTTTCATTAGAAAGCGCTCAGAGGACCGTGGGAAAATTTGACTTGACCTGAACAACCATTCACCGTGTTTATCGTTGGAAAAGCGAGATGGAAGGGGAATAGCGTGAAAACTATGGTCTTTCGGCGACATTTACAGCGAAGTGAGTGGATACGCAGTCAATTTTTTTGTCTCTGCTTGGGCAGTGAACACTTGTCAAGCCGAGGTAGAAGTTGTTTTGGACAGGTGCACTGTGTGCGCGCTGTGTTCACTCCCTCATGAACATGCCACGTAGGGAGCAGCTTCGTCGCGTAGAAACCGCGGCTACACTGTAACGCGGGCTCGAAGTCACCGAGACAGCATGTGAGTTTTGGGAGGAGAGTCCACCATGATGATGTTCCGGGCTTGCGGCAGCTAATTCTTAGTGCTTCAGGAGTTTCGGGTGCCCTTACATGCACAAGTGCCCCAAAAGGTAAACGGAGCAGGAGTTGGAGATTGTGAGGGGATTTATCCGCCGTGTGCCTAGCCAGCAACCTCTAAGTGACTTTTCAAGAAAGTGGTTGTAGAATAAAATCGGGCCGCACATATTCTATTTATGCTGGCAGCAGCGCAAAATGGAAATTTTTGTAATTTCACAAAGCTGTGCTCCATTTACTTTTGGGGGCACCTATATGCCACCGTTTTCTTGGTGTCTTCACGCGGTGCGTATACATGACACATGTGTGGTGCAGTCTCGGGGTGTTCGCTTATGAGGTGCTATGGGTTCTGGGAGCTTATACGGTGCCCTGCTAAACTTGTTTGAACTTATTTTAACTTTTGAAATGATTTTAGGACGTGACCAGTAAACGCGCCTAGCCGTTAGACCGGAGAGCCACGAAATACACAAACCTAAATATCACCGCTCTACGCTTATCAGAGAACTTTTAAATTCGTTCAAGATGTTTTCTATGTGTAACCCTTTCTACGAACTCAACTCGGAAACCCGTCTATCCATCTGCAACGCTTAATGTGTCACACTACTGCTAGATGAGATTTTCCTATTAATAAAGAACCGTGGGGCCTTCACATCTTCACATATGACCGGGTATATTGTCCCTAAAATGCCTTCCCAGCTGTGCATTCGTGTATATCAGTGAAGGCAACATTAGAGTTGTTCTGTTGGAACCCATGAGGTCTAGTGGAGGCATTTAATAAAAGGCACTAGGACCATCCCACTTGGATATCAAACCATTTATAATGGCCCCCCGAGAAATGTCTTCCTAGTAATGTACAGACGGCCACACATTTGTCTATCAGATAGAGTTTCATACTAATATATACTAGAGGGAAATTAGCTGGCGCCAGTGTCTATAGCGATCACGAGTACGGATTCTTGGGCAAGTTGGTGTGGCGATTTTGACGAATTCATAGCGCTAAGAACGAGGACAAGAAAGAGGACACACAACATAGCGCTAATTTCCGACTAGGTAGTTTTATTTCACATGCACGCACATATAAGTATCCACCGCAGCCTACCCGCAATCGCTTCCCGTGCACTCTCACCGCCAATGCTGACGTGTGGCAGCCATGCGCAGAAAAGTTGCCTCCTTATCTGACAAACTTGGTGACGGCACGCTCACACAGGACAACCCCGCTTTACTAATCAAATCTGCCGCTATTATTTCTCTTATGTTCTGAACGCACCACAAATGGCCATCCCTGTAGTTGCTGATATTCCGTCTGTGCTCACCTAACCGGTCGTTAAGACATCGGCCGGTTTGGCATATATATCGCTTCCCGCACGATAGGGGATCATCGTACACCACACCGACTGCGCATTCTACACACGGCTTCCTATGTCCTTTTACACACCCAACCGGTGCTTACGGAAGGGGTTAGTCATCTTGCAAATTTTATTCAATTTATTTGGTGCAGAGAAAACAACCTTTACGTTCATCCGATTGGCAATCTTTTTCAGACGATGAGGCGTATTGTGCAAATATGGAATTCCTGCTACTTTTTTCCTTTCACCCTCCTCTAACCGGCTATTTCCCTGTTCTAAATTCTTGAGGTTACTCTCCGCTACCGATACTAGAATGGCCGCCGGATACCCAGCAGCGAGCAAGCGCTCCGTTTGCTCTTTGAAGCTACTCTGCATAGAATGGTGGCACGATTTTTGAAGAGAATTCTTAAAACACAATTTAACTATGCCTCTTTTTGTGAGCTTGGATTGAGCCGAATGACAAGGTAACAGGCCCTTGTCTGCTCTCGGGTGATATGCCCAACATACACGTCGCTCAGAGAGCGTCAGTTTAATATCACGCTTTCAGCAATGTGTGGTACGTTCGAAACATAAGGAACAAAATGTAAGAGAAATAATAGCGGCAGATTTGATTAGTAAAGCGGGGTTGTCCTGTGTGAGCGTGCCGTCACCAAGTTTGTCAGATAAGGAGGCAACTTTTCTGCGCATGGCTGCAACACGTCAGCATTGGCGGTGACGGTGGGAAGTAGGCTGTAGGCTGTGGATACTTATATGTGCGTGCATGTGAAATAAAACTAGGGGCCCTATTCTCGACTGCACAAATTGCCGGGAATTCGCCCATGTTTTTTTTGCGTAAGCACGACGTAAGCAATCAGTGACGTGCTGCACCTATAGCTATGACGACATGCAGTGTAATTTGACAAGTCACTCATAAAGATCGCTACCAAGGTATCAAATTTTGTGCAAGAAAGATATAAAAACACTTGGCATGTACTATAAAAATTAAGACGGTAGCTGAGGCTCACAAGAAAAACACATTTCTGGAGGTCGAATTTGGTGACAACACACAAGGCGATCGAGTAACGTTGATCCAAAAGCGAGCGAAAGGCGGATGTCGAGCTAAAGAACATTACACAATTTTTTTACCGTATCTATTTATTTCTTTCAATCGCTTTTAGTAACATAGCTGGGCTCTCTGCTTCAGTGCAAGCTTTGTTGTGTTATCACCTTCCCTGCCGCCACAGCCGCCACGCCATCGTCTGCTGCTATGTTACAAGTTTATGGCGGGATCACAGAAAAAGACGGCCGCGACCATCGCTTGTATGACACATAAGAGCAGCGAAGCGCTACGCCTGATAACCGCGGAGCGCACCGATGTCGCCGATTCACTCATTCGTCAAGCTCGACTTCAATCAGCGCTGTAATGAACCAAATAGTCACTTTTCTTTGTTATTTTTCTCTTGAGTTCGATCATGTGACCCAACAGCTCACTAGGACGAGTATGGACAAATGCCATGCATTGGGTTCTCTTGTAATGGAGAGGCTTGTACTGCCCTCTTAGGTTGCGGTTACACCAAACAAATAATTTTTACTTTATTGCCAAACATAAAAGCAAAATACTGCACGTAATTTGTACGCTCCATGATCGCTCACTTGGAAGCAGTTGAAATTATAATTTGTTTCGGTAGGAAACATGCTTTAAACAGCGCGCATGCGAAACTGCGCCTGCTGCAAATTGTCGGACATTTCGCGGCGCGGAAAGCCGGGGCAATTTTTTGCCCGATTTTTCTTGTATTTTGCGACAAAAACAGCCGCCATTTTCAAGCTGTTACGTAGCATTACGTCACTTTTACGCAGGTTGAAGTTGACAATGCATGACGTAATCGTTCCCGCCAACTGTTTAAATTACGTCATGCCTTCTCAGCCAATCACAGAGAGGGCGTGTAGTACAAGCATTATTGTCGTTGAATAGCAAAGACAGGCCTACGTTGTCATGTCTAGTGCTTTTTGTCTGGTTTTTCATTGCCGGCCAAGAATTATGCGCTTCCAGGAAAGAGAAATAAGGCAAACTTTAGAACTGGTGTCCGTAAACGTCATAAAACGTCAAAATGACGACAGCACACACAACCGCTTTGTCAACCGGAAGCACGCGACCAAAATTGAAAGCCAATCAGAAAAGACTTCCGGCAAATTGTTGGCAACAATGGCGAATTGCTGTCAATTTGTGCAGTCGAAAATAGGGCCCTAGTTGGAAGTTAGCGCTGTGTTGCGTGTCCTCTTTCTTGTCCTCGTTCTTTGCGCTATGAATTCGTCAGTCTATAGCGAGCAGCGCTTCAGCGAGCGTTCCGTCATGTACCGTGCATGCAGGCATGTTCCTCTTCTCTGGCATGGCTCATGAACACGCTGAGAAGTTGCCTCTGGCTGAAAAAAAGCAACAATATTACTGCAATCGATTTGTTTTGTCATTATAAGAAGAAATTTCTTTTGCCATTATAAAAAATGAAGCTCCAAAAATTTATTTGCCAGTGATTATTTACAAGCTTAAAAGGGAACAAAGTGTTAGCCTCCTTTGTTAATTTTGGCTTCGAGGCAAAAAAAAAAAAAAAGCCGTGTGGCTAGCCAAGCCAAGTACGCGAGGAACATCGCTAGTTGCAATGGCGGTGCCCGTGACGACCCGCTATTCCAGCTCCGGATTTCCCTCTAGTATATATTAGTATGAAACTCTATGGTCTATAACACTCGAGCGGCGTACCACGGGCTGCACGGGCGTCGTCTATCGGTGACACCCGGTTCGAGACAGCTTGCATCTGCGCCTGAGCGGCCACCCTGACATTACCAGCCTGTCCTTCTCGAGTTTTTGACCGCCGCTGTTAAAGAGGCAGCTTGCGCCACCAGGAGCGCTGTTGGCGGCACCGGCCGTGACATGCCAAACAATTTAATTTTGCCAAACAATTTAATTTGCTGTGATTATTCTGAACTCAAAATCACACCCCATAATTTGCTTCGGCCTACTTACTAATTCACTTGGATCCATCTTAATTCACTTCTTCATCCTGTTGCTTCCGTCTGATTCCCTTTAAATAACTTTGATATACTTTAATTCACTAAATAATTCCTTTGATTCAAACCAATCTCAATCCGCATTATTTGCTCTTCATTTGGTTTGCCTTCTGCCGTAATTCCTTGATCCCCCTTAATTCACTTTCGTTAATGTTAATTGCCTCTTATCCAACCCAATTTCCGTATTTATTAACTTTAGGTTACTTTGATTCCTCAAAATTGACTTCAATTCCTGCTAATTTGATTTGTATTTTTCCTTGATTTCCTTTCGTGCTCGGTTAAACATCCACAGGAAAGGCCATCCCGAACGCAACACCACCACAAGCCTCGTCGGGGAAGCACCCAGGGAAACACCACCCGCCTGAATGGGTCCCTCATCGACCTCCTCCCAATACCCAGAAATACGACACCCACAAAAGCAAACGACAGGCTGAGCACGTGCCAGATCACTTAACGAGGTGCTTCTGTGCATAACCCTTAAAAGAAAAGCCTTCACAGTCACAGCTGTGGTCAGTGCCAGTGGAGTGATAGCCGAGGTATGCATTCGAGAAAACAGCACTCAAGTCACTCCTGTAAGCACCACTACAGGTGAAGAAATGAGGTGGTGAGCAGGTCGATATTCCTTTGGCGATCATCGAGCACCTCTGTTACGTCTTCACCGACTCTGACGACGCCTGCCGGACCTACCTACGTGGTAGCATTTGCCCGGAGGCTTATGGTACAGTCGACAACCACCAACACCATGAAGGGGCTATTAGCATCACCTCGACACCGTCTCATACTCGGACTGAAGTGACAGGTAATTCCCGAGCCCATCACTGGGCGCGCGAAGCTGACGTCCGTGCCCTGGTTTGAGGGAACGAAGATCCGGGAAAGCAACTGGATCCACCCACCCCACTGACCACCTACAAAAGCATCTCAAGTACTATCGGAAGCAAACTCGCACTCAACCATCACCTCATCATGTGCTTGACGAGGGAACACAAGTCAAGTGGCGCCTGCTCCAGACCAACACGTATACCCAACAACGTCCCGGCTGAACCTGCTCTACCCCCAGTTCTACCCCCTCACCCACATGCCACAACTGTCAGCAGGATCCAGGTATTATCTACCGTACTAGGCTAAAACCAAGTGAATCAAGGAAAAATACAAATTAAATTGGCAGGAATTGAAGTGAATTTTGAGGAATCAAAGTAACCTAAAGTTAATAAATACGGAAATTGGGTTGGATAAGAGGCAATTAACATTAACGAAAGTGAATTAAGGGGGATCAAGGAATTACGGCAGAAGGCAAGTTGCGCACACCCGCGCAATTACCATCATCACATATTCACAAGGGGCGTGTAGATTCTTCATCAATGGTAGTGCTTCCACTACCGTGCTGAGGCTCCTCGGACAACGGTCATCCAAGCGAACCGTCAGCATCTTTTGGATACCCGCTCAGTCCAGTTTCCGTTCGCACCTCTTCGCTCACACTACTGCCCGAGAACTAGCACACCAGGCCCCACGGAACAATCAGTAGAGGGTGGTCCAACAACTACTTACATATCAGGCAATAACCTAACACTATAAACTTTCCCCCAAGGCGTACCCATTAGGCCACCCTGCTCTCACGAAAGAGCAAGAGACGATGCTCAGACAGATCCAGACAAACACTTTTCCTCGTCCCACCCGTTTACACGCCATTTTTTCTGCTCTTTACTCATCCACCTGTCCACACTGTGGAGAGCCGGCCACACTTTAAAACACGGTGTGGGCCCGTCAACAGAACGCAGCAATTGAAACTACATATCTCCAAACCTAGGTACGAGCAGTGGGAGAGAGACTAGCTCTCGCCTTGATGAGCAGCTACGACTGGTGCATCGGGCGACGACGACAGAAAGATCAGCCGGGGTCCTGAACTAAGGACTCAGCCCACCGCGCGTAAGGCTACTACAATAAAAGTATATTTCTTCTACCCCGTCCCTGTTGTTTCAATAAACGTTTTCGCTGTCTCTCTTCCTCCTCCTCCACAGAAGCAGCGTGAAGCTGTCGTCACCTGGAGGCCGATCGAGGCCAACCTTTCAGTAAGACATACGAGGCTTTAGGCTAAAAAAGGCACTGAGTGTCGAACCGACCACTTGAAATTGCTGAATTATGCCTGCGTGGTCAGGTTAATGCCAGAGCTTTGTGGGTGAACCGGCTCCAATGTCACAGTAAGTGGTCCATGATCACTCATTCTGAAGAAAAATATGGAGAGGATTGAGCGTGCTGTAAAGAACAGAGGCAGCCTGAAAGCAGTGAACTGGTGTCTAGGCACGGGGAAAAATCAGATTTATGCAGTTAAAGACAAGCAAGGCAATGTCATCACAAATAGGAATAAAATAGTTATAGTAGCCGAGGAGTTCTAGGGATATCTGTAGAGTAGCCGCGACATCCAGCATAATAC
The DNA here is from genome assembly GCF_048455015.1 of Haemaphysalis longicornis. Lineage (NCBI taxonomy): Eukaryota > Metazoa > Arthropoda > Arachnida > Ixodida > Ixodidae > Haemaphysalis > Haemaphysalis longicornis. The sequence continues at coordinate 404,887,784 of NW_027526203.1, forward strand.
CGAACGGGAAAGCAGTTCAGGGGAGGTAGACATCCCAACACTAACGACCGAAGTAAAAAAGGCATTGAAAGAAATGCAAGGGGGCAAAGAACCTGGTGACAATCAGATAATAGCAGACCTTTCGAAGGATGGCGGGCAAATTGTACTAGAAAAACTGGCAAGCCTGTATACGCAATGCCTAATGACCGCGAGTGTACCGGAATTTTAGAAGAACGCGAACATCATTATAATCCATGAGAAAGGTGACATGAAGGACTTGAAAAATTACAGGCCGATCAGCTGACTGTCAGTTGTCTAAAAGGTACTTACCAAGGTAATCGCTAACATGACTTCTGGCACCTTAGATTTCAGTCAACCTAATGAACAAGCAGGGTTTCGTAAAGGCTATTCAACAATAGACCATATTCGTACGATCAATCAGGTGATAGAGAAATGCGTGGACTATACTTAACACCTATATATAGCCTTCATAGATTATGATAAAGCATTTGACTCGGTCGAAACCTCAGCAATCATGCAGGCATTGAAGAATCAGGGTGTAAACGCGGATTACGTAAGAGTACTAGCGGATATCTCCAATGGGTCCACAGCTACCATAGTCCTCCATAAGGAGATCAATAAAATATCTATAAGGAAGGGCGTCATGCAAGGAGACACAATCTCTCTAATGTTATTCCCGGCATGTTTACTAGAAGTATTCAGAACACTAGATTGGGAACAAGTGGGCGAAAGGGTTCATGGAGAATACTTCAACAACCTCACATTTGCTAATGACGTTGTCTTGCTAATTAACTCAGGGAACGAATTGCAAAGCCTTATTACCGCACTGGACAAGCAGAGTAAAACCGTGGGCCTGAAAATTAATATGCAGAAAACTAAAGTAATGCTCAATGGCCTCGGGAGAGCACAGCGGTTTGAGATAGGTGGCGAGACAGTGGAAGTGGTAAGCGAATATATCTACTAAGACCAAGTAGTGAGCCCGGATTCCAACCATGAGGCAGATATAATTACAAGGATAAGAATGGGGTGAAGTGCATTGGGCAGGCGCTGTCAGATAATGAATGGCAACCTACCATTGTCCCCGAAGAGGAAAGAGTATAACAGCTGCATCTGTATTTCGCGCTTACATTGAAAACAGGAAAAAAAAAATCATGCTCCCCTCCGTCTAACGACGTCGATGGGCGAACGCGAAGTTTTCTCCTGAAGGATTCTTTGGTTGTCGTTTGGTTTTCGTCTGAGTTTGCACTGAGTTTCGACCATGTCGAAATGGAGCAATCGGATAGACGCCGGCTTTATAACGCGAGGGACCCAGGTTCGCTTCCGGCCACTGAAGCGTTTTTTTTTTCTTTCACTTCACCCCCGATCACTCATCATCGTCAGGGAAAGTTGGCTTTCCTGCAGGGAGTTTTTGCGTTACAGACGCCATCAGTGAGAAAACTAAAGATTGGCTTTAAAAATTGCTTGCTATACCGAGGTTGTGGATTCGGACCTCACCCGAAGCGCCAAATTTTCTCATTCCCCTTCTTACCTACCATCACTAAATTCCTAGTTTCGCATGAAAAACAAACAACATAACAACCTACCCACTATGGTGGATTGGCCAGTGGCGATGAAAGCTACCGTCAGAAGCAACACGACCGTTTCCATTTGACAGCGACTTCAACATAGCGAGCCAAAATTCCTACATCACAATGCTTGCTTTGTGTTTTTCCCACCTTGTCTTTTATAGGTGAGTATGGTGAGGGGGTAAGACCTCACCCGCACCTCACTCGGCTTCTGCTTCTAGTCTCTAAAGAGCTCCTAAGGTCCTACCCATATTTTGAAACAACGACAAATTCTATGGTCGCCGCACGGCAGTAGCCCGCGCACACTCCGGGAAATTCGTTTTCCTCACGCGGCGCGGTCCCACAGGCTGAGAAGCTCGTGCATTTGGCTCGATTGATGCGCGCCACTCGAGTTGCAATATTACACAGATTTCCGCGCAGAATCCTCGTAATGCGCACAGAAAGATTTTCTTTCCTTGATGGCGGGAAAAGTATGACCAGGAAAACAACTATGGGTAGTATTTCAAGCGAAGCTTTCTGTCCTGTCACTAAAACGCACTGCAGGAAAGCCAACCTTACGCAATGGGTTTCACAAAACGATGATGATAATAATAAGCAAAGGCACATCAAGCGCCTCAAAAAAAAAAAAAAGAAAACGAGAAAAAAACGCTTTCCGTGGTAGGAATGAAACCTTGGTCCCTCGTGTTATGAAGCCGACGTCTATACGATTGCACCATTCCGAAAAGGACAAATCAATTTGGATTTTGGGCTTTGACTTAGGTCGCATAGGAGAAGGCTTTGCGTTTTAACCATATTTCTATTAAGAAAGGGGGTTTGATTTTGTTGGGCACTGGCATTAGAGGGCACTATTTCGCGGGTAATCAAATACTGTTGTACAGCGGATCTGTACTAGGGTACACACTGACCTTTTTTTACGCCTTTTTTGGCCAGAAAGAGAGCATTATAAGTGAAAAAAAGGGTTTTGGGAGGTCATTACACCATTTTTCTTGTATCTAAACGCCACTAATCGGAGCTCTACACCCTTCTTGTGCGAAGAAAAAGGGCGTGGACCAACTTCAGCAGCCTTGGTTCTTGGCAGGGTGTTGAAGAGTGTGGAAAAGGCGTTCAGCTGTTGACTGATTAGGGCCATGCATGCATCTATAATTGCACTTCGAAGCACAAGACACACCCTCATACCCTACTTCCCACCTCGTTAGAAATGTTCAAAAGCAAAAAAAAAAAATTGTTCCTCTGATATGATCGCTCGCTTCCATATACAAGTGCACCTCATGACCCAAGTTTAGCTTTGGCACGTGAAACGTCAATTTGAACTTTTAAAATGAAAGACTACACAGTAAACTGAGACCAAGTTTACAAGGCTGTTCCAGTGTTTTCCCCACACTGATAGCGGATCGAAGGGGGAAACAAGCAAGGTCGACCACCAGCTGCGCTGTTTCTCCAGCCTTGCCCCACTAGTGCAAGCTACACCAATTATTTTGCGTTTTGGTATCACAAAAAGACTAGTACCTTTAAAATGGAATAGTAAGAGTGGCGTATACGCATACCCCCCTTGTACTCACACTAGAACAGGCTCGAACGCCGGCTTCACTGATATAATGCCCTACATGCGGTGGTGCACCCTTTACATGTGACGCAGTTCTTTTCTTGGTATTTTTTTTTTGCTAATGCCTCCGAACCTAGCTAAAGCTTAAGCAGCTCCGGTGGTAATAAATTATAATGCCAATTATATTGTTTTAAACATCCTGAGGTACAAAACATCTCTCCCCCCCCCCCCCCCCCTCGCTTAGAAAATGTTCAGCCCACCTGTGTAAACGGGTATAAAATACCTCCAAAGTTGGAGGTCTTCTATTCCCTTATTCATAGTTGGCGGTCTTTGACACCCTAATTTGTAGCTTTGCACCCTTGTGGGAAAAATGGTGTAAAAATAATGAACACCCTTCTTGGTGGGTGTTGAAATGGTACGGAATATTTGTTTGGTATTTAAGAAAATTGTATAACCTATTGAACATAATTACCACCTCACAATTAAAAAGTTATTGCCAATCCACATGCTCCCTCGTAGTATATGCTCGAATTAAAATGTATAATTCTGTGAGGGCGTGAAAAACCCCGCAGGATTTTTTCAGGAATTTAGTGGCGACTGGGACTTGCCACAGTGCCAATAACTAGACGAGGGCGCTTTGAAACGGAACACAGAAACATACATTCTTGAACAAACGCACAACACGGTAGCCAATTACAAGTCAAAGCTACCCAACACGTACATAAGCCCAAGAAATGTCGAATCTGAAGAAAACACAACGAAAAGTCCCCACCAAAGGTTCAGGGAGATGAGGCGTTGTCCGCAGGGCGTCGTGGGTTCTAGTGACGATGCGAAACGAGGTGTCGCGGGGCTACAATGACGTCGTCGCGCGTGCCGGACCGTCGACGAAGAAGACGTACTGGATGCAGCCGTCCACTGCCGGTCGACGACGGGCAGCAGGCAGCGGGTCATTCAAGGGCGGAGCACGCCAACGTTGCGCGCCTCCACGAGTCAGGAGTCGCTCCTCGGCCCCAGGATGCCAAGGCGCCAGGTGGACCTCTCTCGAGCTCGGGTCCCGGAAACCCGACGAGCTTCGAGCCTTCCACCTGGACGTGCCGCTCCTCGAGCCTTCTCCGTCCACTCCCCCCAGCGTTTTCCTCCCGTTCCAGCCTGGCCTCCCCAGCTCCTTGCTTGTGGCCGCATCTTATTGGCCCACGTCAGCCCCTCGTCTGGCTTGCCACTTCTTTCTTCTCGGCGCGACCACACCAAGGGCAATCCTCGCAGGCCGCATTCGCGCCGCGAGTATTGCGTGGGATGTTCCCGCCACGTTGTCGTCGTCTTCGTCGTCACAACGGGAGCCTCACCTAGCAAATTCCAAAATTAGCGCTAAAATGTATGATTTTTTCGACAGGCCCACCGACTCAATCAGAGGAGTTTCCTCTGCTGGCTATGAAAGCAAGAAGAGCAGATGTATTTCTAAGTAAGTATGTACTCGCTCTACCCTGGCATCCCGTTGGTTTTCTTGCTCAATTCATTTGTTGTCCAAGTGTGACTTGTGCGTGTTAAATGTTGCTATACGTCGTGCTGCGCGCCGCTCAGCCGATCTACATTGTCAAGCGCATCTGCGCTGCCCACACCCTTATTTTAGGGTGTTAAGCAACCTTGCACCCTTATTTTAGGGTGTCACAAGCACACACTTTTTTTTATCCTTACACCCTTTTTCAGCCCAAAAACACATCTTAAAGGTCTGCGCCATGGTAGAAGATTTTTACACCCTTTTCGACCAAAAAGGGTGTAAACAGTTTAGTGTGTAGGTTCCCGCGCATTTTTTGATGTCCTCACATCAAAACTCCGGATGCTTCACGCCAATTACACACGTGGTGATACACTGTTATCTCCTGCGCTGTTTTAACATGATTATCCACGCCCTTGTTGAAGCCACTTCCCCCATCATATTGTTATTACGCCTTTGTAATAACTTATAAAGGCATTTACTAACGAATGTTTCACTTGCCCTATCGTTCAACCGGTTTTCGTAGGCCTCAGTTAAAACTTAAAATATGGTTGACCAGTCGATGGATTTATGCGGTGCAGTTTCGGGTGGCCAGATCATCCCGTTCATGAGCATCAGCGAGACTATGTGCTTATTAATCTTGCTCAAGTCCACCCTGGATCTACCCCAGTGCACATGTGCAGGCTATACAGAGTTTAAACCTTTAAAGCCGAGTTTTCAAATCGGTTTTCGTCGACACGCGCGTACTCAAGGAGTTAAAATGTTTCAGGGAAATCTTTGCGGTTTGAACGATGGCCGTGTATTCATCAAACGGCTTCGGATAAAAGAAAGAAAAAAAAACGAATGTCGGAGAATGTAAATTTGTTGAAGTGTTCGAGCATTTGCATGGAAAACAAAAGACTCGGAGTGAAGAGGCAGGAGCGGAGTATGAAGATTCCAGGCGTCCCAGACACGTATAAGCGGCTTGAGTGTCGACTGCAGCTGAGCGGAGAAGTTAACGACATTACTACGAGGGGCCGTACGCGAGAGAGCCTGGACTTCTTCATACGCAGATCGAATGCATGATGAACTTCAGCGGTCGTTTGTTTTTGCACCCTCGTTAGCCCCGTGCGCGGCGAGAAAGGCAAAGTCGATTTGGAGATGAAAAATGCGCTTCAGGCGGCCGTCTGTAGCAGAGGCCGGCGGCTGGTCCCGTCCTGATGAACCGGCCACGTCGTTGGCGTATTTCATGCCTTAATGGGGACACCCCGTCGCATAATCTCCGGCGACAGTCGTCCGCGTCGCCGCCGCGCCGTCCTGGGAGACGGCGCCAAGCGGTGATTAATTTCCTGCCCGAGTAATATCCAAATAGCTTGATTTCCGCTCAAAAACCGGAAGCTCCGAAAAAAAGCCACGGGCCCTCCGAGCGAAGAATGGCAACAGCCGACGAATAAGAAATGTCCGTCAAGTGCAGCAGCTGAAAGAAGAATAAGGGGGAAAAAAAGTCCTAAAGAGCCCCGAAGCAAACGCACTCTGGGCGACGGCGGCGGCACAGGGCGAGAACAAGACTCAAGTCAGCGAGCAAGCTCAGCAAGCAAAAATGGCGGCATGATGAAGTGGGAATATGTTGGAGCGAGGAACGCATGTGCGGAAGAGAACTAAGAGAGCCAGAGAATTAAGCAGATTTATATCCGCAGGGGGCCAAGGAGCTTCCTCATAGCGGCGGCGACGGACGCGCTGCGCACCGGAGGAGGCATGGTGGGCTTTTTTAGGTGTGATGACATCTGACAAAACGGCGTCGTTCTGCCGGCTTTATTTGCAGTTTGAGCGGCTGGTCCCGATCTCCGTCCAGCGCGCGCCTGCCGCCACAAAAGCCCCTTCTTCCGCGTCGGCGGGAAAGCACCTCGCGAGGCGCGCGAGAACGCAGGCGGCGCGCGCTCTTGCTGATGGACGACGGGTGGCGGCACCGGGCGACTTGTTTTCGGGGGTTTCGAGGACGGGACGCTCCTGCGGCACTCATGATGCATGGCGAGCACGCATGCATACGCTTCCAAACCACCGCCGTAAGGTTCAAAGTGCTCAACGGTTTCAGTTCCTTCATTCCGCTTTGCCGGTCGACAGCGAATTATTCGCCTTCCTTTAAAAATAGCTTCTGCTCGGCTGCGAGATGATAAAGCGGTCTGTCCCACTCCTTTTTTTCACGCAGTTCCCGGATGGTCTATTTCTCCATCGAGCTCCACGCATCAGCGATGGGCAACAGAGCGGTGAACAGCACGTAGCGTCAAACAGGTTCTGAATCCGTTTTCTGGGCTGAGAGATATCATGAGATACCTCTTGAGGCCCTGGGCTGTTTGCACAAAGGACTCGTCTACGGTGGGATGCGTCGTGCCAGCCTCTGCGTGTGCCCGCCGAAACAGCAGTGCGACCTTTTTCCAAGAACGAAAAGACGGTGGGCGCAACACGATGTGTGACGAGAAACGTGCCGCATACGAAGTCGAGCACCATACAGACTTTCCTCATAGCCGAAAGCTGGAGAAGAACACCGACCACGCATCAATGGTCATTGAGCTCCTCTGCAGTATTGGCTTTCCTCACATCATTTTCCGAATTCATTCACTACATTTTTGCCCCCCGGGACAGCTTCCGTGCCATCGGAGACAAATCAGACGATAACGGACGATGTATTCAAGCATAGCTTTCAAGTCTACTTGCAGCTCCCGTTCATTCGTTTACCGCATTACCGCATTGCCTTCAAATATGTTGACTAAACTATGCACCCATAAGTCGCGTCTTTACTCTTTATTTCATTTTTTTATACTATCGGGTATGTGGCCCGCCAAAATTGTCATTCAGAAACGACGTATAGCAGCTCATCGGAGCCGCGTGTTCTCGCCGCACACGGGCGCGCGCTCTGTTCTACGATTGCGCGCTCGCCGCCCTCCCTTTCCTCGAAACAGCGTGCGCCTGTATCAGGAAGAAAGTGCATGGAGCCAAACAAGTCGTGTTTGTTGCCGATTAGGGAATTTGATAAATGAGCGCGTTCCCATTAGGCCCCACTCGCGCTGTCGCCACCAGACGGTGCGCTTGCATTTTGCCGACGAGCGCCAACCGCGCCACAGTTCGCCCAGGCGCGCAGTTTCCTTCGTCTCGTGGCGCAAAAAGTTCGGTATTTACCGGTGCTCCCTCCTTTCCCGGCCTCCTCCCCGAGACGTCTTCTCGCCGCCAGGCTTCTCTCTTTTGCTGCGTCACCGTCGTCGTCCGGGAATTAAATACTTGATGCCCCCGGCCGGTGAGAAGGCTCCCCGTGACACGTGGATGCCGTCCGCGGAGTCATCTGGGACCTAATTATGGAATAGGAGAGCTATGGCCGCCTCTTCCAGAAGGGGGCTGATGCAAACTGTCTCTCTCGGCGCTGTTTGCCCCGCGCTAAAAAGCACCGCTTAATGCGCCACCGGGCCCCGTGATATGCGGGCGGGCGCCTAATTGGCAGCGCTCGCCAATTCAGCCCGCAGACGCATTTCAGGCGCACTTCGACGGCTTTCCGGGCAACGCTGACGCCAACAGCTGCTTCTTGCCTGGCGCACTTCAATCGGCTATCAATCCCCTCCTCGTGGGGGCGCGACACCCGTGTTTCGGCTTTTTTTCTCCCCCTCTGCTCATCAGTGATGCCTCTCCGCAGGTAGGCCTCAAAGCTGCTAGTTGGCTTGGGTCAGGACGGGAGAGCAGAGAATGAGCGCACATCTATTCCATGAGAGGAGCTTATATCCAAAGCGAAAAGCCGCCTTCCCGCACTGTTCCTCCGCTGACAGCTTTGGTGCATTTAGCTCTGGCAAGGTCTAAAATGCGCTGGGGACCAGTTGGCTGACCGTTGTACGCCTAGAGAATACCGCGACAAAAATGTCACTAATGAGCGCTCATAAAAAAGAATATCAGTAATTATGCGCACCATGTAGTCTTCAAATGCGCCCTTCTCTATTTTTTGTGATATCAAAATAAAGATAATTACAAATCAAGGCTAACTGAGTGAGTTAATTGCAGTCGTAAAACGAAGCTCTTCATTTCGTCTTTTAGAAACCGCGCAGTGACGGAGTGTATTGCTACATTATTTGTGGAATTCGTATTCGTCTGAATCTTTAAGTCTGAATCCCTACGCTAAACTAATGTATTTAGTATTTATTAACACTTAATTACTAGTATACGTTTCATGATTTCAATTCAATTTTGCTTGTCAAGTAACTTTCGGGTCTACTTTGAGACGCTGTCACGGTGCTGCCCAGACTTGGGTACGCAAGTGGGTTCACCTCGATCCCTCCTTTCAGCCCCGCGCTGTCTTTTGAACATTTTGATACATTTACTGTTCGCGATCTAGCCGGTGGATTATACGGCCTCCGTGCAAAATACCTGGCTTCAATTCTAACCATTCAATTGGGGTTTTTTCGTAAAACCATTGCAGAGGCCACGGCCAACATTTGAAACATTTACGCCAAAGTGCTGGAATACTCTGACCCGGCGCAGCCAGTCCCCGATAATGTCATATATAGCCATGTGCCGGCGTCATGTCGCAGTCCTATAGGCTTTCCCATAATTATTGGGGAGGAAAGTGGAAGCCTCGCTCCACATGAGCTCTAGACGTACTCTTGTTTGGGGTTACTATTCGGCGCTTTTGTAACCTTTGAGTCCCGTATTCGTCATCCCAGAGCTCATGGTAGTCGATCAATTTTTCCTAGATTACTTTTTCTCGAAATACCGCGACACAGAGAAACACATTTCTGCGAAAGCGTGTTGCTCAACCGTTTACCAGATTTTCCGAAAGGCCTTTAATGACTGACTGCTTGGCAGTCCCGTTCTAACGATGGTGTAAGTATTTAAGTGTGAGATTGCTTTCCGAAGATGTGTCCAGATTATGACCTATGGGGTGTGCAGTACATGACTCGACGTACTCTCTCACAGCTAATGTATGTCACCCATCGAGTCTCTCACCGAAGATTTGGCCCCTAATAATCAGATACTCTTCGCATACTTTCCAAGTAATCCTTATCAGCCGAACTGCATACAATACTCCGCACCTATAGCCCTGAAACCTTCCGGACAAGCCAAACTGAACACCGCGATACGCCAAGGCTACAATACCACCTTTGGATTACCCCCCCCCCCCCCCCCCTTCCCCAAGACGGCAACGAAACAATTGCTGCAACTGGGCGTTCACAATACGTGGGAATAAATCCGAGAAGCGCATAGGATTTCCCACCATATACGCCTCCAACTCACCACTACGCGAAGACCCACCCTCCGCCAGCTAGGATATTCGACCCCACAACAGCAAGATCAGAAGACACGCATTCCCGTAGCCATTCCACAGTACATCAGGGTGGCGCCAGTCCGACGTAACATGCACCCGACTTCTTACAAGACACGACGAGCAGCAGTAGCACGAGCAATCCATGCACAGCATGTTCAACTTCCCTGCAACCGCTATGCAGACGCATCTCCATACCCCCACAAATCGCCTACACTGCCAGTGTGACTGAGTACAACTGAAAGGAAGTAACGGCAGTCACTACCCTTGCAACGTCCGTGGAAACAGCCGAAGAAGTTGCTATCGCCACAGCCCCCACTGCTTGCGAAGAATATACAGTTATAGTGACCGACTCCAACACAGCATGCCGCAGTTTCCTGATCGGACGAATATGCGTACCAACATTGGATATCCTAAACCAAAATAAACAACTTCCAGAGCTGCAGATTGTCTGGTCACCTGGGCACGAATCTCTCAAAAGAAATGAGTCGGCACACGCCGCTTCCCGCGCCCTTACACACCGGACTATTTTCCCAAGAGGGAGATAACCTACAAGCTGAAGACATCCTCAAGCCCATGCCTTGCGAAAATACGGCGACATACTCGCCCACTACCGGCAGGGGTGCCGACAATATCCGGCAACCCACCCACACCTATCCAAAGCTGAAGCCACAATATTCCTACGACTATAAACAAACTCTTACCCCCCAATACCCACCCCATGCTATGTTTCCGACCCTCTACCCCGCCCATTGCAACTACTGCCCCCCCCCCCCCCCTTCCCCTGGGACCCAATACCATCCGGTATGGGGCTGTCAATAAACCCCCTCTCTTACTCCTACTCCCTAACCCACTTACGAGCAGTGGCTGGCACGGCTAACCAGCTCCGACCTCTTCTCCCAGCGTAGCCTGGTGGATAGGGCCCGAGTATCTAGCGCAGGACAGGGTTTCCTGGCCTAGAGGAAACCCTCCACCAGGCAGGTGCCCAGAAATCAGCACCTAAGGCTCGCCTTAATGAAGTTCATTCCTCCTCCTCCTCTTATGGCTGGTGCCACTGAAGGTATGCCGATTTTCATATAGATTGAGGACTGCATGCATACTTCAGTGCTCATCATGGGCTCTACAATTGTCCGCGGTATTGTTATTCGCGATTCGACTACTACTACTCTCGGCGCTTCGCTACCCTCTAGTTTGCCGTTAGCACTCGACCAGCCTGACGTTATGTGCAGATTACTTACGCAAGAGGCCCATCCTAAGCTATGGGCGTAAAAAACGGCATTTCACATTATTCGACCGGCTGAAACGTCGGATGAAGTCATCGTTGAAAAGCATTATGACATTTTCGAGAGTAATCTGAACAGTATTGAAGGCGGCATTTCAGTAACTGGCTCTTGTTGAAAGTGCCTTCGTACAGTTCAGCACTTTCTAGTAGATGAATGAGCTTTCCGCCGAAATGACCCTCTTGTCGCTATCACGAATCAGTGCAATGAAAAGTTAGTTCAGGCGATGCCGTTGATTACACGTGCGTAATAATTGATATTACGGGCAGCCCGGAGAGCGCGGTTCCGACGGTGTCCGCTTGCTACGCCGTCCGCGACCATAACCATTTTACTGCGAAGCAGTATATGTATTGCCTCCGACGACGGAGTTTTCAAACTGACCTAGGGCCCTATTCTCGACTGCACAAATTCCCCAGGAAACTGGGAACTTGCCGGAAGTCTTTCCTGATTGGCTTTCAGTTTCGGTCACGGGCTTCCGGTTGACAAAGCGGTTGTGTGTGCATTCGTCATTTTGACGTTTCATGACGTTTACTGGCACAATGTATAAAGTTTGCCTTATTTCTTTCTACTGCAGGCGTATAATCCTTGGCCGGCAATGAAAAACGAGAAGAAATGCGGCGGACATGACGACGTAGGTCTGTCTTTGCTATTCAACAACAATACGGCTTGTATGTCAAGCCCCTTTTGTGATTATCTAAGAAGGGGTGACGTAATATGACCAGTTGGAGGGAACGCTTAGGTCAAACACTGGCAACTTCAGCCTGCGTAAAAGTACGCGTGCTGTTGCGTAACAGCTTGCAAATGGCGGCTGCTGTCGCCGTGAAATAAGGCAAAAAATTACACCCACCTTCAGCCCCGTGAAATCCGTGAATTTGCAGCAGGCACAGTTTCGCACGACGCGCGATTTAAAGCTGTTTTCTAGCGAAAGAAATAATAGTTTTACTGTTTCCAAGTCAGCGATAACGGCGCATGAAAATAACGTCCCGCATTTTTTTTCTGTGTTTGGTAATAAAATAGCAATTATTCGTTTTGCGTGACAGTAACATGAGGGCTGTACAAGCTTCTCCATTACACAGAACCTAACGCATGGCATTTCTCCACACCCCTCCGATTAAGCTGGTGGGTCACACTCGCGTTATCGAATTCAAGAGGAAAATAGCAACGACAACTGAATGTTTTATTCATTACTGCTCTGATCGGGGTCGAGATTGACGAATGAGGGAATCGGCGGCATCGTTACGCTCCGCCGTTATTAGGCGTAGCATTTCACTGCCCTAACCGCCTCATACAACCAATGGTCACGGCTGTCTTTTTCCGTGATCACGCCGTAAACTTGTAACATAGCAGCAGACGATAGCGTGGCGGCGGTGACGGCCGGGGAGGTGATAACGCAACAGAGTTTGCATTGAAGCAGAGAGCTAAACTATGTTACTAAAAGCGATTGAAAGAAATAAATAGATACGGTAAAAAAGCTTGTGTGATGTTCTTTAGCTCAACATCCGCCTTCCGCTCGCTTTTGGATCGACGCTACTTGATCGCCTTGTGGTTTTGACGCCAATTTTAACCTGAAGAATTTCTTCATAGTCCGGACTGCGGGTTTCTATATTAACGGGGCAGAATCGCATGGCGAGAGACCGGTCGCGGAAACTTTCGTCCATATCGCGGGGTGTCCATATTAACGGGGTCCATATTAACGACACGTGACTGTACCTGCGTCTTCATCCGTACGTGCGTCCACGTGCGTCTGTACGTGCACGGAGATTGTAGTAACAAAATTATGCGTATGTTCTGGAATTTGAACATATACTTGACGTATTGCGAAGCGAGAACCTTAAGTCGCCAACGCAAGATGAGTGCAGTGAGGCGGCTTGACTTGAAAACTAAATAAAGTAGAATCTCGTTTATTGCACTTTTTCGGGGATGTAAACATTGTTATAATTCAACAACGCTGGAACTAACAAACACAGAGAAAAAAAAAAGCCTTGTTCAGCGTATATATATCTAGAAGACAGCCAGCACTCCGAAACTATAATGTTTGATTTTTTTGGGGGGGGGGAAGGGGGGGGGGGGGGAGTATGCTATTGTTACATTATTTTTCTTACTGTGCGTCCCAAAAAAGTGCCGGCATCGGCTCTTTCTTTTTCTTGGCGGAAAGAAAAAAACAAATGGCAGATGCTAAAGCCCAATTACGGAAAACAAGGAACATAGGCGCTCAAATTACATCAACATGCACCGGAATGCCTAAACCAGTCATGGAATAAATGACCGGAGCGTAGCCTCCACCGTGCAGCAACCAGCTTGTGAAATGGAGTACAGATATATCGGCGCTGCGGCAGTGTTCGCCGGCGACTGGAAGTACAGAAAAATCGAAGAATCAGAACCTGCTTCTTCGAGTTGGCTTATCACAAGTGCAGGCTTATTTTCCACGACGGCGTCCGCCGCTTATTTGTTGCATAGAAGTCGATTTCGGCGACATTCAGGCGACGCGTCACTTTTAGCGCCCGCCAAAACAACCTTGCGGTCGAAAGTTCGCGACACGGAGGTCTGCCTCGAAGGCCAGAATTCATGGAGCGAACATGCGACGGGAAGTCGCGGACGACGCCACGACGCGCAGAGTAAGAAAAAAAAAAAAAAGTCTTTTGCCGCCGAACTAGCTAGGACAGAAATCTTAGCTCGGCGCCCGACGATACTGGAAACGACCAGCAACTGGCGCCGAAACCTATCCAACCAGCTCTCATCACTGACCCGACTTCCGGCTTCCTTGATCGCCGGCCTACACTCCGCTCCCGAGTTGTGCACACCGATCTCACGATTTGCGAGCATCCAGAGTGATGGCATCGAAAAGCGGTGCGACTAAAATTAAATGACAAACGTATCTTGGCCTTGCGAAACTATCCTGTTGGAATTTCTTCTTCTGAAGAAGGAGGCGTCGAGCAACTGCTGTAAAAACCTTTTAAGGTAGTTTTTACGCTGCAGATTGTCTTTCCATCGGTCGTCATTGCAGAATGTCTTTTCGTCAATTTGATGTTGGCTCGTTTCAGAAATGAAAACTTGCCTTTTAGCAGAATAAACGCCCTTTACTTCCGCAGAATTGTCGAAAGAATTTCGGATTTGGGAAGTTCACGCACGGGGTCTGTTTACTCAACGCCGCCCTTTTTTTTGGCTGGAGTGCACTAGAGCCTAGTTTGGTGTATCCGCACAATGTATCCAGACAACATGGGATCGCTAGTTTCCTTTAACTGCATCGGCACACGCATGCCTGAATCCTCTCGATATTAAGTATCCCATCAAACCTAAGGCACACATTTCTTTAGAGTGTTCCCCAAATAACACCTTCCGTGCCATTGTGATAGATTCACAACGCCGAGGCAATAGCTCTCCCCCACACTTCGCCGACTCGACGACCACTCCTTTACAGCCCAGACTATTCCGTGTCATAGGCGTTGTCCGTCACTGCGAGAAAAGGCTACAAAAGCCTTACTTCGCTTTTTGAAGAACACGGGCCCATCTGAATGATTGTAGGGACATTACTGCAGTGCAGCGTCCGTAGTTCGCCAATTTTATCAGTGTACCGCCTTAGTTTTGTGCATTTTCTTGTTTTGTGTGCGTGCTTTGTACTGCCTGTGTGGTTGCAATGGACACGCCATGTGCCTTTCTGATTTTCTTCCTTTTCTTTTCTCTTTTAGTATGTGCCGTTGTGCTTTCTTTCCCTTTCATTTCCCGTATCCCCCCCCCCCCCCCCCCCCCTGAGCAGGGTAGCCAACCGCACAGTACCCTGGTTAACCTCGCTGCCTTCCCTGCACTGTTCCTTCCTCCCTTCCTTCCCCAAATAATAATGCAGTGCGTCCGGAATGCGATGATAGCTCAAATAGATGGGTAAGCTTTGTGCGGTGAATAGTTGCACGGTTCTTCTTTTTTCGGGACTCAACCCACCCTATTATTCGCGCTTTTTGGAAGTTAACCTTGCCGATATTTTGTCTAATCTTGTTGTCTCATTGTCATTTTTGACCAGACCTTGTTTGTGGGGGTTCATGTATGAAGTGTACACTTCAATGCGGTTTTTTTTGTTCGTTTTTCCTCAGATTATATGTTCACTACGTCTAGTGTAAACCTCTACAAGGACCCAATTTCCATGCTTTTCCCAGCACCACTGTACAGAACTGTTTATTCTAGCATGTCTGGACAAGATGTGCTCTTACGTTGCCGTAAAATGCTTCATGTATGAAGTGTACACTTCACTGCAGTTTTTTTTGTTCGTTTTTCCTCAGATTATATGTTCACTACGTCTAGTGTAAACCTCTACAAGGACCCAATTTCCATGCTTTTCCCAGCACCACTGTACAGAACTCTTTATTCTAGCATGTCTGGACAAGATGTGCTCTTACGTGTCCGTAAAATGCCGCTTTCTCCCTCAACAAAAAAACCGTCTTTAAACTGCACGCCGAAACTTTGCCTGTTGAGACGTGGCTGCACAACCGGAACATTTCTGTGTCTTCTGTAAACTGTCGCCTGTACGATGTACCGTAAACAAATGAGCACTCCTTCATAAATTGTAAGGATGCCATACTCTTTTGGGATGACCTCCAAAGAACCCTTAAAGGGCATTGAATTGACTCCACTTGATATACGGTATCTTGCATCGACCGCAGACGGTCGATGTGATGTGTGATGTGTTTTAGGGGCGAAGCCCCTTAGTGGCTGGGGCTGTTGGCGTTTCCTATCGTCGTCGTCGTCGTAGTCGTCGTAATAGTCGTTTAATGTAGTCACGGTTCTAAAACACCGGGAAACTCGTTTACGCTTTGCGCTAGAACGTAACGCGTACTAAAAAAAATTGGCCGCGTATCTGCTCCTTGCGTTGCAAATGTCGTCAAAAGACGATAGTCTATCGACTTTTGCCAAGTAAATGCCTCCCTTCGCTTTCCCGCTCACCTCTCATGTTGTTCCTGTTGCGTCGCGCTCCTCCCAAGGTAAAGACGCCAAAGGCTTGCTTAAATCTTTTAAATTTCCCGCGTTCCACTGCTCCAAACCGGGTGTCTCGATGCCAACGCTGCCGCACGGCGAAGACGCGTGTGAATCGAGGCGCCCTACTTCAACGTTTGTACAACCGCGTTTCCCTAGTCCACGTGCGTTCTAAGCAGAACGTGAAACCTATCCTATCTAGTGCAACCTTTCGTAACTCTTGCCACTTGATTTCTTCAAATGCCGCCAGAAGCTATATGGCGCGGGCGACAGCAGGCGACGGCGCAGTGATATTTTTTTCTTCAGTTCATGAAGTATTTAATCTCGCCAAAATCAAACATGTACGATTTTTTTTAAAGGAACGCTGCAAATATCACTTCTGTATTAATTTGTTGTGTTATATATGCGTAATGTCTTGTTGTTCTTCAACAATATTGACAAGTATGAACATTACACCGGACTTAGACGGGCACGTTTAGCTGTGACTATATAAGACTATTGCGCAGGCATTGTTTTACTTTGGCCGGGTGGCTGAATCGAGTCACAGACAGACAGACATACAGACAGACAGACATACAGACAGACCAAAATCCGGCGCCTGGTTTCGATCCCTCGACCCTGCGGGCGGAACGCAATGTACATGGTGCTCTACCCACTGCGCCACAAAGCCGACACAGAATGGGAGGCTTCGAACGCGCCTTATATCTTTGACTTTACTGCTGAAGAGCGCTCTCTCGTCAGCAGTTGCCACAAGTGCAACAACATTAACGTAACGAAAACTACTTAACGTCGTGCGCCCCCGGAAAATGCTCTGCATTTGATCGTGCCCCTCGCGAGGGGGATGTTTCACTGCGTCGCCATGCGAACAGTTTGCCATTATAGTTTCCGCCCGCTCCGGTCGGTGTCGCCACGGTTCAAACCACGGCAGGGGAGCTGCGCGGGCGTTCGTTGATCGGCGTGCGTTCCGGCGTGGTGGTTTGATTTTTCTAATAGCTCTGCACGTTTTATGCAAAACGGGAAGGCTGGATAGACAACGCTGAGCCTATGGTTTCTGCCCGATCGCACTTTTGCCAAATGGTCTTTAATGTTAAAGATGTCTACGACAAAAATTATTCTAGCCCTGACTGGTATTTCCTGCTTATAAGGTTCCCTGTTTCCCCCGTTTTAAACGAAATGTACATAATTGTCCAATGTGTTTATTTTTGTTTTTCATCTTGTATTCAACTCATTTTCACATGTACATAGTTGCAAATATGGGTTACAAATATTATTTCCTACGTTAACCTGCAGTGCAATAAATACCATGTGAAAAAAAAAAGGCAATGAAAGCTCAATCGGATAGACGCCGGTTTCAGAACGCGTGGGGCCCAGGTTCGGTTCCCGCCAAGGAACGTGTTTTTTTTTTCTTTCCAACTGGAGGTTTTCTGTTCAGGTTAAACAACTTACGGCCCGGTTAAACAGCTACGCTGTTAAGATGCAGGAGTAGTAGTCGTGAGAGCTTTTTTTCTAGCCATGTGTTTCACTACAGCACATGTGCTATGCAAAGCATGCAAAGCTGGGACGAGCTGACGGCAGCCGCCGAACATTGGTCTCGGGCCGCGGCGAATTTTTTGCCGCATGAACTTTGTTGGGGAAATTCGCTCCCTGAATTTTGACCTTAAATGGGCTATGAAGACAAAATACAAGTTTGGTTCATTAAACAGACTGCTTTGTCCTAGTAACAATGGTACTAATTTTATCGCAAACCTCCAGAAAATAGGAGAAATTAAAAAAAAAAATATGTGAAGCACTGGCTACTCCCTAGCCACTTTCTGGCAACTTCTCTATGACGTCACAGAACCTTTTTTTGTGCGATTGGCGTCTGTCGACACAAACCACCGCTAAAACAAATAACTGGGTAATTGTAGTGGGGAATCTAGTTCCATTTGATCGCATCGTTTGAATGCTAAAGTGAAGTTAACACACCGATAACTCTGTTTTAGGGCTGGCCCATACGACGTCACTGCTGCCCACAACACGCCACTGTAGCGCGAAATTTAAAAGCTTTTAATACTTCTTGCGTTTTTTCAGTTAAAAAACGTCTTTCGTGGCTGGAATGGAGCTTAGTGAGCTGCTGAAGCCGTTCTTTCAAATTAAACAAAGCTGTATTTTGAAGTACATAATAAAGACGACGCCGACCACAAGAGAAAATAAAACAATGACGTTTCGGCACCCCGAAAGGGAGCCTTGTTCACACTCGTGTGTGAACAAGGCTCCCGTTCGGCGTGCCGAAACATCGTTGTTTTATTTTCACTTGTGGTCGGCGTCGTCTTTATTATGTACTTCAATGTCATTCCCGACCAGACGGGCGTCCGTCGAAGCCTTGATTTCAAAGCTGTATTTTGTCTTCATGGACCGTTTAATACTACTTTAAGAAACTTTCATCCGAATTTTCGGGTTCGGTTGAAATTTATGAAAACTTGGTTTTTGCTTTGAATATACCTTCTTAAAAATACGGGTGGGCTTGGTTCCCTGCAACGCTCTTGAATGACCAATCATTCGGATCAAATGGGTATGGGCAAAGAAGGGCAATGTGTAGGCTCAGCCTATAATTTGAGCAAAAACAAGTAGGCTGTCTGCAGTGAAGTGAGGCAATGCAAGCATAGCGCTTTGCTGCGCGTGATGTAGCAGCGCGGACATAATCTTCTTGAGCCAAATGACATGCCGACAGCCGTTATTTGGCGTATTTACTCCCTTGAATGCAGCGATCAGATATCATGTGCATAGTGGCCAAGCAGGCACACGAAAATGTTTAAGGCTGTGGGAGTACTTTATTACAGGGGCGAAGCCCCTTAGGGGCTCGGGCTGTCGGCGTCTCATGTTGTCGTAGTCTCATGTCGCCGTAGTATCATGTAGTGACGGTACTAAAACACCGGGACACTCGTTTTCCAACGCCTCGCGCAAGACCTTAACGAGTACTAAAAGAACACACCCGGACATTCGCTTTCCAACGCCCCGCGCTAGAACGCTTCGTGCTTCAAAGACACGAGACTTACAGCAAAGCTGTATACCTGTACCCCAACGGATTCATCTCCGTGGGCGAAAACGCCAAGGCGCCAATAATACACTTATACACTGCATGCTTGGCCCCTCCCCAGGTTTCACGTCAGTGGGGATGGCCCGGGATTTCTTTTAGGCTTAATTTTGTTTTTCGGGTAAATATGCGGTTTTTGATGCTCCTTATGCGATTGTTAGCCTTTGCCAATATCAAACGAAGATACACATACGAAATAACATGTAACTCCAGGGGCGCTTAAAAAGATGGTGGTACGCAAGGTAATCGACGTAAAGCGAAATTATCGTTGGGGTCCGTGGTCGGGGAATAACTGTGTTGAAACGAACGTGTTGGTTCTGTCCCCGCGCTGGGCGCGTGTTTTACAGCGCAGCTGTTAATGTTCCAGTTTGCACATATCATGTCTGTCAGCAAAATCAAGTCGAACGAATATTTTTCGTCTCCAGAGCTAGTGTTCTGTGTTGTTTTCTTGAAGGGCTCCTGTAGTGGCGTTTTGGCCGGTGTTTCCCCCGCCCGGACCCGAGCACCTTGAAGGGCTTCCGGAGCAACGCTTTGGCCGGTGTCTTTCCTGTTCAAGCACGTGCTCATCACAGGTCGACCCTTTATGTGTGCACTGGTGTTGGGGGCAGGGGCGGGGAGGTGATTGGAGGGACGGAGGAGTACACACGCAGTCAGGTTTTCCGCGCCCACCGGTGACATGCTCGTTGTTCTGATGGGACATGTTAATGTGGACGTCACACGGCCCAATGCGACCTGGCTGTTGTCCCCCGTGGCCGAGCGGTTTGTCCGAGGCAGTGAGCTGCCTCAGTTACCGATTCAGTAAGCTGCCTACGACGCGGAAGGGAAACGGACAGCCGATGTTTGTCCGCTGGAAAAAAATATATAATCCTTCCCAGTTTTATTTAGCTAATTAGGTAGGAAGGAAGCTCAATGAAAGATTACCAACAAACGCGTTTCATTTCGTGCACTCCTTGCACTGCGCCCAGCTGGTCATCCTTCTTTGCAGAGTTGGAGAGCGCTGAATTTTTCTAAACTGGTAAAATTCATTGAAAAATCATTCGAACTATTCCCCTGTGCTTTCTTCAGTTGCATGGTTGTTCTACTTAGAAATATTCAATGAAAATAAGCATGTCTTTTCCAGCTTTTTATAAATAAACTGTTTGTTTTATGAAAGGCATAGCATTGGCTCAAGGGAGCTACAGCGGTCGTGCCATCCACCAGGAGGCGTAGAAACTTCTGCGTGTCAGGTTAGCGTATAGCAGGTGTAAACATGACGGCTGACTTGGTAGCCCTGCTATTCGCGGCAACACTCTCTTCCTTTCCAGCTAGCTGTTGCGGGTATTACTTGGAAGTAAGGAGATGGGGTGGCTGGCCCGTTCAGCTTCATAAATTTTTTGACGCGTTTGCGAGTAAGGAAAAAATAAAAAACGGGCAACGTAAATTGAAACTGAGTCTATGTAACCACCTGTGGTTTTTGAGCGAGGATGCCTCTTTGATAATGTTTAGAAGTAGACAGTTTGTGCAACAAACGTTGCTAGATGCGACTAGTTGACATATGCAGGCGCTCGTCTTGCTGTGATTATCGAAGATGATGATAAATAAACTGTTAGCAAGCAGAAAGATGCTGTTAGGAGTACTCACCTGGTGAACCCCTTGGAGTCTTCCGAAAAAAAAAATGTTAATAAGCCATCTGCCAATCCGATTCCATAACGATTTGTTACGACGCAACACTTAGCATGGGAAAAATGCATGAGTGGCAATACACATTTATAGGCTTTTGTCATTTTTCTGCGCTAGTAAAGAGGTGCTGCTGACGACAGCTGCGTTTACGTATTTTATGCACTGTAATCTATGCCAATTTCAGCCAACTTGTTTTTGCCCTTTAATATCCTCTTGAAAGTAACAATTTGATGTTTGAGGTGTTCTTTCTGTAAATTTGTGGCTTGTATTTGGGATCAGGGGTTCTTTAGAATCGAGAGAATGCGGTATTTAACACAAACATTCCTCGGGGCACTCAATTCTGCTTACTAGCTTTGAAGACGAAAGCCTCGGGATACTTATTAACAACTTCTTTACTTCTAAATCGTATTTGTGTCTTTTCCTTCACTTTCGTTTTTATTTTTTGTCTTTTGGAGCAAACTACTTCAACCCCCTTCTTTTCTGCTACACCTTGCATGCGTCTCCTACTTCGCTTTCGTTTCTTCCTTTTACAGTTCAGGGGTCATGATCCCGTGTCATGTGGCACGCACAATGCGTCAACTTTTACGTTTCTAATCAGAGTTTTGCGAATTTTGTGAAGCGGGTGCATCAGCCCCTCAAAGCTCCTGATTCCTGGCCAATCGTCTCAGTGGGTATGTGTCCCGAAGAAAGGGACAACAACCACGGCAATGACTTTTGTTCTAGCGCTGCCGAAATGCGCGGTGGTAGCACAGTTTGCTTAACGCATTGCCTGCTACTCTGTAGACCTGGGTTCATGTACTATCTGATATGTGATTACACGTGTTTTCATCTACATTTTCTTGACCCCACAACAACTGCAACGACAACGACAGCATCGACGATGCGGACGGTTTTTTGCAGAGTGGGGCGCTTAACGCTTCCGCCTTAAAACTTCGGTGCGCTCTGTGTACAGGCCCAACCACATGCATGCGTAAAACCGAAGTACTCGCGCAACGACGTAAACCGGCGTAAGCGCGTAAGGAACCGGCGTACTCCGGCGTACGCCGAATACATTGCTACGCGCCTCTTACGCCCAAGTCAAAGCCAGCCAGACATCGACACAAACTTTCGGGCGCACGGTATTGACGTCGGCCTCTGGCGGTGACGTTATCTGGCGGTCAGGGTGCATAACAGGAAAGTTAATTGATAAATAAGCTAACTTAACCATTAATTGCGTGATAAAATTAAGCAATTTGTAAAATACGGACAGCAGACAACGAGAGAAAACGCGAGGCAACAAGCAACTATGAGTGCAAGGGTGGTTACGCTAAGTGTGGCGGAGAGTTTTGTGCCTGTCAAGTACGCATACTAATTCTTAGCGTTTGTCAATGTCCTAAGAACTTTTTTAGTTGTTTCTGTATTAAATGTACGCAATTTTGTTAGAATAGGCATTATTTGCTTTATTTAAGGTAAAATGTAGTTGAACTGGCCGCCACAACGCCCAGCCCTGGATAGTTTAGCCACACTGCGCGGCGCATCGGTTTACGCGCATGCGTTGCGGCGTTATGTGGTTACTCGCCCTAATTTTCTTCCTCCATGCTCGCCCTCTTCGGCATCGTCGGTCGACGTACACGCAGCGGCGCATGCCGCCGCAAGCGTACGTCGTTGCGCGAGTACGTGTATTTTACGCGTGCATGTGGTTGGGCCTTAACTATGCGCATCGGAAAACATCCCGCTCCAATTGCAATGCTAGTGCGCCCATCAAACTTTTCAGAAAAATATCAGTGTGGGCCCCGTAACCTTCATGTTGCCGGAATCTAGTAGCAATCGGGGATGCATACTTATAGGTGCCAAGTCTATTTAGCGACAAGGAATACACGAGCACGTACTGTAAACCTCCATGATAAAAGGAAGAAATTGTTTTTTTGTGTTGAAGGTGATTAATGTCACATTTAATGCATTAACTACCTTGTTGCACGGCAATGCCACATCTCGCATTGAAGACATGTGTCGCCTATGTGTTTCAATAAATTTTGAAATACCTCTACGTCAAAATATCTGGACTAATGAAGTTACACAAATGGCGTCCTTCAGGTGGTTAATACAGAAAATTTAAGACGGTGTAGAGTGAGTGTATTGTAGATGTAAAGTCAAGAAAGTGTGCAAGAAAAAAAAGCAGCTGCCAAGCAGAACAACAATGACGAACTGCAAGCAAAAGAAAAGAATTGAATTGTTTTTGCTAAATAAAACGAACAATAACCGTGCGTGGTATGCGTTTTGGGAAGCCTCCCAAACAAACAACACTAGCTGACCAGTTTCCTTTAAGAATATGCAATTAATGCACACCCCCAATTACCTATGGCACACGAATTCGAGTTCCTTCAAAGCAAGGTAAGATAATTTGAAGCATCTATGTGAAAGGAAAGGCTTTGCCCTCATACAGACAGACGCTAGCAGCATAGACTGTAGGCAAAAAACCCAAGAGGACATCCTAGCTCAGGCATATCGTGCGATGCATTGTACGATAAACATCAGGTGCGCTATGAGTCCAAAAGCGAGCCGACGATGACGCCGGCAATGATGATGACGACGAGGCTGGTGGCGATGGCATTGGGGAAGACTACGACGACGGCAGTGATAATAATACGGTGTCGAGGGTACGCGCGGTTTAGCGGTTGCTGCGTGTACTTCGCTGCAAATGGCGAACGTGTAATTTTGAACTGACCGCAAGATTTTTCTTATCAAGCGTTCACGATTGCGTGTGTCCAGAAGCAGCACAATTATTAAGTATTTGATTAGTTGTTCTCCTGCGTTGTGCTTACGCCGAAGCGCACAAACTGCTAATCGCGATAACCTGTTCTGATTTGAATGAGGAGCACTGGCGTGTGACAAAGGCTGGGCCGCAAGGAGGGAACTGCAAGCGGCCGACTTCAGGCCTGTCGGAGGACAGCGCTTTTTCCCGTCGCTGGCGGCTGAGCCGCGCAGTCGGCGGCAAGAGGGCCGGCCTGTCCCTGGGGCGAGGCTCTCGACACGAGCGCACTTAAGATGCGCTCGTGCCGAATCAAAGATAAGTGGGGCCAGAGTGGAACCGTAATTATTCGAGTTCATCTGACGCACTGCTAATTTGAGTTTGGCCTACGTGCGCGAGGGTGGCGAAGTTTAGCTCGAGCCGACTTTTGGGGCGTACAAATTGGCCTAGTGGCGCTCCTTTTGGCTTCGCGCGGGGACTTGATTGTGCCGCGCGCGCCTTGGGGACGCCCTGGGCCAGCCATGCGAGCGAGTACTCTTGCTGCCGCAGCCGGCGCCGCTCGCGCAAGCCGGCGTGGCGCTAACAATTATTCCCGCTCGGCCGTCCAGGCAGCCCCCGCTTTCTCCTCATTACCAGCTGGAGATTTCTCAAAATCTAACCTGCACGCCGTGTTTTGGGTGGAAGAAGTTCCTTCAGCGTCGCAAGCACGCGTGTTTTTGCACGCCCGCTGTAAGCCGTCCAGATGCATGGACACGTGCTCTGCCGCTCGGGCCACAATAAAATCTCGTGCATAGCTGCAGGAAATAAATCAACCGAGTCGTGAGCCGGCTGGCTGGCCGGGCCGTTTTAAACCGGGGGAGAAAAGGTCCAGCGGCGGATGTTTCCTATTTCCTCTGAAAGTGCCAAGATACGGGGGCGTGCTGCCCGGCCGCGTCTCGTCTACAAGCAGAGCAGCTGACAACGCGCTCTTCGGATAACAGCGAACCTGGTCCACAAGTGCCGCTGGTGGGTGAAGCATGGGCCCAAGTGGTTGGCCTCCAATATTTGAAATGAGACGTTCGGGAGGCGTGATTTCCCGAGCGATGCGCGGCGGTTCAAAGCACAGGCCTTCTCGGCCAGGCGGCTAGAAGAGCGTCCGAACGACAGCGTATGATTGAGGAACAAGCCTAAACGAGCCTCGTCCAATCGAAGCGGCCGGCATGCGGAGGCGAGAATGAGAGATCCCGAGGCGCCTGTTGTGCTCTGTGGGAAATCGTACGGCCGAGAAGCACGAGAACGATCGCGCTGCCAGGGGAGGAGAGGAGAAAAGAAGCGACGGGCCGCAGGAGGCGAAGTGACGAGCGTTTTAAGGAGCAGGCAACTTGGCGAAACATTCGTCTTCCCGAGCCGTACGCTTGAGACCCGCAATTATCAGTCACAAATCACTCTTTCCGTGCTTGGCCGCATGGCGCGGGGCACGTTTTGTCTCTCCGCGCGGCAAGGTGGCCGCCGCGAGTTCCTGTTTGAGACGAGGGAGCCGAATGTTTTGACCTCAAAAGCCTCCCCTCCCGGCGGCCGGGAAGGAGGCCGCGAGCGATACTAAGTGCGCCCGTGCGGCGGCCTCTTCTTCCCGGGAGAGTGCCATTTGTCGATCGGACCGAAAGTGATTTATCTATTTACGGCCGGGAGTTTGCTCTTCAGCTCGGACAAGGTCTCCTTAGCATCGTCACCCGGAGTTAAATTCTGGCCATGGGCTGTTCCAGTAATTAGTTTTATTGCTTTACTGGCTCATGGCCGTTCCTCATCGACGCAATAAACACCCTCTCATTAAGAGGGCGAGCGAAACGAGCCGCATCTGGCTGCCCTTCCCTCGGAGGCGCCATAAATCAGCCGGATAAATAATAACCGTAAATGACTGTTCTGCAAAGCAGTTAACGCGCGTTTCGGGGAGCAGCGTGCCGTGCTCCTCGCGGCCGTCCGTCAGCGTGGCGAATGTCAAGTCTGGGCGAGCGCGCGCTGGGCGAACTTGTCGCGCTGTATCATTACAGTAGTCGAGTATTTATACACTTGCTACGAGAGCGGTCCATCTATAAAAGCAGTGGCTAGCCATCGTTTGACGTTGTTAATGACAGAGAATCATTACGCCGATAGCGGCGGCGCACGCCTATCGCTGCCTCGCGCAGCTCGGGCTCCTGAGTAGGTGCTGTTAAGAATTCGCCGCTCTCCTCCCGGCGTGTGTGCGTGTGTTTGTGGCTTGGTCCGCTCGGATACTGCAAAAGGGTGTGGCGCCCTGATTTATGAAGTAGTCGAGCGGCGGCACGCTGTTTTCTTCCTTCGGGGAGCCGCTTTTTTGTTGCTGGCCGACGCGGGGAACGCGAGACGTCTGTGTACGACCGGACAGCGAGCGACGACGTTGTTCCGGGGAACCATAAATTTCGCCG
The DNA here is from genome assembly GCF_048455015.1 of Haemaphysalis longicornis. NCBI lineage: Eukaryota > Metazoa > Arthropoda > Arachnida > Ixodida > Ixodidae > Haemaphysalis > Haemaphysalis longicornis. The sequence continues at coordinate 404,913,778 of NW_027526203.1, forward strand.
CTTCAAGTTCCCGTCACTGGGGGCTTCTTTTCGAATGCTCGATGGACAGGTTTCTCCCGGCGCGTAATGGTCCCGTGTCCGGGTCTCGGTGCGTCGGAGCGGCTCTTGGAGGAGTTTGTCTCTATCGATTATGAACATGATGGAGGACTGGCGCGCCATGTCGCGGGTCAGCTCCGTGCTCCGAGTCCCCAATGGATCCGTACCGAGCCGCAGATCGACACTTGCGGGGCCCCGCCACGAGCGCTGCCCTATGCTGCACCAGGGTCGCTGGCCCAACTGCGGGCCGCGCATTCTTAACTCACGCGGTCACGCCGATAAAACGAAACTGCCTTCGGAGCGACGTGAGGGATCCGATGTTTGTCTCGCTGAGCGCGACGTGGATGCTGATCTCTCCCGCCTATGACGGGACCGCCAGCTTCATACTAACTGGCAGAAACTTCGCTGCGACCCATTCATATGAAATATGGCAGTCTTGCCCCGGCCTCCTCCAATTTTGTTGAAATGGAAAGACTGTGAAAAGAGACAGTAAAACGGGAACCAAGAAAAAGAAAGAAAGACAGAAAAGAGGAAAAGCACGTGACACGTACTTGCGGCCTTCGCACGCATTTACCCCGAATTGTACTCCACAGTATACCCATTTTATTTCCTTTTAATTCGTGGGTACCTCTGAGTATTCTAGATCGCGGACACCGTCGGTTTATTTGACTGACTTTCTTTACCTCGTACGATCTAACAGAAGATACCGTGCGCGGCGCGCCCGCTTCTCCACAATGCGTCTGAAAGGCCAATCCGAGCGTCTAAGGGAGAGAAGTGACGAATAACTGCGGGTGACATGATTTTATTTCGAAAAACTGATCTGCGCTTGAACATTGTGATATGCAAAACGTCATGCTTGCGTGGGGTAACGTCAGAGTGTCTTGACCAAAGCGTATGAGCTGAGCCATGCCGCTGAGAAAATTTGACATTTGCTCAGAACTACTGGTCGCCCAGGTGTCCGTGGCAAAGAAGACTGACGGCTGTCGCTATGTCTTGCATTGAATGTTACACGCGTGAATAGAATGTATATCGCAAAGTCAAAGAACAGATAATTTCCGCTGCCCATGGCGCATTTAGGAAGTACAAACAAACGTTAACTGTATGCATGGGATGAAAGAATGCATGGAAGGGTAAATATCTACAACAATTGGCTTGTAACCGCGGAGCTGTTGTACGTCAAGCCTCTTGGTCCGTCTGCTGTATGTCGTGAGTCACGCAGGGCTACGATCAGGTTCCCAGATTCGCCGGTGGCCTCTATCGGTGGGTCTGGGAACCGCCGGCGAGGTGGTTCCCAGACCCACCGATAGAAGGTGCAGTGGTCTCACAGAGGCGGGTTCCTCTCCCTCCCCTAGCGGGACGGAGAGGAGAGGGAGCCTCCCGCCGCTGACATTTAGCGGCCGATTTCCTTGCGCGAACCGTAGAATTTGCGCGGTGACGGCACTGCCGTTCTCGGGCAAGCGCCCGTTGACGTTCCAGCCGACGCAAGAGATCCCCCGCTCCGCTGTTTGAGCAGATTGCACACTGGGTGGAACTGGGTTTCATTTTTTTCCCCTTCCCTTTTTGATGAAATATTCCTTCCGACGAATTCAGAAGAATGAACAGTTCAAAATAAATGCATATTTGCGCTCGTGTTTGATGCTTCGCGGTCTCACCGTAAAAGCCGTTTCCTGAATAGGCCGCCTAACCTTTTTCCTTTCCATTGCATGCTACCAGCGAACGGCAAGACGAAGAATGGCAATTACGCTGCAAGAGCAGAGCCTGGCGGCCAGAACCGATGACGGAGAAGAAGGGCCCGACCGAGACTGACTGTCAGATGTCCCTCGGTCCCTCGTCGACAGAGTCCATAATTTACGTTAGCTTAAATTGTATTAATTGGCGCGTCCGTCGGCGCTCCTCTAATTAAAATGGAAAACGGAAGGCGCGGCCGGTTTTATTCTCTGTCGCCCATGAATTGATTGTATGCGGCTCTTATTCTCCTTCGATTTTTCCTTCTCAGGCATCCACACTTTTCGTATGCTAGCATCTTCGTATCAACGTTCGTTGTTATAAAAGAGCGCGCGCTTGCAGCAAGACAGTTGTGAAGATGCTGCGTGCCGGTGAGCATTTGCTCAGTTTCTACCGGGCCAAGGTTCCATTCGTGCCTGCTGCGTAGATGAAGCGACATCCGTCGTTACCTGCAGTGCCCCGCAATGCCTCGTCACCAGTTAAACAGGCCGTGTTAGCAGCCCGGTCGTCGTCGCGTTCTTGTCAAATGATCGGCCAGTGAACGATGACGCATGCACGTATGTCTTTCGTGCAAAAGTTGCACCGAAGGCAAACTCTCCGCGACTGCCATCCACGAGCAAGGGCGGAGAGCGAGTGCGGCAGTGTGTGCAGCCGCTGCAGCGGGTAACGGCCGGTGCACCTCCTAGGCGGCGGCGGCGTGTCATTTGCGCGCCGTCATAATGCAGGGGCCGACATTCGGCACGTGGACAAGCTGACGCGGAGGCCGATGATCCATTTATTTCGTCCCGTTGTTTTCCCCCGGGAGAGCGGGGGGAATTGAGCAGCGCCTAACAAAATAATGAGCGCAAGAGCCGCTCTAATAAAAGGGCATCTCGGCGGCCCGATCGCCTTAGCCGGTCTCCTTCTCTGCAGGCGCGCCGTTGGCGGCGGACAATCTACTTTGAATTCAAGATACAGTTTCGTCCTCCGTCGGCCGACTGAGCTCCGCCGTCCCGCGCTTTCGGCCCATCCGGCTGTGGCCTGCCGTGCGGCGGCTCCCTTTAATTATCGGACGTCTCTTAATTAATGATGCCATCTTTATTTTCCCTTCCATGTATGAAGTCGATTCTTCTCCATCTCTGGCTGCATATTTTTGCCATTCTGCACCCCGATCCCGGGCCCGAGCGGTTGTGTTCATTCTTTTCCATTCTGAAGCTGTCGTCGGGACGGAATGTCCCCCAGGACTATCTTTTTTAGCCCGGAACGAGCTAGGAAAGCGAAAGAAAAGGCAGCGCGACTCAAAAGAAAGCGGGAAAAGTTCTGGCTTGAAATGCGGCTCCTTTTTAAATGGCAGCTCACTGTATTCGTTATTAATGGGCGGCAGAAAGCGTTAGTTGGATCGCATATATTAATTCGCTCACGTTCTCCGGCTCGGACTGCTTTGAACTAGGCGCAGGAAGTCTTTCCGGAAGGTCAGGGAAGGCATTTCCATCTATGGCGGTGTTTGCGTTTTTAAAATTTGTATTCATACAGGTCCGCCTGCGGTATTGATTGGATAAGAGCGGGCTGGATTTCTTCACTCCCCGTTCTTTCTTTGTGCCTTTCACTCCCCCTCAAATGTGATGCGCTGTGTTTAAGGGCGCTGCCGACACAACGTGAGCTCCCCTCCAGTGCTTATTGATTCGCTCTAGTGTGTGACGTGCATACGCTCCTCGCGTATCGTTTTCGATCCATAACCGCCCGCGGCTCAAGCCTCGCTTTGACGGGAGGATATACTTCGCGAGGTTCAGTCGGCCTGCCCCGTTCCGCTGTGTATGACTCGTATTCGGCTCTCTCTGTCTGCAAGTTGATTCACCACATTTTTTTTTGCTCACTGCTCACGCGCCGAGAGAAACCAGTGATGGACCGGTTTCGCTAGGCAACCAAAGAAAGCCGAATGCCCTGCTCCCTCGCTCTATCTGAAAAAATTGCGGATGACCACCGCGCAGCTCATGACGGGGGCAAAATTCACCTGAAAATCTTTTTGTGTCGTCGCATGCACCTGAACTCACTACACATTCGGGGAATTTGTGTGCAACGTGTCATTTCATTCTTTTTCTTACATGGTCCGGCCAAAGCGTAAAGCTGAGACTCGCAGGTAAGCGTCATCTGCTTACGTCTGTAAGATCAGTCGCTATCACACAACAGAACTGAGCAACACTGCAGAGAATTGAGCAAAAAGTGCACATTTCGAACTAAATTAAATGTTAACAACAATGCGGAGGGATTCTTTGCTGCCGTAATGCTTGGCAGTGACTTTTGCAGAAATATAGCGGCACAGAGAACAAAGCGCTGTTTATATAAAGAAAATCCTGCAGAGATCCAGCCAGCAGGCGCAACCATCTGCTAAATCATTCCGACTTGGCGGGCAGAGAACGAAACGTGTGCACTTGACCTGAAATGGAGCCTTGATGTGCGCACAACATACTTCACTGCCGCGTACATGTATGCCATAACAAAGAATTATGGCGGCCTTATCTCCAGTTCAGTGCAACATAGTGCAAAATATTCTCGATTTGGTACTAGAATAGTACCGTAAATCATGTACCGAGTGGAGGACCGAGGAGATCCAGAACACGCTACAGACCCTACACGAGGTGCCGCGCAGACGACGTCAAGTGCTTCTCCAAGGGGCAACCCACCGCAGCGCAATGGTGCACGGCCGCTCAGGCCGCACGCTGCTGCTGGCAGACCCCTCGACGCTGTTCGAGACCGACGTCCCGTTCTGGCGGCGTTCATCGGCCGCATTCGTTCCTGTATGGTAGCACGAGCTAGTCGCGTCTTGGCAGCATAACGGCATAGGGCAGCCTGTGCGTGCTTACGTTTTCGCTTCGCGGATTCGGCTTTGAAAAGAATCCATGACTTCGTGTAGCGCCAACAAAACGACAAGGACAAAGGGGGCGACGGGTACAAGCGCTACCCGTCGCGCTTGTAGCGCTTGTACCCGTCGCCCCCTTTGTCCTTGTCGTTTTGTTGGCGCTGCCCGAAGTCATGGATTATCGCTACCAACTAGCCCAAACCCAAACTTTGAAAAGAAGCTTTTTTGGGCTGGGAATTTTGCAGAACCATGCCCCAAGGGAGACGTGGTGCCTTGGGGTAGCTCCGCGCAACTCTGTTTCGTTGTGAGGTACACAGAATCGTCCAAAAATGGCTCAAGTTTAACACTTCTAAACCTAGTTAGCATGAGCAAGAGTAAGGACTATGCAAAAAGGGTTTCGTGAAAGTTTGCCTTCGCTTGCGACTTCGCAACCTGCAGTGTAGCTATACCTACTGGATGATTACGCGCCATCGGTGGCGAGACAGAGGGACCAAGCGCCCGCGAAAAAGCCGTTAAACCTTCGCCTAGTCACGTGGTTCGCTTGCGCTACAACGCACGCACAGACGGCCCAGCCTGCGCTGAGCGATCAGCAGCCGTATTACCCTCGCCTAGTCACGTGGCACTGCAATGGAGAGGCTCCCAGCGAGCTCGGTGATAAGAAAGAAAGGCGCAGCTTGCGTGCCGGCGCCTTAAGGTCACTTGCGACGCGATGAATCACCTTGAAATATGTAGAGCTCTAAAAGTTAAAGTTGCCCGAGACTGGAAGCGTGAGGCGGGGATAGCCTGCCAGAAAAGGAACAGTAGTGCGGGAGGACAGTCGGAGGAGGGCTGCGAGAAAGGCGATTCAGTGCATGCCGGGAAAGGTAAACAGCTGCTTCAGAGGGAGTAGGCCACCGCCTCATGTGCAATACGAGGCGCCTTGAGAGGTTGCTCGTATTGCACAGGATGCTCCTGCGCCACGAGCATCCGGTTCGATGGCTCCTGTTCGACTAGCTTCTCAGGGTGCTGTCCAGGAGGCTGATCAAGTGGCGAGGTGGGCGGCTGCAAAGTTCGACGAATGTTCATCAACAGACAAACCGGGAGTTTCTTGGCGATGGCGAGATAGCGGAACGACCGGCAAAGTTCGACGAATGTTCAACAACAGATAAGATAGCGCAACGACCCGCTGCGGAAGCTCAGCGGCTAAGGCGTAGTGCTGCTGAACCGAAGGACGAGGGTTCAATCCCGGCCGTGATGGCTGCTGTTCTCACGGGAGTGAAAAGTGAAAACGCCCATGTGTAGAGATTTCAACGCGCGTTAAGATGCTCAGGTGGTGAAAATTGGTCCGCAGCCCTCAACTACGGCGCTTCTGGTGCCCCTTCGGCGCGATATACCGAACAATCAATCAACCAATCCAAACGGGCTCTGCAGGGTACTGTGCTGGGGCTGGTGAGGCGGTGACGGGCGCGGCCGCTAAGTTCAACACGAAGTTCAGCAGCACTTCAACCGCAGGTCCAACTAGGCTTTCGCCTTCACATACTTAGAGCAACTAGGAACAAGTCTTCTTTGGTCAAGGCAAACACGGAAATCTGTCTGTCTGCCTGTCTGTCTGCCTGCCTGCCTGTCTGTCTGTCTGTCTGTCTGTCTGTCTGTCTGTCTGTCTGTCTGTCTGTCTGTCTGTCTGTCTGTCTGTCTGTCTGCCTGCCTGTCTGCCTGCCTGCCTGCCTGCCTGCCTGTCTGTCTGTCTGTCTGTCTGTCTGTCTGTCTGTCTGTCTGTCTGTCTGTCTGTCTGTGACCCACAAAGTAATTATGACCCACTGGTGAGCCATTATTGACCCACACGTGGGTCACCGGTGGCTAACACGGCCTACTGTTGGGTCAGCCACAAGTAATCCGTGAGCAAGAATGACTATAGTGAGCAACCCGCGGGCTACCCACCAACACGTCACCCACAAATTAGTAGTGTGCCACCTGTTGCCAATAGTGAACCCCCCGTAAATTCCCCACTAGTCACCCCTAAGCCACAAGTTACTAGTGGCCTATAGATGGATTTGTTCGTTTTCGGGTTTTATATTTTTTTAGAAATCGGGGGGTAAAAATCGGGTGCTATTTTTCAAACTGATAATCGGTGAGAAAGCGGGGCTTTTTTAAACCGATTTTGAAATTCGGGTTTTTTTTTCGGACGAAATACAGATGTACTGAGTAATACACTCAGTTTATTTCATCAGAAGGTATCGCGAGCTGCTTACCTCTAACGCGTTAAAATTGGTGCTTGTTTCAAGCTCGTAATCGGGGGGACATCAGAATTCCTAGCAGACTCTCCGAAATTTGGGACTTATTTGTAAAGGAATCAGTAATGATGACAATCAAGGGCATTGATAATCTCCAAGAAATAAAACGTTTTATTCACAAAAAGCTGGTCATCGATTTTTTAGACATCCTTGTTTACATTCATCGGCATCTGCACGCGCAACATGCCGGTCTCCATTCGAGACCTGTCCGATCGTTGAACGTATCTCAGCTGGGAGGAAGTTCTCTCGACTTCACGGCTTCCATTACCTAGGCACAGCAATTTCCGTGCAGCATTTGCCAGCCTGGGGTAGCGAGCTGTAGAGTCATGCTAATACTCGATGAGTTCGACAGCGGTGTTTGTGGAGCTTGCTTCCAGCAAGTACTGGTTGGGAACGGCGGACCGACTGCGCACGATTGTGCAAATCGCTACTTGGAAAAGGTTCATCCGGGAAGAAATCGGGTTTAACCCGAATCTCCTGAAACATGTTTGTGGAGTAAAAATCGGTTAAAATCGGGTTTCACCAGAAAACGAACAACCCTACAGGCTATAGGTGGCCCACAAGGATGCACCCGTGTATTAATGGTCGGTCTCTCTCTAATGGGTGAAGAATAAGTCACCTGTCACCTCAAAAATACTGGTGACCCACCGATCGCTTACTAGTGACATTCCCGTCGTTTACCAGTGGATCATCATGGGTGACCCGTGGGTCACCCGTGATGATCCAGTGGTGAACCCCTGGTGAACCCTTGTGTAATCCACGCGTCACCAGTGCTAACCCACCGGTGATGTGTGGATTACATAAGGGTGGGTCACTAGTGGTCCCCAGCAGAGCCACTGATGAACGCCGAACTACAGCAGTACGAGCGCCTCCAGCCGTGCTGCAGCGGGCGTTTCAGTTCGTTCGCACTGGGGTCTTTGGCAACGAGTAGAAATAAAATCGGACTTATCGAATAATCTACCAAGTACAAAATCGGCATCCTAATGATGGTATACGGGAATTTCCTGGAAATGGCCGATGATAGCGCTGCAGTGTTTAGGCATCACTCGCAGTGAGGAAAGTACGTGATACTTAAAAAGCAAGCAGTGAACAGGTTCCGTGGTCTGCTATAACTCTGGATGAACTACAATACTTATTCCTCCAAGTATGCAAAGATGTTAGTTGAGTCTCGTGGTAATAAGCTCGCCCTAACTCGTGAAAAGTAAGAAACCCAGCATGGAGTCAGGCAGAGCCGGGGCGCAGAACTTCAAATAACTCTTCAAAACAAATTCGCCCTTTTAACCGCGGAGAACGAGGACAGTGCAGACATGATAAGTGGCAACCTAACAACGCCAATCACAGAATCGGCAGCAGTGGTGGGAGAAGCAACATGTCAAAAAAAAACCTGGCAAACTATCTCAGAAAACAAAGGAACGTATTTCGAAACGTAAGAACATAAAATTGTTCAGTACTGTGGATCAAATTGAATTGGCGGAGCTGTCGAAACTGATTAACAGAAGTAAAACGAACGACATCCGTGCTTATACTGATCGAGGAAACTCTGGAAGGCGGAATACGCTTAAAAGTAACTAAGAAGAAGCTAGATATTCGGAAAGACAGGTTGTACGCATTCAGAGAAGAACAGGGTAACATTATTAACAGCAGCGGAACCATTCTACAACAGAATTTACCACAGTGACGTTAGACAAGAGGGAACTACTGAGTGTACAAGATTAGCTAACGACATCCCACTAACAACTAAAGAGTTAGTAGGAAAGGCCCTCAAGGGTATGAAAATAGGAAAAGCTGCAGGTGACGACGGCATAATCGTGGATCTTTTAAAGAAGGGAGGAGACATATTACTACAAAAGCTTGCTGACCTATTTTCCAAATTCATAACGATTTTAAATGTGTCCATAGCCTGGAAAGATGTCAATATAATTCTGATTCACAAGAAGGAAGATTCCAAAGATCTTAAGAATTACAGACAATAGCTTACTCTCAGTTGTATACAAACTGTTCACCAAGGCAATATTAACAGCATAAGTGACAACCTAGATTTCCAACAACCCCGGGAACAAGCTGGGTTCAGATTCAGAAAACGATACTTTACAGTAGATCACATCCATGTCGTGAACCAAGCAATAGCAAAATCCGCGGAATATAATAAGCCCCTTTACATGGATTGATAGACTATGAAAAAGCATTTTATTCAGTAAGTACTGCAGCAGGGTTTGAAGCATTGAAAGACCAGGAAATAGGAGAGACCTACGTAAGACTCAAAGACGACATATACAGGGGGATCGAAATTAAGTTGGCAGGTTTTTTTTTTAAATTAGGCACTTAGATTTACGTGAAGACCTCCTCTACAGTGAGGTTATGCGCCCAGAGGGGCACAGAATACGGGGTAAATATTGATGCATGTGGCTTAATTAACTAAAATTAATTAATTAACTTATTAGTGGCTGCAGAAAGCACCCATGTTTGTATTGAAAAGTTCAACGCAATAATGTTTTTACACAGTTTCATTTGGTAGAAATCTTCAGGCGCATCCGTACTCCGAGATATCGAACTGCGAAGTTTAATTGCCATTCGCATGATTACGCATGCTGGGCAGTGAAGACCGGCGCAAGGCTCCTCCGCTCTGTTCTGTATTTCGATATCGGTTCCTAGCACTGCAGATTGCGATAACGCCAGCCAAGTTTGGAACGGGGCCAGTTATCCCTATTGCCTATGCCTCCACCCCGTTATCACACTAAACACCGTACAGAGCAGACACGTCACAAAAAGAAGGAGCTTTGCGCCGGTCGTCACGGTCTTGCATGCGTGATCATGCGAACGGCAATTAAACCAATTAAACTGTTCAGTTCGATACCTCGGAGTGCGGATGCGTTAGGAGAATTCTGCCAAATAAAACTGCGTAGAAACGCGATTGAGTCTAACTTTTCGATACAGACATGGCTGCTTGCTGCAGCGACTAAAAAGTTAATTATGCTATTTTAGTTAATAACTATAGACCACCGACATCAATGGTCACCACCTTATTCTGAGTCCCAGTGGGCGCATAAGCTCACTGTAGAGGTGGTCTTCACGTACATCTAAGCACGTAAGTTTAATAAAACCTGACGACTTAACCTTGATCACCCTGATAATGGATGTACGGGCAGAATAATCCTTCACGAGAAAAGCGAAAAGTTCCCGATTAGAAAAGGAGTGTGACAAGGAGATACCATCTCCACAAAACGGCTCACAGCGTGTCTCGAGGGACGTTGACTGGGACAACGCAAGATTACGGTCAAATGGGGAATACCTGAGGCACTTGAAATTTGCAGACGACATGGTCTTGCTCAATGAGTCAGCAGAGCACCTGCAAAAATTTCTTGAGGAACTACAATCAGAAAGATTGGGTGCGGGGTACAAATAAGTATGAATAAATCTAAAGTAGTGATAACTAAGCGTGCTGAAAGCACCCTCTCCACCTTAGGTACCACAACGCTATAACAAGTAGAACAGTATAACTACCCCGGGCAAATTGTCAGTGCTGATACATACCCCGAAAAAATTCCGGCGTAGAATAGGTATGGCTTCGGGTGCACTGAGCAAGCACTCCCAAATAAGGAAAGTAAGCTACCTCTGTCACTGAAAAGAATAGTATATAATAATGTGGGCTGCCGGTGATGACGTATGAAGCAGAAACTTGGCACCTTACTAAACAACTGGAAAGCAAAGTCAAGTCGGCCCGACGAGCCATTTAGCAAAGGATGATAGGTGTAACGCTCAGGGACAGAAAACGAGCCTCCTGGATAAGGGAACGAACTCGAGTAGAAGATTTCATAGTTCCAATCAAGAAGAAGAAATGGACTTGGGCTGGCCATGTATTGAGGAGAAGCAACCGGTGGACTACCAGGGTAACAGAATGGCTACCGAGAGACGGGTCTAGGAGTAGGGGAAGCCATTGACTAGATGGGGGGACGAAATCAGAAAATTTGGAGGCAAGGATTGGACTCGAGCAGCACAGGACAGGAGTGGGTGGAGGTCAATGGGAGAGGCCTTCGTCCTGCAATGGGCCCATATAGGCTGATGATGATGATGACGATGATGATTACTCATACAATGCAGACTTGCTTGATCAAACGAGAAAACGGATCAAACGCGGCCAGTATTTTTGCTCAGTTTAGTTAATACTGGCTTCGCATCCACAGAGCAACGCTAAGAAGACTATTGTATTTATTTATAGTGAAGCTGTTTAGGGCTAAGTTTCGTAGATTTTTATGTGCGGGAAGAAAGCGCAAGGCATTCATGTGCGTTTGTTTGTTTGTTTGTTTGTTTGTTTATTTATTTATTTGTTTGTTTGTTTGTTTGTTTGTTTGTTTGTTTGTTTGTTTGTTTGTTTGTTTGTTTGTTTGTTTGTTTGTTTGTTTGTTTGTTTGTTTGTTTGTTTGTTTGTTTGTTTGTTTGTTTGTTTGTTTGTTTGTTTGTTTGTTTGTTTGTTTGTTTGTTTGTTTGTTTGTTTGTTTGTTTGTTTGTTTGTTGGTTGGTTGGTTGGTTGGTTGGTTGGTTGGTTGGTTGGTTGGTTGGTTGGTTGGTTGGTTGGTTGGTTGGTTGGTTGGTTGGTTGGTTGGTTGGTTGGTTGGTTGGTTGGTTGGTTGGTTTGTTTGTTTGCGTGCGTGCCTGCTTGCTTGCTTTCATTTGGCTCTGTTCTTTCTTCAACTCCAGAAGCTGCCGTTCTCAATTTTGAGCTTTTCTTCTCAATTCTGGCGTTGCAATGTGGAGGCCGAGGCCACGTATAATCCGATCTACCGAGGAGCAAAGCGCGAACGAAAATCGACGGAAGGAACAGTTTACGCAAGCCACACCACTCACCTACGATCGTGCATAGATTTGGTGCATAGGACAATAAATGAGCTTGCACCTTTGTTGAAAATTCTGTGCCACCTCAGTTTCGCGGTCATCCACCTTCGCAGAATGGAATGGCTAATGATTTTTCTTTTAACTTTTTCTTTGCTGTTGCAAGAGGGGTAGTGAGGGTAAGGAAAAGGAAAAGAGAGAAAGGAAGAGAAAAAAACTGTGGTTGATTCCTCTGTTATAGGAATCAGTAAAACGCGAAAGTTTGCTTGTGGTTTGCTTGGCGAGCGACGTCCTGATGGAGGGTCGCTTCGGCAAAGGTGTGCTGCTGTCATTTACGTGACGGATATGAAGTCAGTAAAATATTGCTTTCATCATCATCACCACCAGCCTATCTACGCCCACTACACGGCAAAGGCCTCTCCCATTAATCTGCAGTTATCCCGTTCCTGTGCTAACTGCGACCAATTTATCCCCGCAAACTTCTTGATTTCATCTGCCCATCTAACTTTCTGCCGCCCCCTGCCACACTTGCCTTCTCTAAGGAGCCACTCTGTTACCCTTAATGACCAACGGTTACCTTGCCTTCGCATTAAATGCCCTGGCCAGGTCCATTCCTTCTTCTTAATTTCTACTAATATGTCCTTAACAAGCGTTTGTTCTCTGGCCCACTCCGCTCTCTTCTTGTCCATTAATGTCACACCTATCATCTTCCGTTCCATTGCTCGCTGAGTCGTCCTCAATTTAAGTGGAACCCTTTTAGTGAGCCTCCAAGTTTCTGCCCCGTAGGTGAGTACCGGTAAGATGCAGCTGTCACACACTTTCTTCTTCAGGGACAATGGTAGGTTGCCATTCATTATCTGAGAATGCCTGCCAAATGCACTCCACCCAATTCCTATTCTTTTAATTATCTCTGCCTCATGGTTGGGATCCGGGGTCACAACATGCCCTAAGTAGATATATTCGCTTACCACTTCCACTGCCTCGCCACCTATCTCAAACCGCTGTGCTGTCTCTAGGTTATTGATCATTACTTTAGTTTTCTGCATACTAATTTTCAAGCCCGCGGTTTTACTCTGTTTTCCCAGTGCGGTAAGCATGCTTTCCAATTCATCCTCCGAGTTACTTAGCAAGGCAACGTCATTAGCATATCTGAGGTTACTGAGGTATTCTCCATTAACCCTTACTCCTACCTGTTCCAAATCCAATGTTCTGAATACTTCTTGTAAACATGATGTGAATAACATTGGAGAGATTGTGTCTCCTTGTCTGACGCCCTTTCTTATAGGTATTTTACTGCTCTCCTTATGGAGGATGATGGTAGCTGTGGAACCGTTCTAAATATTTTTTAGAATTCTTACATAATGCTTGTATACACCCTGGCTCCGTAATGCCTTAATGACTGCTGAGGTTTCGACCGAGTCAAATGCTTTCTCGTAATCTATGAAGGCTATATATAGGGGTTCAGTATACTCCGCGCACTTCTCTATCACCTGATTGATCGTGTGAATATGGTCCATTGTTGAATAGCCTTTACGATATCCTGCTTGTTCTTTAGGTTCGCTGAAATCTAAGGTTGCAGAAATTCTGTTATCGATTACCTTGGTAAGTACCTTGTAGGCGACTGAGAGTAAGCTTATCGGCCTGTAATTTTTCAAGTCCTTCATATCACCTTTCTTATGGATTAAGATGATGTTCGCGTTCTTCCAAGATTCCGGTACACTGGCGGTCATTAGGCATTGCGTATACAGTTTTGCAGTTTTTCAAGTACAATTTCTCCACCATCCTTCAAGAGGTCTGCTGCTATCTGATCCTCACCAGGTGCTTTGGCCCCTTTCATTCCTTTCAATGCCTTCCTTACTTCTTCGGTCGTTACTGGTGGGATGTCTATCTCCTCTGAACTACCTTCTCGCTCGGTATTATCCTGGATGTCCCGGCTACTCTACAGATCTCTATAGAACTCCTCGGCTACTACGACTATTTTACCCCTATTTAAGATGACATTGCCTTGCTTGTCTTTAAGTGCATACACCTGATTTTTCCCCACGCCTAGACGCATCTTCACTGCTTCCAGGCTGTCTCCGTTCTTTACAGCATATTCGATCCTCTCCATATTATACTTCCGTATGTCAGCTGTCTTACACTTATTGATTAACTTTGAAAGCTCTGCTAGTTCTATTCTGTCATCTGGGGTGGAGGCTGCCATGCTTTGCCGTTTCCTTATTAAATCTTTCTCTTTCGTCTCCTGGGAAAGTTTACCAGAATCCTGTCTAGCCATCGTGCCCCCGACCTCTACTGCACACTCCATTATAACGCGTGTAAGAGTGTCGCTGGCTTCCTGTGTCGTAAACACTGCTTCTTCGGTAAGAGCTTAATATCGGTTCTGCAGCGCAATCCTAAATTCTTCAACTTTACGTCTCACTGTTAGCTCATTAATCGGCTTCTTTCGTACTAGCTTGTTACGGTCCCTCCTCAAATCTAGCCTAATTCGATATCTTACCATACGGTGGTCAATACACCTTACCCTTCCGAGCACTTCAACATCCTGCACGACGCCAGGGTTATCGCATAATATGAAGTCTATTTCATTTTTATGCTCCCCATTTGGGCTCCTCCTCGTCCACTTCCGGCTCTCCCGTTTGCAGAAGGTATTCATGATGCGTAGATTATTCCGTTCTGCAAACTCAATTAGTAGGCCCCCCCCCCCCCCCCCCCCCCCCCCCTGCTATTTCTACAGCCGAGACCATAGTTCCCAACTGGCTTGTCTCCAGCCTTATTCTTCCCTACTTTAGCATTGAAGTCTCCCATAACAACGGCATACTGTGTTTTTACTTGAGCCATTTCCGATTCCACATCTTCATAGAAGCGTTCAACTAGCTGGTCGTCGTGGCTGGATGTAGGCGCGTAGCCCTGAACCACCTTGAGTTGTACCTCTTATTAAGCCTAATTACAAGACCGGCTACCCGTTTGTTAATGGTATAGTATTCGTCTATGTTGACAGCTATGCTTTTATTGATTATAAATTCCACGCCCAGTTCTCTTCTGTCCACTAGACCCCGGCAACATAGGACGTGTCGGTTTTTAGCACCGTAAAGGCCTCACATGTCCTCATAACCTCACTAAGCCATATGACATCCCATTTAATGCCCTCTAATTCCCCGAACAACACCTCTAGACTCGCTTCGCTGGATAAAGTTCTCGCGTTAAACGTTGCCAGTTTCAGATTCGAATCTTGGGGTATCCCGGCATAAAACACTTTTGTGTTAAAATATAAAACCCGAAAACGAACAACGCTAAGTATAAAGGTTGTGGGGAAGCAACCTTTAGTACTAAAGGTTGCTTCCCCGCAAGAAGACCCTGTGTGCAGGGGTGCATCATTTACAGGCCGCCTTCTTCGTTGTACTGGCGTCATTTCCGTGATGGATATGACGTCAGTGAAATGTTTGGGAATCCCGGAATAAAACACTTTCGTGGTAAAAATGAGAGAAATTAGAGAATGACTCATGTCTCGACAGTGGACACGAAGGGCTGATCTTTCCTGAACGGGACCTAGTGAGGGTCCTGCGCAACGGCTGTATGTGGGGTGAGGCGAGGCCGGAGCACGTGAAGCGGGCCGGAGTGGCAGGAGTCTAGTTCTCACACGCAAGGGGATCGTGGTATACGAAGGAGGTGTATGCCCGTTGGTACGCTAAATGTGTTGTGACTGGTACGGCACACTTGACAGACCGCTTCTAACTCGATGATCTGTAATGTAATGGATTGCGAGCTACTCCGAGAGGGAACGGGTGCTTTAGCCTGTATGCTGAGGATACACGTCTTTCTGCGAAGATAACAAACGTCTTTGTTTAAATAGAATACACGTTCATTGTGGGACAATTAGGTCATTTAACATTCGTCCATCCACCTGTTCGCCCCCGGGTCTTAGAAAGAGACATCCCGTTTCGTTTCACCAATTTCCTTTCTTTCTCTAGTATGTCCTTTTTTGGATATGCTCCCCTGCATCTATTTCATGCTTGCGTGATGTGCCTTCCTACAAGTGGCCTTGCACTTCAATAAACTTCATTACTATCGGTATTTTGTTTTTATCCTAGGAGAGAAGCTTTCGGGAGTAAATCGGAACAAATGAAAGAAGACTGAACATCCAGAACCACGTGGCGACGCTACCCTGCTTGCTTCGAATGGTCAAAATCAAGATCTTTTTGCCGGCGCCTCCAGCATGTAGGTTTCTTTGTTTTGTGTGCATACTGATCATGTCATAAAGGGAGCGCTGCGAGAGAAAATAAGCAAGAAAGCCGAGGAGTGTTCGGAGCGCGGGCGAAACTGTTTTTTCGCTATGACAGCTGTGAGGACATCTTTGGGCATTAACCATAATGCGATGCTCACGCTGTAAAGAAAGGGGACCGACAATGCGAACGTCAGGTTTGCGTTCCCGTCCGAGTTAGTTACCTGCGCGCTGCTGGGCCCCAGCAGCAATTGAATTACTTATTCACGTGGGTGGTGGCTCCGAAAATCAAAGCTAATGGCTGCTTTTCTCGAATGTTTCGGAAAGTGAAGTACAGCGATATAAAGAAAGGAGGCTGGGAACACAGCAAGAAGGCGACAGAACACGCTCGACTCGGATGCGAATGCATCCATATTCATAAACTCTCCCCCGCTGATGCTTCCCTGCCTTTGCGAGTGCGGACGGGGCGACACCGGGGCCCTCCGCGAGAGGGGGGGAAAGGCAGGGACGCAGTAGCACGCAGTACAGCACGCTTTCCGGACGCACCTGGCCGCAATAACCACCAAACTCGACTTGATACCGAAAATTCAGCGCTTAGACCGCAAGGCGGAGCTGATTATAATGAGAACGCCACGCCGTAACGGCAGCCTTTATTCCCCAATTCGAGACCCTGTCACAATTCGTGTTCCTTGCGAGGGCGTACGCTGCTACGAACTCAGCGGGTTTGTCGCCTCTTGGCTGGCCTCATAAGTTTTGCGAGTTTGTAACTCGTTGCGGCTAACTTTTCTTCTTCCCTTGGCACGCCTCGAGGAAGCGACTACACAAACAGAAAAGCGGAAAAATGAGGTTCCCAGCTTCCACTACGTTTTTTTTTTATTTTTTCGTGTGCCTAGGCGGGTGGGTGGGTGTCCGCATACGGTGAAAAGACTGTCGGAAGAAGTAAGATAACACCAAGACCGACACAGGGCTAATTCCCTCTCTTTATGTATTGGATGTGAATATAATTTAGTTTGGCAATGGGTCCTGAAGGATATATAGAATTGACACGGTCGGCAAAACAGAGGACCAGATGACAAAGAGAACTTGAATGCTTACCAAACAAGAGCGCTCCTGAAAACTTCCATTACTCCGCTTCACCACAATGCATTTCAATGAGCGATAGTTGCGATCGAAGGAACGAATAGTGCGAATGAAAGGGCGCAGAAATGTGATTTGGGCTATATCAACTAATATAAGTGAACGCCCACGGGACTTTTAGAACAGTGTCAGTCTACGAGTTTCATTTCTTTTTCAATTCAAGGCAGCAACACCTCTCGTGCTAAAATGCGCGCTGCCATAATGTAGCCATGATCGATCAGGTATTGCTTTTTTGTTTAAGACAGTAGTAGAATAAAATACATAGTTAATGTTCGGAGAGTACTTATTCCGTGTTACTTAGGCTAATAGGAAATCTGGAGCCATTCTGCACTGCTAACATAGGATCGCTCAAAAAAATATTGGCCCCGAATCTGCACGCGCCGCTGTAAATGTTGGCGAATGATGAAGACTTCTGCCATTCCTGCCACGTAACTGCGTCTTCTGTTTCATCCGTCCACCTCTCACGCTATTCCCCTCCTGTTTCGGTCCACCCATTGGAGGATTGCGGAATTCAATTTTGTCGCGTTCGCACTGATGTCGCGTTCGCACGTCTGTTGGGCCTGTTCAACCAACCTTGTTCAACATCTACATAAAAAACTTGTTTAAAGCGCTAGACGAAGAGGGCCCAGGACTAAGACTACCAACAACCACAACAGAGGGACAAAAAGAGTACACACAAAATCTCAAGCCTGGCTTTCGCAGGTGATACAGTGCTAATGGCAGAATCAGAAGCCGACCTGCAATGCCTCCTAGACATTTGAACTCAACTGGCAAAAGAATACAAGCTTAAATTCAACCAGGCGAAGGTGATTTTGTTGGGCTTCAACGTAGATGCCACCGTAAGCTGGACGTTCCTCATGCAAGGCAAAAAAATTGGCTGGCGATTACGATATTTCCTAATGCGATATTTGGGTGCGGCAGCAGTGCGATGAGGCAGCATTCACTCATGGGTTTTCTCGACGGCAGCGATAATGAGCCTCTGCGTCGGTGGCGCGAAGTGCGTCTCAGGAAGGGACCGCGACCCGCGTCTTCGGCGGGGAACGCACACCATCGTGACGCGCACGGCGCCCCTCACGTTTTCGCCAGCGTCGCGCAGACGTCCGTCTCGTGCGGGCACAGCATACTGCCTCCCCCTCCCCCACCGCACACTTTCGGAGAGCGCTGGCACCGCCACGGCGAACCGCCCTCCCCTCCCAATTTTGCGACACTTTCCTCCTCTGCTTTCTTTCCCTATTCGGTCTTGCTATCGTTCACTCGGTTACAACGGCGACGCGGCTAAGCCCAGAGACGGCCACCAAAGGGCTGCGCCTTAAGATACTGAGCAAACCTCAGCGTACAAATACCTCAGCGTAACAGTATCAGTATCCATCCAAGGGAGAGGGGCTGCCAGCTTTGCAGTTTCTCCAGCCTTGCACCACTAGCGAAAGCTGCTGTGCTAAGTTTTGGGGGATAATATGTCCTTTGTCATAAATGAACATACAGCTATGTCTCGCGGAGGCTGGCAAGACGAGGGAGTTGGCGGGCGCCCAGGGGCACCGCTGGGAATTCGGGGATGACTGCCAGAATGGAGGCATATGCCTCGAAGGTGACCAGATCTCGCGGCGTTCAGAGAAGGGCACGTCCATAATAAGTGATTTGTGTAAGCGTCTTTGGCTGGATCCGTATACAGAAGGAGCAGTTGTGCGTAAACGGGGCATATAGTATTGTGGTGGCCACGCCCAGGTTACCGCAGGTGAGTGGGCCACTCCACAACGAAGTCTGTGGTGGGTACATTCATTCCGCCTGCAAACGCGTCCAGACGCGATGAATGTACCCGTATTCATCTGCAACGTAACCGCAACGCCGCGACGGGTGACCACGGGATTGGCGGCTGGCTGTCTGCGTGTTCAAGGCAGAACGTTTAAAGATGTCGTGTTTCAAATGATCACATGGCCCCGTCCCAGCAGCGTACCAATGATCCCGTGGGGTAAACATCTGTAATTTTTTTTTTTTACAGCGAAGCTGTTAACCACTGGTTGGTCGGAAAATTTTGTGGTGTCGTAAACAAAAAAACGCAGGAAGGTCGCAGCACTTCTCACCCAAGACGCCGAGCGCATGCGTCCGGCTAGCCAGGCGCGCAGCATAGAGCTCAGTATTCGTGTATAGAAAAAAAAAAAGAAAAAAAGAAAAAAACAAGCATCGAAACCGCATGAGGGATGATAAGGCACTGGTGAATAATTGTAAAATTATCTCCCCCCCCCCCCTTCCTGTGTTCTGGTAAAGATTAGGTTTGCAGTTGCCGTTAAAAAGGAAAGGAAGACGACGTCATTCGAGTGCTGGCGCATGCGTCAGACTAGGAAGGATCCAGTACTCGCCCAAGAAGCCGGGCGCATGCTTCAAGACCCAGCATTTGCCGCCAGAGAAGCCGAGTGCAAGCGACAAGCCCGCCGATACAACGAGGAAGATTTATACCCTCCCCAATCAGCATGTGTAGCGGATTACAACAGCTGCGCTGAACATCCACTTTCCCAGGGCGGGGTGGCGTCCATTTTTTAAATGCAGAGCATTTCTTAGCCTTGCCTGTTCCTGCGTCGGACGGTGTCAACAGTTCCGCGTCCGCAGCAGGTGCGCCTCTCCTTCCCTCCTCTCTCTCAACAGCAGCTGGCGCGCGCATGCGTCGTAGTCAGCCCGTTCGCTCCGTCGCGGTCTCGGCGTAACAGGTGCGTGATAGCAGCGCGGTGGGGCGTGGAAGGGCGCGCGCTGCTTGCGCATGCGCGCTCTCCCCCCCCCTACTGCTCTCCCTCTACTGCGCGCGCTGCAAATATAGCGGCTAGCGGTCGCTCGTGTTTCAGTCACTGCGTTGCTCCTTCCACGAGCGTCAACCTTCCTTGGTTAACGCTAGTGCCCACGTTTACTCGTGTCTGCTACTCCAGCATCATGGAAGAAGCGATGGAAGCAACACTGCCTTCAATCAGTACTGAGGCCCCAATGCTCTGCATTTACTCGTGTTCCCCTCGCGGGAAGGCGCGGGAATTTTTCTCTCTTTTTTGCGGCAGTTGATCATCCCAATTTTATTCAGCGTTGGCCTCTACTTCTGCGGTTTCTGGGTCCAGTTGTCGCGAATTCTACGAACTATTATGAATTATTCTTCCGCTTCTTGCACTTCTTCGCTTCGTAATTGTAATAAAATTGCGCATTTTGTAATACCAGCAGCTTCTTGATGTAAGCGCCCTCCAATCTAGCACCCTTGCCCACTTTAGCAAAAAGAAAGGGCCAAGAAAAGTTTATATTTAAGGTATACAGTCGTTTTGGATCTAACAACTCTTACCACATTCAGCAACAAGGGCTCAAAAATAAAAAAAAGAGAGGGGGGTGCTTGAAACTGAGAAAAGGCGCTACGCTTTCCCCTTTTGACCAGCAGAGCACTCGTTGGTTAGTGCTTATGATGACCACTTTAAAACGCCAAGGCCCTGGGGTTTAATGCAAATTTCGTTTTTAACACGAAACCCCTGTATGTCTCATTGGGAGGGTGACCTTGAATCACCCCGACCATGACACGAATGATGCAAAACCCAAGTGATTCAAGGGAGACAAGAAGCGAGTCAAAGCCTGCCAGCCGTGTCCGACAGATGACTAAGGAATACGAAAGTTAATTAATTATTGATTTGTTAGTTGATACCGATAATTATGAGGGGTTAAGGTAGATTAGGGTGGATTAATGTCAAAAAGTAATTAGACAGTAATAATTATTGATTAGCGATTAATAGTTTAATATTAATTAGTGATAGTAACAGTGATAGTAATAGTAATAGTGATAGTATTAGTAATTAGTTATTGGTAGTTATATTAGTAGTTTAATAGTAATTGGCGATTAATAGTAATGGAGTCAGAGCCAGATCGTAGGAGTTCAAAAAAACCCTTCAAAACAAATTCTCGCTTTTGGAGGAGCAGAACGAGGTCAGTGTAGACAGGCGATGACAACCTAACATCGGCACTCAGTGAATCAGCAGCAGCTGTGGGAGAAGCCACATGTGGGGAACAAATTGGAAACTTAACCAAGAAAACGAAGGAACTAATTGCTAAACGTAAGAACATGAAAGTGTCCAGTACGGTGGATCGAATTGAATTAGCCGAGCTTTCGAACCTGATTAACAGAAATAAAACAAAACGACGTCCTTGCATATAACATGGCAGTGATTGAGGGAATGCTGCAAATAGGGGGAAGCTTGAAAGCAACTAAGAGAAAGATAGCCATCGGCAAAGACATGATGTACGCACTCAGAGGCGAACAGGGTAACATTACGCACTACATGGACGAGATAATAAAGGTAGCAGAACGATTCTGCACCAGTCTGTATGCCAGCGACGTTAGACGAGGGAAAACTACTGAGAATACAAGCTACACTTGCGATATCCCGCTAGCTACTTAAGACGAAGTTGGAGAGGCTCTCAAAGGCATGAAAATAGGAAAAGCTGCAGGTGATGGGGGCATAACCGTAGATATATTGAAGGAGGAGGAGATATTGCACTGCAAAAGCTTGCTGTACTGTTTTCGGAATGCTTGAAGACTCAAAAAGTGCCAATAGGCTGGAAAAACGCCATCATTATTCTGATTCATAAGAACGGACATCCCAAGAAGCTCAAGAATTAAAGGCCCATCAGCCTACTCTCAGTTGTTTACCAGCTGCTCACCAAAGTTATAGTTAGCCCCATAGCTGACATCCTGGATTCCCAACAACCCATACAGCAGGCTAGTTTTAGGAAATGGTACTCAACCATGGATAAAATCCATGTCCTCGATCAAGGGATAGAAAAACACGCAGAGTCCACAAACCTTTTTACATGGCATTTAGAGATTATGAGAAAGCGTTTGATTCCGTACTCACCGCAGCCATGCTAGAAGCACTAAAAGGCCAGGGAATAGAGATACTTCTATAAGACATACATAAGGAATGCAGGGGCAGGATAACCTTCCACAAGCAAAGCCACAACTTTCCAATCCTAAAGGCAGTCAGACAAGGAAATACTATCTCGCCAAAACTATTCACAGCATGTCTGGAGGGGGTGTTTGGAAAGCTTGACTGGGAAAACATAGGATTAGGGATAAACGGGGAATACTTGAGCCATTTGAGGTTTGCAGACGACATAGTTGTGCTGAGTGAGACTGCGGAACATATGCAAACAATGTTTGAGGAACTACAATCAGAAAGCATGGCCGTGGAACTAAAAATAAATATGAATGAATCTAAATTAATGAGGAATAAGCATGCCAAAAACGTCCTCTTCAGCTTAGGAAACGAAACGCTAGGAGTAAAAGAATATAACAACCTCGGACGGATGGTTCGTGCTGACCCCAACCACGAGACAGAAATCCGGTGCAGAATAGGTATTGGTTGGGGAGCACTCGGCAAGCAGTCCCAAATTATGAAAAGTAATCTACCTCTGTCACTCAAAAGAAAAATCTACAACCAGTGCATACTGCCGATTATGACATACGGAGCTGAAACTTGCCAAGTTACTAAATAACTAGAAAGCAAACTTAGGTCGGCTCAACAGGGCATGGAACGAATAATGTTAGGAGTACAACACTCAGGGACAGGAAACGAGCTGCCTGGATCAGAGAACCGACTAGAGTCGACGATATCACAAATAAAGACAAAGAAATGTACTTCGGCTGGCCCTGTAGTGAGGAGAACCCACAAGGGGTGGACAATTAGGGTAACAGTAGATACCAAGAGGTGGGTCTAGAAGAAGGGGAAGACCATTAACCCGATGGAGGAATGAAGTAAAGAAATTCGGGGGTAAAGTGTGGACTCGAGCAGCGCAGGACAGGAGCGGTTGGAGGTCAGTGGGAGAGGTGCAGTGGACATGAGTAGGATGATTACGATGATTATGACGATGATTATGATGATGATTAATAGTAATGATTAGTAAGGTTGGATGTGGATTGAAAGCGATTAAGACATGTAGATTAAAAGGTGCATTAAGACATATAAAGGAGGATGAAGGTGGATTAAGATGGATAAGGGAGGATAAGATTGATCGATTGGGAGGATAAGATTGAGGTTAAGACATACATGACGCTTGGTTAAGATGAATCAAGGTTGATTAAAATGAATTAAGCTGGATTAACACATATTTAGGTTGGATTAAGGCGAAATAAGGCTCGACTGAGGCGTATTAAGACGCATTATGGTGGATTACTCTATGTGCTACATGGCAACCTTCAAACCACCTCTTTCACAACGCTACTGCGCATGCGCTTGGCCCTGGCTGAGGAGACCAGAAACAGTCTGGCAGGGATCGGCCGGCCTGCTCCGCGGTGACCTGTCTGCTGCTGTAACTGAGGCCATGCATGCAAGCGTGCGACCGAGTTCGGCTCCCATCGAGAAAGCAAAATGTAGTACGCTTTATAAATGCAACTTTCGGGCAAACCATAACGTGATGGGGGAAACTTTTGTTCCTGTCGACAGACGCCTACTCCGAAACGGGAGTGAACAAATCAGGAGTTGTCCGTCACGGCACAATGCATAAACGCCCTGTTCTGCGTCCCCTCGCAGTCGCACCAGCCATTCACACCACCAGCGACAACAACCGGCTGGTATGCCAAATCCAGAGGTCGCCTTGTCTTATTACGCCGACGACGATAAGAACAGACCGGAGGACCGAAATTCGCCGTAGTATGACAGGTGCGCGCTAAGACGCCCCAGTCGGCCTTGACAATATCCTGGCCGCGGTGAATGGGCCTCTATTTTGTTAGTTTGTAGAGCGTAATAAACTTAGGTCAACGAAGCGTAAGTGCCTTCACACTATAGGTATGCGATCCGTATTTCGGCTAGAGACGCTTCGCTGACTTCGCTTAACTGGAGCTGCACATGCTTGCACGGCTGGCACGATTGTAATATGTAAGGCATGTTAATTCCAAAAGAAGAGTTACTCATGTTAATCTAGGAAACAAGGAATCAAACTAAACCGAATCTTCTATCGTAAAGCGTGAAAAAAAAGGAACGAAGAGCACTTCTTTTTCGACGGGTGGACTATAGGGATCTGTTTGCGAGCTAAAATTTGCGATGGTATTTCCTGGCGTAAAAGTAACGCATTCGCTATCACGTGTTCATGTGGTACCAAGAGAAGCTTAGTGGAGAAGCGCTATTCGAATAATGACCAGTTGGTGTGCCAGCAATACCATAAACTTTTTCATAGAGGTGCAAAACAAAATGAGCTAAGCCTCAGCTTCCTGTACGCGGCATTCGGGTGAGCTCGCCTGCCGCTCCAGGGCCGAGTGGTCTAGCCATGCATGCAGAAATTGATACATATTTTTTCGTTGTAATCTGCACACAGCCCTCCACTACTGCGAAATGTTTTGATCCAAATGACACGGAGCTAGCGATTTGAGTAGAAAAGTAGTTCCTGTGTACCAATTTTTTTTCGCCCGTCAACTTGCCGCTGTTTCAAAGGCATAAACCGATACCAACTTTTCAAACTGACGCTTATTCTAAACAAGAAAGTGTAATCGTGTGGCTAGGGGGAACAAGCGTGGTTACCAATAAAAATGCACCACAAAACAATTTTCTCAGATACGTCGGGCTTCCGTTGCTTGAGACTTCGCTTGCTTCCATCGAAGCGCCCATAAAGGTAATCTTCACATGCAGGTATGCTCGTTATGATAACAAAGAGGGAGAAAGAACGGCGGAATTGCACAAATATGCAGCCACGTAGAATTTTCTGCATCGATGAGATCCCCATATTAGCCTCTGGCTATGATTTTTATATAGGCCCCATTGGTTGCCTGCGTTTAGGCTGCTGTCTGACAGGTGCGCTGTATTGTCCACCTACCCTTTCTTTTACTAGCTATAAAATAATAATGAAAAAAAAAATGCCGGAAGGCCATCGCTTCCATAACTTCAGATAGCCACCCTCCGGTACTAACACTTGCGTGTCCGCTGCAAACAGAAACGAGCGTCGAACGATTGTTCAGATGTTTCCCACGCTGAAAATGTACGTCTCCAGTCATAGTTATACCTTGGCAGCTTCAGGCTGGCTACAAAATTTACGTAATAAAAATAAACACCAGCAACACAGCGCCGATTTCCCTTCCGTTGCAGAGGCGGCCCACTTGCACACCTGCCATATTGCTTCTCGCTGGTACCACCAGAGGCCGCAAAAGCGCAATGAAAACGGCGGATTGACACTTTTACACTCGCCCACAAGTGTGCCCTACGTATTCACAATCGGGCACCCGATAGGCAGTTGGTTCAACGACCTTCGGAAGGCGTTCGAAACGGCCGTGTAGCACAGGTATAAGATGGATTGAGATGGAATAAGCTGAAATAAGATTAATAAAAATATTTTCAGCGGAATTAGGATGGATTAAGGTGAATTAAGATAGTCTAAAGACGGTAAAACAGCGTGGCTGTTGTTCCGACGTGTGGAATGTGTATAAAACGTAGCCGTCACAAGCGTACACCAAGTTTCGGCCTTGAAAGCACGAAAGGGTAATTAATTCCCCGAGAATTTTTCTGGTTTTTCCATGCGTGCACGCACAAAAAATTGGACACGGGTCGGTACTGAAAGAGGAATTATATACTCAATGTTAATTCTGCTTGCCTGCTTGACATGTTGCTGCTTGCCTGCTGCACTCCCGCGTGTAACAGAAGAGAAGAATAAGAGGTCTTCAGCCAAACAGTGTGTGTGCGGTCCGCGTTATTGCGGGGAACGAAACGGGAGGAAGCGCTGAGAGAAAAGAAGGGAGAGCGGCATTCACGAAAGAGGCACCTTCTGGAACGGATTCTGCGATAAATGCATTCTTGAACACCGACGTTGGCGCCACAAAGTATAGCTACTCCCAGCGCTATTTCTCCGTCGTTTGTTCACGGGAGCCCACAGGCTTGAGTTGGCTTTGCAGCCTGACGCAGGAGCGCATAGTGCTCCCCCCGACTGAGTGCACCGACCGTAGGGCGCCCATCTGAAGGTCAGGATGTCGGGAGGGCCTTTACTCTGACTGGCAACGGGGCTCCATTGGGCGCTCTTTAGCGGCCAACTGTCGGCCGGCCGGCTGAGCGATGCGCCGTCTCAATCAGCCGGGCGACTTGCCCAATCGCCAGGACCCAGGTCGCAGAGCGGCGAGCCCTTCGCGTGACGGCCCCGATCAGCCGTAAACAGCGGCCCGACTGGGCATGGTCCCTTAGCACGCTTCCAGAGCTTTATTTCCCAAGGGTGGCTCGGGCAAGGAAACATGGGCTCGGAGGAGGCACCGTAG
Organism: Haemaphysalis longicornis; assembly: GCF_048455015.1. Lineage (NCBI taxonomy): Eukaryota > Metazoa > Arthropoda > Arachnida > Ixodida > Ixodidae > Haemaphysalis > Haemaphysalis longicornis. The sequence continues at coordinate 404,940,066 of NW_027526203.1, forward strand.
TCAAACACGGCGGCAGGAAGCATCAAAACAGCGGCCGGCGCGTTACAGCCGCCGCGGCGTCATCCTAATCACGCGGGCTCTGTAGAAGGGGCGCAAACTAATCAAGGGGCTTTAGCTCGTAAAACCCGCGAAAGAAGGGAGGCAAAAATTAATCTGGCCTGCCCCCGCGCGCAGATCTCGGCTGCCGGGTGATTGGCGCCCGGTCGTAAAAATGAAATGGGAAAGACCACTGTGGTGCGGCTATTCATGAGCCGGTGGTCGTTAAACCGAGGTCGATGGCACGCGCTTGCCTAGGATGCTTTTCCCGGCTCTTGCAGGGGCCGGCCAGCTTCCGACTTGGAACCCGTTGACGCGCACGTCAGCAGTATCGCCAAGGCGTCAAAGCGACACTATTCGAGACATGCCCCGGCTTACTAGGTCACGCCGCCCATGGTGCTCCACTGTCGGCGGCGGATCACACGCCAGTACGCCCACGGATAATGGTAACGCAATGTTGCATACTGGGAAAGAGTACCCAGACGCTGTAGCAATACGCCACTCACGGACTACGTATGCGCTGGACGATTCCGCAGCCTTTATTCGTTCTATCCAGGGTGCTTTGGAGACAATGACTTATCTAGCTACAGAATTCCTACGACTGCGCACGGGGCTGAGCACTCAAGGACGTAAAGTCAAAAAGGAAGTCTAGTAAGATGGTATTATGTAGTAAAGTCTGAAAAGGTCATGCAGTTCCACAACCCACATGAGTTATCATACGTTCCCTTGCTTTGAATTTTTGGCAGCAGCAAAGAAATGTGGGGTGCCTGTTCATGGCCTTTTTTCAGTACCTTTTGAGGAAGAGTAAGCCTGGGGACAAAATGATGCAGTGACACCACAACAATGTTCAAAAGGATTCAAAATAAGTATGAGAAAAAACTGACTATTGGATAAAGTCGCTAATGACATGCAACGGCGCCAGTAATTAAGCGTGGAGAGATGAGATGAAGCTCCGACGCTGTCGCTTGCAGTGGCTGTTACTGGGTGCCTACGCCAATAAAGATTTTCTGTGGGAAGAAAGGAAGAACAAGTGGATGCTGGGAAACGCTACTCATGTGTTATACGCCAGTGGTTATGACAGGTGCAGGGCCTAATCTTTCTTGCATACGTGTGCTCACTACCCCTATTCTAAGACAGACCAGTGGTTATGCTCCACCACCACGCACACAAATACCCCTCTTCTTCTTCCCGCATCCATGCGACAAACATGACAAATTCTGCTCATGAAGGCGCCCAGCATACAATGGGACGGAGAAATACAGTCTGTACTGCAGTATTGCGAAGTGCGGAACTTCAATCTCGTATTTGCGTAAAGTCACATTGCAGTTCACAGTTTAGAGTCGACTGTATGTTTCGTTCCGTCACTCGCCCTTGTCAGCCCGGTTTTGTCATGTATTTTGTTTCTGATGTTTTCAGAGAACAATGGCATTACAAGAAACATTTGACATGCACTTGAACTCCGAATCGCGAATATTGGTCGTCAGAATTACAATGTTAAGGTTTCATTCGAAGTCGGGATTTGCTGGTAGGCACAGCGCGAATGACGTGCAGGCCGCTATACGTATACGCATCCAGATTATCCGACAACCTTTGCGACCACTTCTTTCTCGTGTGGCCCTTTAATAAGCGATACGAAGTTGTTTTAACCTACAGTGAATTCTACACACGTCGACACTTTGACGCCCGACTGTAACCGCAAACCACAGGGAATTAGCGCTCAAGACAGGAGAGAACTATGACAATACGCCGCATGGTCAGCGGATTACGGCCTGTTTAGTTCCGCATGCACCAATTAACGAAGGAGAGGGGCGGGGGGGACTGCATTTATTAACCAACCATACTTAGAAAAATACCAGCCGGCAAAAAATTCAATTTGAAGCTGTATGTAAACTGTGCGATTCTTCAAGTGTTACCCGCTCTACGCTCCGATGCGCGCAATCGCAAATCCGGAGGTGGGATGATTCCGTAATAACTTCATATTTCCATATATCCGGAATTCATTGAAATGCGACGATGGTGGCTGTCAGGCGATGAGCGCATGAGGAAGGACATCGAAGCTTTACATCCGGATAGGAGGGGGAAATAAACGGACGGGTGACTGCCACGCTGACCTTATGGCGTCATGCACTCGCATGCGAAACGACAGTGTCCATTAAGGTTTCCCGCGGTGCCTGGACTGTGTAGGTAACTATACTATGGGGGCGCCTCTACAACGACAGTGTCCATTAGGATTTAGGATTTCAAAAAAAAAATCGAAAGAAGTGTTGCAGGGTCCCTTTAATGCGTGAGCAATGCTGTGGAACTGCCCAGTGCAGGACGTCATGTTCCCAATGCGCGATACCACAGTGCAGACCAAACTTTTTTGTCGAATAGTACGTTGGCCGTCGTCCCCCGCCGACTTAGTGAATTAGTACTTAGGATTAGTACTCGAGTTCACTGTGGTGAAGCTAAACCACGAGGTCATTTCAAAGTGTAGGAATCGGAAACAGCCGCTCGATGCCATGTTAATCTACACTGACACGATTAAAAACAAATCGAGTCTGCTTCACCGCAACACGACAGTGTCCATTAAGGTTTCCCGCGGTGCCTGGACTGTGTAGGTAACTATACTATGGGGGCGCCTCTACAACAGAGCGTTCTGTAGGGCAGAGCCCGGGAAAAATTGAGCGAGTGGTAGTTTGACGTAGAAAGAGAGCTCATTCGGTCATTTTTTTTTAAAGGAGGTGAATCGTCAGAAATCAGCCTACCGGCCGGAATGGAGTTCGAATGGGATGAATATAGCCGCTCTGCAACTCTGGCAAGCCCAAACACCAACAAAAGGTTGACCTAACTGATCATAGTTTCCGATCATGACTCCAAGGTGCGTATATCACAAAATTATGATAATATCGGTTACTCAATTTGCCTTTGCAAAAAGTCACTGATTTATAGCCTCCTAAAATATATTTGAGTTTTCTGTGCCGCAGTGCACCTCGATGACAAATTTCCGCGTCAAAGGTAGCGAATTAGACCAATTGTAAGGCCAGACAACGGATTTAACCAGAAAATGTCACCAGCTTTGCGACATCAAGCAACGAAAAACGACACTTGCATTTCGTAATGTCGCAATCCAGACCAACTTTTTCGGGTCAAAATTCTATGCTGGCCTCTTCAACGGTCTGCTTCACTCATTTCATACGAATGATTGGCCACTGAAATGTGTTGCGGTGAAGCAGACTCGATTTGTTTTTAATCGTGTCAGTGTAGATTAACATGGCATCGAGCGGCTGTTTCCGATTCCTACACTTTGAAATGACCTCGTGGTTTAGCTTCACCACAGTGAACTCGAGTACTAATCCTAAGTACTAATTCACTAAGTCGGCGGGGGACGACGGCCAACGTACTATTCGACAAAAAAGTTTGGTCTGCACTGTGGTATCGCGCATTGGGAACATGACGTCCTGCACTGGGCAGTTCCACAGCATTGCTCACGCATTAAAGGGACCCTGCAACACTTCTTTCGATTTTTTTTTTGAAATCCTAAATGCTTGCAGAACTTAGTCACCCAACACACCCAGTACTTATACTAGGGCGTCGCAAAGTACCTCAGCCAAAAATTACTGCTCTGTGCCCATCAGATAGCTTGTAAACTCGCTCAAAAGGTTTTTCTCCTTTCCCGATCTTTACGTTCTTCGACTGTTCGAATTACGTCACTAAGGCCATGTAGCGGCTGTTGGCCGGTTTTCCTTCAGTTGCAGCAATGAATAATTTTCGATAGCCACAAAAAAAAAAAAAGCCACGAAAACAAAGCAGAACTGGAAGGCGTATCTGGTGCGACGAGCAAATCACGCAGTGCCGCTCCGTGCTGGCGATAACTATAGCTTTCGCAGTGGTTCTAGACGAGAAGGAAAGAGTGAAAGCGCTTATCAAAAGTGTTGCAGGGTCCCTTTAACGTGAAACAGCATTCCACGATAAGGTTCACAACAACGCGCCCGCAGCCTTCTATGTAGATTGGCTGTCAGTGGAGCAAATGCTCCAGTGTGCGCTCGTCTTGGCTCTGGATTAATTGCGCGACGTGCTCTTTACCGTGAAGTTGGCCGCGTGAGCATGCGCGAGAACTCGTGCAGTTCGTTGGAGGAGAAGTGAAGATTACGCAGAAAGCTGCAGGCAGGGGCACTCAGGGTGGTGCACATAGGCTCCCACGTGTATGGTGAATTTCTAGTCAATTGTGTTGCGTACGTGAGTCACTGATTCACTGGCGATTGGTGGATTACCAGTTACCCACCGATAGTTACTAGGGGTTACTATGGGCTACCATAGGCAGCCCTGGGTCGCTACAGGGGGCCACTGGTGACCCTAGGGTAATTTACGGTTGCGTCATTCATTCGTAAGTACTGGTGGGTAATTAGCGACCCACAAACTATCATTTAGTGAGATGGGGAAGTACGCGATGCCAATGTTTGGCGTGCACACTGTGTCATGCATTTGTTAAGTCGGATCATTCGTCGAGTTTGCTTTGTTGGCGGCATGGAATGGTCACTCGAGCGCAGTGTGGTGACGATGAACCATGTGAGTGCCACAATCGGCCAGATGAAGTAATATTGGCAGTATACGACGCATGACGCACAAGAACAACACTAAAACCATTGCGCCTAGTCACCATGTTTCGATCTCTTCAGCAATAAATTACTACTCTAATGAGTACTGGTCAATGCTCGAAAATTTCATGAGGCTTTGATTTCATGAGCTAGTCACCCTCATGGCATGAAATGTGGTTGAGGTGAGAAACGAGACTGCGACCTGCTCAGTGAATGTAGTAAGTTTTGTTCTCAGCCTCAGCCAACAACGTTGAGGTTGAGGTTGGAACTCACGCTAAATTGAGGATCAAGATCAGCAGGCGTAGTTGAATTATTTGCATGCTCCTCGTGGACAGTCTAGACACTTAGTGTATTGCTGTATCTTGGTAAGATAAAGCACTGATCGCCGATCGCGGCCGTCTTGTCAGACGGGTTTGTGATGTGTATAGCCTGACGCTATTTCGGCATTCAAAATTCACAGTGTGACTCTTCCTGCTTCCCCTATATATTTACACAAGCGAATTAAACCATAAAATCGGGTGAAGAGGAAGGCGGTCGGAGGGAAAACGGCACTTTTTGATCGGAGTTTTTCCGCTTACGAAAAATTCCGGGAAGCTTGCACTCACGCGCAAGACTTGAATGGCGAAGCTGTTGTAGGTGACCATTGGAGGACACAAAGTTTAGTTTTAGTATCGTTGTGGTGTCGTGGTTGACGTCGGCGGCATGGCGTTTCAATGATCTTATGTTGAGCAAGGCTAGAGTGAGCTCGTCGTTTTGGTCGAAGTTTTCGTACGCCACTCTGCAAGCGCGACTTATCGTCTCTATGCACGCCGAGCCTTTCGAAGCGCGTCCTTCTCCTCGGCCGTGCGAACTATCCGCGGCCGGGCCATATGTGGAGTCAGTGATCACCTACAGCAGCTTCGACATTGAAGTCGCGGCTCTTGTACAGTAGAGAGCGCATGCGCATGACGACACGAGGACGAAAGGACGAAGGGCGCACGCTATGACGTGACTTTCTCGTTCCGAGCAAGTGTTGCACGATAAGGCGAACGCTTGAGTTTTTTTTTTTTTTTTTTGCCAATACATATTGGTCAATATTCCTAAGTGGGTATGCTTAGTTTGACGAACGTGCGCTCGAGGCACGCGTGCACGAGTGCTCGGCATTTCCTTGGTATTTGTAACTGCGGACACCATACACAAACGATTTGCTCAACAGCTTCGCTGCTAAAAATTATTAGCTTATTGACCCTATAAAACAGCTTTAAGTTCATTTATCACTGGGCAAAATTCTATGTGAGGTTGCTTCAAAATAACTCTTAACTAGTGGTCAACCATAACATAGGGCTGACTATGCAATATATTAACTCTTCAAACTCGCGCTAAATACAGCTACGTGCTTCGACACGACCGATTGGATGACACCGTTGCCCGAGGCACTTGTTATTTTGATGGTTCTCTTACAGTAGAAAGACACACTTAAGTGCCTTCGCTTCCATCAGTAGTTTATTTTAGCGAACCACGACGATCGTTCTGCAGGAAATATCCGCACCGTGGAGACGAAGTATACAGGCAGCTTCTGCTCTTCCTCGGACCTGAAGTCGAGGCAGCAAATAAGTTGAATTTTACCTCAACGGTTGGAGGCCGAAGGTAATGAAAGGTTTCTATTGCTAAGACGTGACTTCAAAGTGTTTTTTATAGGGTTTTTATCAAGCTTGACTTTTTCATTTTTCAAAGATGGTAGGTAGTCAATCCCAACCACGCGACCCTCATTGGACACACCAGCCACTAGTATTTATACGGACGCCAATGCTTGCAGCCGTCGCTGCAAAGCTGCCAAATGCCCGCTACAACACGGCCGTGGACACAAGCAACCTACCCAGTTCACATCCCACTCGAGCTATCAGTGGCCCCTTCAGTTGTGGAAGCCAGAGCGTGCCATCGCGTGGCTTAGAACTTGCGATGCCGAACCAATGCAGTTCACACTCCGGCTCGGCCAATCGATGGAGTGCGGCAACGTTTTTGCACCCTACATACATGCGGTCACACGATGAACTACTCGAGTGGGTTCACGGTTAGGTTCACTTAGCATGCTTCCGCATTCATACGGCTAGGCATGCAGAACGTCGCCTTTTCGAGCGGCCATGCGGTCAGAGGGAAAAGAAGTGCTATTCTGATTTTTTTTTTGTTTTTTTTTGTTTGTTTTTGGGGTTGAGGAAGGCCAGGGAGGAGATTCCCTGTAGTGGGCCAAATACATTTCAGAGCGCCTTCGCTCCTGCTCCGCCATCGGTTCTTCTTCTGGGCTCTAAGTGCTTCTGAGATCCTAAGCACGTTTTGAACGGACAACTTTGATTGTAGCGGCGTAGTGATAGCATACACACCGGAACTTTTTTTTTCCTCACAGAACGCGGTCCCTCATGCCGGCGAGCTCGTGCATTTGGCCCCGAGCGAGGTACGGAGCTCGACTGAAACCCATGCAATTTTATGCTTTGATGTCTGCGCTAACCTTCTAAATGCGTAGAAGACGCTCTTGTTTCCTCCATGGCGAGAAAACTATGAGCAGACAAAAAATTAAGTGAAGTGCATTGTTTGACACTGGATTTGGCGGGCGCTATCTTGCGGCTACGCAACTAATGTTTTTTAGGGACGAGTCTCTCTTCGGCTAGCTAAAAGCTAAAATTTTGGTAAGCTAAATAAGCTCCCAGGGGTTATGCTTGATTGCAGGACGCAATTGCATTATCCCGTGGCACTTAATAATTAGCTCCTTAAATTTAACCATTCAGAAAAGGCCGCTATGCGACATGCGTGCAGACAGTCACCAGATTTATTTTCTGCATTGAAAACTTGCCTTCGCATAACTAAAGATATCCGTGAGCTTCTTGCAACCGCGACCTTACTGGGATGATTCCCGTACCCCTACGTGTAACAAAGCTCTGCGCAATACGCTTGGGAACACAGTTGCATGCAAAACATACCCCAATTTATTTTGCAAAGTCACCCATTACCATCTTTCCCCCGTAGAGTTTCGGAAGGAAATGAAGCAGAAAAGTAAATGGCATACTAATAACCAAGAACGCTGCCCTTATTTCTTGAATTGAAAGCAAATGAAATGCATTATGCCGCTTGTAGTTATTCGGCAGCGTTTCCGAGTTGATTCCCAGCATACTGCCAACCCGCAAAACGTGGGGATCGTTTGACAGGCCAGGAGTGGCTCTGCTGGACCACAATGCTTTTGAAAGCAATTTTGCATCTCTTTCAAACCCTGAAACACATATGCTTTCCGTATACTTAAAAACACTTCTATCCTTACAAGTGATCCTTTTAACGCTTCTGCGCTTCCAACTTACTGAAGTAACACAAAGGCCCATGTATTTTTACTTTCACCGTACTTATTCCCAAGTACAAATTTAACTATGTCGCGACTTCCGTGCCAAAGCCGCCAGTACAAAACCCACCGTTCAAGAAGATCTGAGAACTGGAAGCGATTGCAACAACTAAATAATGATAAAAATACAGCTGAACTCTCTCTGACCCACTCTTCCTCACCCTCCGAACAAAATAACCAAGAAAAAACTGCTAAAGTGCAAAAATGACTTGCTTTGACACGATGTGCAGCGGTTTTCAAAGCGCCGCTCGACGCAGCTGAGTAAACGGCGAGTCCCGAACATTCCTTCGATTATTTGCTCGTCGCGCCACCCAGTGACGGCAATTTCAACTGAAGGCCAGTTGGGGAGCAAGTTTCGCAAGGCGGCTTACATCGAGGTGCGGATTTAACGTTTAAAATGCGCAGCGCGCGACGCTAACAGCACCGTATTTCAAGTTGTTGAAGGGTCGAAGTTTTGCAGTGAAGAAGCAATATCTCAGCTTTCTTTTTTACGCAACCGAGAGAACCTTTCATAAGAGCTACGCTATCTGAAAATTCCATTGAGTCTCCCCTCATTTGCTGGGGTGCCGATGTGCCCATTACAAAAAAAAAATGTATATTACAAAAAAACTTAATTATTGATGAGCAGAAAGCTTCTGTCTGTGGAATAGGGACGGGGTGGTTTTTGAAGCAGCGCACCTGCCTTTAAGGCGAACGTTTCGTCGCTTCGATTTGCCGATCGCTAACTGTTGCGAATAGTTCCCGGTCAGTCCAGTGCTTCTCTTTCAATAAGAATTCTTTGGGCATAAAAATGCAGAGCTGTTCTCTCGCAGTTCTGAGCAGTCCAAAAGGACACATCGAGGAAACGTATTACATCAAGGCCTGAACACGTCACGAGGAAACTGTACGAAACTGAAGACAACTAGGCAATATAGTGCTAATGAAGATATCTCTCCTTTTCAATAAGATTTCTAAAGGCATATTGGAATTAATTATTTTGCGACTGTAAAGTTAACAGTTGGTTCAACATAGAAGGCGCAATTCCCTCCTCATTTACCGCTCACTACCCTGCGAACCTATATCCACGTGACCTCGTCAACTTAAATTGTCGACGGCTGTGAATTCCGGTTGCGGCTCGAACATACGTAATGCTGGAAGCGTTTGCTGCTGCGTCTTTGACTACATCACAGCGAAACCAAACAAGGACGCAGGGGGGAAGCTATGAGGTGTTTTTTTCTCCCGCATCCCTATTGGTTCCCGCTACCGTGCCTGTCGTCCTGCCAGGGTTGCATAGGCATTCAGCTTCCAGATATCAATTTTAGGGGCGAAGCTCCTTAAGTCATGGGTCTGTCCATCCCTTGGGTCTCGTGGTACGTGACCGCCGCATGCTTTCGGAGATGTCGCAAAGTGGGCCGCGTTGCACGCGCAAGAACCGGCTGCAACCGGCAGCGCAAACTCGGCACCGGGAGCGCGAGCTTGTCTGTGTTCGCCAACGGAGGCGCGAGCGCACGTGCACTGCGAGGGGGAGATCACGCAAAAGATCACGCCACGAACGCAGGCAGTCGTTCTCGGAGATCGAACGAGACGCAAGGACCTTTGCTCGTTTCCTCTCGTCTTGTTCGGCCACAAGTTCGCCCTAAATAAAAGTTCTTTCTTTACCGTTGTGTCCCATCCTACGTGACAAATTGTGGTGGAGGTGCGGGGTAGTCCTCGATGGCGCGGGGTCTTTCACCAGGTGTGGGCCTGGGAGCATTGACTCCGAAAATAAAAGTTGATTTGTACAATGTACGCACACAGTCTTACGTCTTTCTTAATGATGTAATGGGCGAACTTTCACGGGAGAGTTACGGTTACCGATGATCTCCCCCTCTCGAGCTTCGCCCCACTTATCATCATTCATTCCGTGGATATGGCGTGATTTTTTTTTGAGTGTGTTTCATGCGGCCAAGTTACATTTGGGCTGTGACGCGCACCCTGGTGAAGGACTACGAATAAATTTAGACCACTCCAGGGTCATTCATGTGCGCCGTAATATCGACGCACCAGCATTTTTAGTTTTTCGCCTCTGTGAGAAAAACAGCCTCCGTGGCCGGAATCTAACCCGCGTTCTCGTGCTCAGCAGCAAAACACCTCCGCCACTGCCGTAGGGGCGTTTATCTTTGATTGCAACTGTTTTGGTTAAAGCTCGTACTATACTTATGTATAACATTTCCTGGAGAAGATCGCACTGAACGTACACATGCGCATTGGGTTAGCTTTGGTTTTCTCCGATGTTTGTTTGATCCCCATACTCTTTTTGCTACCTGCAAGAACCTTCATAGTTTGGCTCTTGGCTTCAATCGCGCACCTGGTCAACAGGTGTGAAGAGTAAGAGAGAACGCTAAGTTAGTTCAGCGGTCACCTTGGAGACGAAAATATCTAACTAGCAAGCAATTCCGGGTTTATTCAAAGTGGTAGCGTGGAAAAGCGTCATAAAATGCGGGCGTCGTGAAATCCGAGCAGCAATAATTGCGCCTATCAGTACAGTTTCACGCCACATATTTCCAAGAAATTTCAACGTAAACTTAAAATTAATGCTTTGGAGGGCTAGGAAACCCAGATCACTAGAAAAGCAGATGCGGAAATAATGCAGTGCAGGCGCTTGTAATTTTGTATTACTAAACAAACCTTGAACCACCATCCAGCCGGAATTCCCAGCGGATAGGGCGAATCATGGCACATGCGTGATCACGACAAACACACGTGGAAGCCTAAGCCTATCAGTGTAACCTCGTTGGCAATGCACTGCTGAGTGGTAGAAACCATGGGGACAAATGCGCCTGTGACCAATGCGCAACAAGACAAGAAGAGACGCCAGCGAGGAGAGGGGGAAATAGATTGTGCACAGGAGCGTGCCGCATACTGGAGGGTAGCGAAACGAAAGGTGAGACGGAGAAGAAAGCTATGCTGGTGAGAACCAATTGAGCGTACTCAAAATCCGCGGAACAGGCGCGCGGCGCTTTCATTTCGTACGCCAACCGGTAGCGCGCTTCACTTGGGTTGTCGGATAACGCGGGTCAGGCGTGGAATCGCGTCCGATAACCAAGGATTTTAATGCATTGTTTATTCGGGTACTTCGCCGGGACTCTCCGTGACCGCCGTAAAACCCGGAGACATATAACAAGAATTCCACTATATATACCACAGTCTCACCGTTACCGTTACTTTCCTTCGCTTTCTTGAGTGCCTACCCTCATTTCGGTATTAATTCAACGAGCCCCTCATTTCTCCTTCTGATTGGATATATATATATATATATATATATATATATATATATATATATATATATATATATATATATATATATATATATATATATATATATATATATATATATATATATATATATATATTGAATGAGAATAGGAAATGAGGGGCTCGTTGAATTAAGACAGAAATGAGGGTAGGCAGTCAAAAAAACCTCGGAAATCAAAGAAGGTGGTAGGTCATTGAAACAGATAAAGAATTTGGAAAGACAGAAAGAAAGTGTAGAAAAAAAGCCCGCCGGGTGGGATCCGAACCCACGACCCGCACAATACGCGTCTGGTGCGATGACCACTACGGTACCGGCGGGGCTATTTTCCCCTCCACTTTCTGGGGTATTTATATCAAAGTATTTTTGTTTCCTCCACTTGGGGGTGGTAGCCAGCGCCACGAGTGGTGGACCAGCGTTGAACCGTCTTAAGCTCCCTATGGCACCAAGACTGCCAGAACTGAGGCCCTCGCTATGCATGTAGCGAATCAGAATAGGAAATGAGGGGCTCTTTGAATTAGGACAGAAATAAGGGTTGCCAGTCAAGAAAACCTCGGAAAGCAAAGAGGAGAATGTGGTAGGTCATTGAAACAGATAGATAGATAGATAGATAGATAGATAGATAGATAGATAGATAGATAGATAGATAGATAGATAGATAGATAGATAGATAGATAGATAGATAGATAGATAGATAGATAGATAGATAGATAGATAGATAGATAGATAGATAGATAGATGTAACTTTATTAGGGAAGGGCTGGCTCAGAGGCCTATAAGGATAGCAGGGCGGTAAAGGAGGGGGTAAAATTAAGTCCGGCTCAGAATGTCAGCCTCGCGTGCGAAGTCCCAGAGGGAACGCAGGACTCGGGCTGCGTGCGTGTGCTGTGGTGGCGAGATCCAGTACTCGTACGTCGGAACTTGGCGGCGATGTGGCGCGCGAATAGTCTCAAGTACGGGACACTCCCACATAAGATGCTGCATAGTGGGGTGCACCCCCACGTCGCATGTTCGACAGGTGACATCGGGATGGGAGGGCTCAACGTCTTCAGGTTGCTGACGTCCACGACGAGGTATGTAGGCTCGCCATTTAGCAATAACGTCATTGGTGAGTGCCGCTCCAGCTCGAGCCTTATGGATAAAAACTTCGGCAGCACGCGGCAGTCCGCTAGGCAATGGATGGGGATCAAGAGGTACTGATGCGAGGAGCACTTGCCATCTACGTTGCTTCAGGAAGTCACGGTGGTCGTCGGGGTCCTGGAGTGGACGGACGGTAGTGAACCCGTGTTCCAGCAACGGCGAGCGGAGTTGAGAAGCGCGCTCGACAAAGCGTGAGCGGCCTCATTTCCGAAGCCGCCCGCGTGGCCGGGAACCCAGGTCACATGTACGTCCACATTGTTTTGTACGGAAAGTGCACGGCAACTTCTTTTAATTTGATGAGTTAGGCAGCCGTGCCGTGGAATCTGCTGTAATTTTTTGATGGCCTGGAGGAAATGTGTGTAAATGGTGAGGCGCTCCCCAGGGGGAAAGGCGCCTTGAGACACTTGCTGCGATAAGAAGTCCAGGGCCATGTGAGTAGCGCGCAACTCCAGTTCACAAGACGTGGGGCATTCCTGATCATTGTACTGGAGCACCAGGCCACGGCGCACGTCACGTTGGGGCTGGTAAAAAGCAATGCCTGCACGGTGGGTGCTAGAATCCCAGGAGGCTTCTGTGAAAATGGCCCCAGGATCGGCATCGGCACGGGTAGCCTGAGGGGATCGCTGGAAAGCGTGAGACGCTTTGGTAATCTTTCGTGCAGTAGGATTGAGCCAGCAGACATTTTCATCCTCCCATGGTGGAATCTTTGGAGGAATGTTTGGCAGGTCGGTATGGTGCACGGGGTAGTCCAGCAATAGTAAACGCTGACCAAAAAGAGTCCATGTGCGGCTTGAGGGATTGCCCTCCACTCTTCGGTAGTCGCAGCTATTGCGCGTGCCGGGGAAGGCCCGTAATAACACGCATGGATGCTCGGTGCAACACCTCTAGTTGTTTGGTTTGAGCCTGAGTGAGGTCAAAACACGAGCCTCCGTAGCAGGCGCGGGAAGTTAGAAGTGCTGCTACTAACATGCGGGCAACCTTCGTACCCGCACCCCCACTGCGATGGGAAATTCTCTTAATGAGGTGAAGGATCTTCATCCATGTAGGCGCGAGCTCTTTAAGGCATGCGTCGGCAACCCCGTTCTCGAAAAAGCGGTACGCCCAAGATGCGAACCTGGCGAGTAGGTGATCTGATGACTAGTTGATCCCCGAGCTTCAGACTCACTTTGTCTCTTTCTTCCTGTGACCCTCCTAGGAGAATGTACTGGGTTTTCTCAGCCGATGGGTGCATGTCAGTTTGCGGAAGGGACGTGAATAAAGCATCCAGGGCAGTTTGAATGGCAGTTACTGCTTGTTCTGTTGTGGCATGCTGCCCTGGGTTAGTCCAGATGGTGACATCATCGGCGTACATAGTAAAACGAATGCCCGTAGCGTGGTCGTGAAGGCAATTTGCTAGCCGTCTCATAACTAGGTTGAATAGGGTTGATGAGAGGATTGCCCCTTGGGGCACTCCTACCCTATTTGTGTAGTGACATGGTTGGCTACGCCCGCTACATATTTCGAATGTGCGGTCATGCAAGAACGCTTTTACCATGTTTACGATTCGTGTGCCGGGATGAGCTTCTTCCAATGCTTGAATGATGGCTTCGTGAGAGACTGTGTCAAACGCTTCGCGAAGGTCTACGGTGAGCAGGATGCTCGGTACGCCGGTTCGCCGGCCGCGGCGCTTGTTTGCCAGACGTCGCAGGAGGTAGAGACTGTCGTGTGTGCAAAGGTTTGGTCGGAATCCCGTTTGCGCTGGATGGAAATGAGCGCATTGTTCCTCAAGGTGGTAATTGAGACGTGTAAGAACCATTCTCTCGAGAAGCTTGCAAAGGGTCGAAGACAGTGAAATTGGCTGCATGTTGCTCAGCTGTGTTGGGGACTTGCCAGGGTTAGGAATAGGTATTACGACGGAGTGCTTCCATTCGGGCGGAAGGGTACCCGACATCCAAGCGTGATTTAAGTTATCAAGTAATTGCTGCTTGCCAGTGTGGTCTAAACTGCGGAGCATCTGCGAGGTGATGCGATCCTTTCCAGGCGAACTGCGCTCATTCACGGAATGTAAGGCGTGCAGCAATTCTTGTAGCGTAAATGGGGACTCTACCCCGTCATCGCAGGCTGGGGTACGTTTTCGGTATAGATGAGGTTCCGGGGGTGTACGAGGATGGGGGAAAACGTAGATGCAGCCAAATCCTCAAATTCTGCCCTGGTGATGCCTTCCTTAAGAAGTATAGCTTGCACTGCGTTTCCATGTTTGCGCTCACCGTTGATGGCTCGAAACGTTTACCAGGGCCCGTTCGCCCGTACGCATAAGTTCGCGATTAAGTTCCCGCTTACGAATAAGACGCCAATAAATCGAAGTCGGCCGCGGCAATTAAGCCGGTTGCCAGAAAACCCGACGGAAACTCCACCTTACCCGAGTGCTTGTATCAGCTTCGGGCAAACGACTTATTACCTAGACAATGCTAAAGTCGTAGTTGAGAACTTATTCCCACACTTATCGCGTTCGGGCAAACGGGCCCAGAGTTTTCGAAGGCCCGTTCTTTCTCCGAAAGAGCCGCAGTGGCCGAGCCATAGTTCGCGAGCAAGTTGCTTTGGGTAACGTCGAGCTTGCGCCGTCTTGTCACGTGCCTTGAGAAGGTCCCCGTACCACCTTCCACCGGCGAGGTAAGCATGGTGCAGCTGCTGCCTAGTATTCCACAGGTTCAGTAGATGTTGATCGGGCGTGGGCAGGTTCTCGTTGACAGAGATATGCCGAGTTGAGTCTTCCGCTGCACGCAAAATTTTGACGTGGATTGGCATGTTCATTTCGTAACACTTAAAGTTAGCGCGAAATTCGTCCCAATTGACAGCCTTTGTGTGGCGCGTATGCTTTTTTGCGGTTGTAATATTAAGCTCCAACCAAATTAGGTAATAATCACTACCCATGGTATCGAGCCCGCATCGCCAGTCACGCACAAGACCAGGTGTGCTCCACGTTAAGTCAGGGGATGTGTCCTGCTGGCCCGCGTGAAGCCCATGTCGAGTTGGGTAAGCGGTGTCGTTCGCCAATACAAGGCCAGCAGCCTCAGTTTCATCGCTAAGGTGCTTCCAACGAACGGAGTCCCGAGCATATCCCCAGTCACGATGCTGGGCATTGAAATCCCCACACATGAGTATGACGTCACGCGGATATTGCACACGAAGATCCCGTAGCCACGCGAAATTTGCTCGTCTGCGCACACTTGTGTCTGGACGTATGTACAGCGATATTGCTAGCATTGTCTTGCGTGGTGTCAGTTTGCATCTTACTGCTACCACCTCCTGGTAATCTGTACAAAATGCAGCTGTGTTCAGTGGCGTGTGAGGTACATCACGACGAACAAACACTGCGGCTTGTGCCTGAACCAATCTTTCCGAAATGTCGTGTCTCGCGGTATGCACGATAGCAGGTTGAAAGTAACCGTCGTAGCCTCTAATTCCCGGTTGAGTACCCCTTGTCTCTTGCAGTAGAAGGAGAGCGGGGTGCCCGATATGGCCAAACAGCAGGTTCAGTTCATTGGCGCATGTCCACAGGCTGCGGCAGTTCCAATGGAGGGCGTCCGGACAACTTGACATTGAGGTCGATGTTTCGGCTCATTCAGACTATGTTTGAGTGGCTGAAGCGAGTTGTGGCAACCGAGCAAGTATCTGCTGCATGAATTGCTGCATTGTGTGCTGTTGTTGCTCCATAAGCTGCTGTATTGCTAGTTCCTTGGCTTGATTGGCAAACTGGGACTTCACAGTTTCAAGACATTTTGGTTATAGCTGAATATAGCTGAATTGAAACAGATAAAGAATTTGGAAAGACAGAAAGAAAGTGTAGAAAAAATGCCCGCCGGGTGGTATCCGAACCCACGACTTCCAGAATACACGTCTGGTGCGATGATCACTACCCTACCGGCGGTGCTATTTTCCCCTCCACTTTCTGGGGTATTTATATCAAGGTATTTTTGTTTCCTCCGCTTAAGGGTGGTAGCCAGCGCCACGAGTGGTCGACCAGCGTTGAACCGTCTTAAGCTCCCTATGGCAGCAAGGCTTCCAGAACTGAGGCCCTCCCTATGCATGTATCGAATTAGCATAGGAAATGAGGGTCTCGTTGAATTAAGACAGAAATAAGGGTTGGCAGTCAAGAAAACCTCGGAAAGCAAAGAGGAGAATGTGGTAGGTCATTGAAACAGATAAAAAATTTCGAAAGATAGAAAGAAAGTGTAGAATAAATGCCCGCCGGGTGGGATCCGAACCCACGACCTCCAGAATACGCGTCTGGTGCGACGACCACTACCCTACCGGCGGTGCTATTTTCCCCTCCACTTTCTGGGGTATTTATATCAAGGTATTTTTATTTACTCCGCTTGGGGGTGGTAGCCAGCGCCACGAGTGGTCGACCAGCGTTGAACCCTCTTAAGCTCCCTATGGCACCAAGACTGCCACGAATATACATTTCTTTAAAAATAACGGGTTTATTAGCATGATAACTTTTCAGTATACAGAGAAAGAGCACATATAGACATAATAACGACATATAAAAGGCTACATACAGACATGTACAGGTGAGGTAACAGCATGGCACGCTTGTAATAATTAAGCACTCACATAAACTGACTCATAGAAAGCGCCTCGGTTTGACGGACGTACTCGTAGTGCCTGAGACCCCATCCTGGACACTGCTTTCATAGACGCTAAAACGTTCTGCTTCTTTTGTATACATGCCACACACTCTTGCTGCGGAGTCCCTAATTCATAAAAAAAAAAGATTGACGGGAAATAGGGGGGAGGTCGCGTAAGTATGGCTCTCATTTAAAAATGTCGGCTACATACACGCGTTTGTGTGATTTTGGCGATGGGCTTCGTATTCCACAAAAAATCGGCATTTTGATCGCAGAAATTAAATTTGTATCAACACGTGCTAAAGTAATAAACTGGGCTCACTCATGGGCATTTATAATATGCATGGGCACTGATTACGGCAGGTGTACTGGAGGTAAAAAGGTTGCTTCTGGCCCCTACCGCCGGCGCTACTCGCGTAGACGTTAAAGAGAGTATGCTCGTGTTGCGCAGTGTTATAATTACTCCCTCGGCTGCACCGTGTATACTGCGACCACAACGCTTCTTTGTAGGAGGTACTGCTGATCAGATTTTACACGTGTTTACTTCGCGTGGTTGCTGAGTGCTCGGTTTGTCTTTCTCCTGCATGGAGGGATGCAGCATCTGTCACCGTTCTGCCCGCTGAAGCTCTGTAATTATATAAAGTCAGCAAACACAGTAATCGACTTTGACGAACGCAGGGCGTCCCTGACACGGGGCAGTACATGTTTTGCGACCCCGTGGCGCCTGGACGCGCTCGAGCGAAACTCTAAACCGACGTCGCGACACAACAATGGCAAGTGTTGTGCCCAGAATGGCAGAACAAGAAAACGCACCCCCCGGAAGACGGCCGCCGGGACAGCGAACGAAAGAAACAAATCTTTCGCCCTCGACGCTCCTGCAAAAATGCGCACCGACTCGGCATACGCAGAAAGAAAGGAAAAACCAAATGTTGGGGACGCGTCTCTGTGGGTGGCGTCAGAGCCGACAGAATTTCTAAAAAGAACTCTGCCCTCGTTGCTTGAGTGATTTTAATGAGCCGCTGACAAAGAGGATTAAAAGTGTTAATTTGTAAGACGTCAGGCCAGGTTTTAAGTATTTTCTCCGCTAAATTTCCAGCCAGCGAGCGCGCACGGAGTGGCGGCGGAAACGACGAACACCCAAAAGGAGTCCGCCCTGCGCATGGGAGCGGCCCACTCGTTGTTTCGCGACGAGCCTGCGGGTTACTTCCCCGGCCGTGGGGCTCTGTCTCTTTTCTTTGCTCGCTGCTCTCTCTCCCCCTGGCACTAGATGTCTATGTGTCCGTCTTGGACCGACACCTTGGGGAGGCCCATTTTCAAAGATTATGTCGGTTAGCACTGGCTCGAAACTTTGGCTGTTCCGAGAGAGATAACGGAGCCCGCTCGCCTGGGGCCGTCACGACGCCGCCAGTTCCGCACCGCTGACAAACCTCTAAATGAAGCGCGGGAAAAGAACGGGATACTTAGCTACTGGCTCCGACCGAGGCCCCGACGAAGGTTGCTTCGTTAGCTCAGCCGACAGCGTGAACAAGCCATCGTAAGGGCCGGCCTGATGGCCCCGAGGAGCATGCGGTCAGTTTAAATGCAGGGGCAAGGAAGAGTGGATGGATCATGCTCAGGTCTTTTGTTGTTTCCCTTTGAGTCCAGCGTGTGCACGCGGCATACTCGTTGCGCCAGAAACGGGCATCACACGAATCGGCTCACGTTGCTGAAAGTCTTTGCCACAAGGCGTTAAATTGGGGTGCGCACTCCAGCTGTCCCCATCGTCTACTACCCGCTCTTTCTAGAGGCGTTTGCCACCTGAAGCGTGCAATGTAAATAACAACTTTGCGAACTATCGAATGAGTAGTTGATTTTTTATCAATCTACTGCTTTTTGGTGGGTGTTGTGCTGCCAAGTATTGTTTTTGTAGCGTGAGCGACACCGGCCGAGGTTAAGCAGTTTCGTGTGGCTCCTGGAGAGCCATGCTGCTCATGCGCGAAGAGCAGTGGCGTCACACGGCGCACAGAACGTCTCTCACACACCACACGCGCCCAGCGTCTTCGCCGACCTTCGTTCCGCACATGGCGGCGCGGTCCACTTGATGATCATGCAAGGGGTGGCCGGGTGTGGAACCGATAGCTAGTGCGTCGCAGCAACACCGGCATGCGCCTGTGGAACCAGCTTAGCTCTGGGGCGATTGGGGACGCTGCGCCGGGGCTGCTTGATAAATATACATGTGTCACACATAATGCGTATACCGTGTGTGTGTCATTGAAGCAGCAGTAAGCATGATAATCAAGCTAATCCTAGACAACCAGGAAAGCTAACAATAACCAGCTGAACCTTACCTCAGGCTACGTATATCCTGGCATATCCGAGCTAACCCACTGCTAATTTTTTGGTTATTACACACTGGGTATAACGCTGGCACGAAATAAACTACTGGCACATGAGCGTCGCCAAAAACGGCACGCCTCAATTTTCCACAACCCCCCCCCCCTTCTCAACTCATTAAATTTAAATAGCCCTGTAAATTCGTTCGCATGCAGTAAAAGATGCTTACGTATAAAAATATGCCCGGAATTCATTCAACACTTCCTGATGCGTTTATATTTTAAAGGCGATAGTTTTTCTTGGGCTACTTAAACCCGGAAATTTTGGCCTGTCTGTCGGTCTGTAACTCGATTCAGCCACCCGGCCAAAGTAAAATGCTTACTGCGCAATAGTCTTACATACTCACTGCCAAATGTAAACGTCTAAGCCCGGTTTATATGTTCATACTTGTCAACTTTGTTGAACAAGAACAAGGCATTACGCAAATATAAGACAGGAAATTAGTACACAAGGGATATTTACAGTGTTCCTTTATTAAAACATTCCTGGATGTTTGGTTTTTCGATAGCAAATGATATTCTACATCTACTGCAGAACAACGCGTACCGCCTGCTGTTGCCCGCGCCACCTCCTGGCAGCATATGAGAAATCACGCGGCAAGTGGAACCTAGCAAGGTTCCACTTGCTAGGTTAGGTTTCTGCTTGGAACGCACGTTCTGCTTGGAACGCACGTGGAGTACGGCCACGCGGTTCTATAAACCTTGTTGTCGTCCGCATCGATTCACGCGCGTCTCCGCCATACTGCAGCGCTGGCATCGAGGAACCCGGCCTGTAGCAGTGGAACGCGGTAATTTCAAATCGCCTTGAGCAAACCTTTAGTGTGTTTACCTTGGGATGAGTGCGACGGAACAGGAACAGCATGAGAGGTGAGCGGGAAAGCGAAGGGGGGCATTTCTTTGGCAAATGTCTACAAAGACTATCGTCTTTTGGCGACATTTGCAACAAAAGGAGCAGATACGCGGCCAATTTTTTTCTTACTTTCTTTCCTTGTCGACAATTAGAAAAAAAAATTCCACCTGCCCTGTACACGACCGTGGAGTAAGCGCACAGTGATAGCCTTGGGAAGTGTTCGCAGTCGCATTGGACCGAAATTGTGTTAATCGTGTTTTTTTTAAACCCATATACTGTCAATTTGTCTGTATTCTGACACTCATTGAGCATATTCGGGTCGCTCTGGACAGCTGTAAGCTTAAAGAGCCCCGGAGTGAATGTTCAGTGTAGTTTCCTTACTACGCACGTCGCCCCTTCGTATACGGCAGAAGCATGCGGCGAGGGATCCCGCCACACTAGAGGCACTGCGCCATGTCGGGGTCGCCGCTTATCCAAGCGCATAGATTAGTACCAACAACTGAGCTAGTTGGCACACGTGCAGTAGGCTCAAGCAACGTACAAAAGGAGGATACAGTGAAAGGAAATACACGAGTGCCACTCGCGTATTCCACTTCATCGCTCAAAGGCGCTGGCACTTGCGTGGCTTATGCCCGGAGGGTTCCCCGAGGACATCTTCCGGCAACTATCTCATCCCAGCCTGGCAGTGAAATCGTCAATGGAAAGCACTACTGTAGATGCAGCTAAACATCGTCGACACGGCGATTGCTGCAGAAATCCTAGACTATCTTCCCCTACGCACGAGTGGCCAGATATGCTTTCGTGGTACCCCGTTGATCATAGACATTCACGTAGCTGCTGCACTGACGGGCCGGGTGATGAAGTCGACGGAAGTTTAAGTGACAACCACTGATATCACTTCCCTTACCTGCGCTACTGATGACGTCACTTCATCTTATAAAGTCCAGTCAGCTAACCTCGAAACATCTGGCACCGGGCTCAACTACTGTAGTACACGATTTCCGTCGATTTGCGCCTAACCAAAAAACCCATACTATTCTAGATTCGTACCGGTGTCGTGTCAGCGTTTAGATATTCCAGAATACACTGCCTGCCGTGACATGCCAATGAATATATATATATATATATATATATATATATATATATATATATATATATATATATATATATATATATCCCTTTCTTCGCACTCTGAAGAAAGGGAGTCCTCTCCCTGAAACGTCAGTAAACTTATTTTTATTTTCTACGTCTTTCTCGTTTGTCTCTGTCTCTACTAACCTTATTTTTTTCGCGCTCTGTGTGAGTTTTTATCTTTTCAGACTATATATATATATATACATACATACATACATACATACATACATACATACATACATACATACATACAGAAAATAACGGTAGGTAGGCAGTAAAGAAAGCCAAGGAAAGCAAAGGAGAGAATGGAGTAGGTCATTTATTATTTGTGAAAGGAAGAAAGTGAAGAAAAACATGCCCGTCTGGTGCGATGACCACTGCGCTACCGGCGGGGCTGTGTTCCCCTCCACTTTCTCAGGCATTTATGTTAAGGTATTGTTTCCTGTGCTTGGGGGTGGTAGCCAGTGCCACTCCGACTACTCGGTGTGAAGGCGACCTTCTTAACCTCTGGGCCTTGACTCGAGTGTCTAAAAGATGTCGAGAGCGATACACTAGCGTTGAACCCTCTTTAAGCTACCTATGGCACCAAGACAGCCAGCCATAGGTAGTCTTGGTGCCATATATATATATATATATATATATATATATATATATATATATATATATAGTGGTCATCGTGCGTAGTGGTCATCGCACCAGACCGGTATTTGGAGGTCGTGTGTTCGGATCCCACCCGGCGGGCATTTTTTCACCACTTTCTTTCTGACTCAAAAAATTCATCTGTTTCTATGACCTATTCCCCCCTTTGCTTTCCTAGGTTTTCTTGACTACCAACTCTTATTTCTATCTTATTTTCAACGAGCCCATCATTTCCCATTCTGATTCGCTACATGCATAGCGAGGGCCTCTGTTCTGGCAGCCTTGGTGCCAAAGGTAGCTTAAGAGGGTTCAACGCTGGTCGACCACTCTCGACATGTCGTAGGCACTCGAGTCACGGCCAGGGGGTTAAAAAGAAGGTCCCCTGCACCCTGAGTAGTCCGAGTGGCGCTGGCTACCCACCCGCAAGTGCGGGAAACAAAAATGCCCTAACGTTAATACTCGTGAAAGTGATGGGGAAACAGCCCCGCCGGTACCGTAGTGGTAATCGCACCAGACCGGTATTCTGGAGGTCGTGAGTTCGGATCCCACCCGGCGGGCATTTTTTCACCACTTTCTTTCTGACTCAAAAAATTCTTCATCTGTTTCTATGACCTACTGCATTCCCCCCTTTGCTTTCCGAGGTTTTCTTGACTGTGCAACCCTTATTCTATATATATATATATATATATATATATATATATATATATATATATATATATATATATATATATATATATATATATATATATATATATATTTATATCAGTGTGTCGAACCGAAAACAATACCGGTTCGGTTACGGTTCTGGTTCCGGCGAAATCATTTCGTTCCGGTTCAGTTCCGGTTCGACAAAATCACGTACCCAACCGGTTCGCGAACCGGTTCAGGAGCTTGAACCGGTTCGCGAATCGGTTCGATGAGTTGAATTATTACTGAAATTAGAGAAAACATATAGTAGTTTGAAACAACAGCCAAATCAAAATACAAACAAAAAAATCAAAATTCTGCTGTTCCCCAACGGCAGTGGCGCAATTGCAAAGCAAACTTTAAACAATTACGAGACGACGATGTCCATGCATGTGACCGCGCGGCAATATCACATGCGTCCACCGGGACGTTCGTTTTCCTCAGGGAACGGGCGCCCTCCTGCGCGCGCCACTCGACCTTTGCTTGCGTCTATAGACGCAAGCACAAGTAGCTTTCACTTCGCATTTCGAAGAATAGCGTATGCCCTATTCTTCTAAATGCGAAGAGAAAGATTTTTTTCTCAATGGGGGCAATTTCATCAGAAAAAAAAAATTGGCTGCGTATCTGCTCCTTTCGTTGCAAATGTCGACGAAAGACGATACGTCGACATTTGCTATGTAAATGCCTCCCTTCGCTTTCGCGCTCACCTCTTATGCTGTTCTTCTTCTCCAGTCGCACTTCTCCCAAGATAAATACGCTGAAGGTTTGCTCAAGTCAATTTAACTTTACCGCGTTCAACTGCTCCAGGCCGGGTGCCTCGATGCCAGCGCTGTCGTACGGCGGAGACGCGCGGAAATCGAGGCGCCCTACTTCAACGTTTGTAGAACCACATTGCCCTACTCTACGCGCGTTCTAGGCGGAACGTGGAACATATCTAGTGGAACCTTTCGCAACTGTTGCCGTTTGATTTCTTAAAATACCGCCGGAAGTTATAGTGGCCTGGGAGAAAGCAGACGGCGGAGTGAATTTTTGTTTCTGCAGCGGACATTGTAATTCATTTGCGCAAAAATCAAGCACCTATGACGGAACGCTGCAAATATCCCTTGTTTATTGATTTTACGCCTCATATTTGCGTAATGTTTTGTTCTTGTTCAACAATGTTGACGAGTACGAACATTGTCACCGGACGTATACGTTTCGATTTGGCTGTGGGTATATAAGACTATCGCGCAGTATCTGTTTCACTTTGGCCGGCTGGCTGAATCGAGTGACAGACAGAATGGCAGACATACAGACAGACCGGCAAAATTTTCCCGTTCAGATAGCCCAAGAAAGACTATCGTCTTTAAAGAAATCATGCGCCATTCGACGCAGCGAAGGTGGACGACCAGCGAGTCTTGAATTCTGACAATTCGCGCTGTCCACATTACGACGACAAAAGAGCTGTGAAAGGGAAAGCACGAATAAATCATTATGACTACGGTATTAAGGAGGAGGGGAGGGGGGGTTGGCGGTTCAAAATATAGAACGGCAACTTATATCGACGACGGGAGCGCTTGACCGTGGAGGCTGAAGAAACTAGAAACGCAACTACTTGGAACTCGGATATAGAGAGGGCGGTGCGAATGTATAACATGGCCAACGCGGGTCACACAGCGGAAAACCTTTGAGAAACCTTTATTATCTACCTGAAACTCAATCTTGAAAATTGTACTTATTGGTAACTAATCTACCCATAATGAATATATAAGACACATATAAGACCTCAAGCTTATAAGCTCGAGGTCTGGATAATTTTTTTATCTTGAAAATAGGGTGCATTAATTAATGTACTCAAAATGCATATTCTAATAATAGAATGTGACGTATAAAGGTACAATTCAATGTTTTGAACGGGGTGCAACTTTGATGGTGTCTGCGTGCTAACAGCACACACACACACACACACCGGGACTTTCGTTTTCCTAACGAAGGAAGCTCGTATGTAACGTTTACGAATGCCTACAAAGTGAAGTAGAGTTTGTCTTGTACAATGCCTAATAATGCGAACCTAACTTTTGAGCCAGATTACGCGTTTTTAGTACATTAAGTTGCTGGCATCCCCGAGTGCAACTGCTAGTAATGTAATTAAACCACGTAATTTGGGCCCGAATCCAGATTTTCCCCTTCAGGTATTGTCCGTGACCAACCCTAAATTACTTTTTAGGTATTGGTAAGCGTTACATATATGAGAAAAAACGGGTGTCCGTAGAGGAGGAGGAGGAAGTAACTTTATTTTGTCCCGAGGAAAGGCTTAGTTAGGGCCGGTGTGCTTCAGATGACGGCCAGGATGCCTTGGCTCCTGGCGGCGTCTTCGGCCCTCTGGACGGCCCACTGTTAAATGGCAGGGTCCTTGCTTAGCAGCACGGTCTCCCACTGCTCTCTGCTGTTGATAATAAATGTTTGTTTTGTATTGATGAAGACTTTTCTTTGTATAACAGGGCATTTCCAAAGCATGTGTGCCAAACTTGCAAGCTGGGGGCAGTGTTTACATTTACCGTCACGAATTTCTGGGTGATTGGGCCTGTAGAGGCCTTGGTTCGGATATGTATTAGGCTGGAGGCGTCTCCATGCAACGTTTTGTTTTTTGGTCAGCGAGGGGTCGGCTGCAGCGTACTTCCGTCTTTCGCCTCTGTATTGATCGAGCACGTCAAGGTAGGTGCACAGGAGATCCTTGGTGTTGTCGGCAGGGTGTAGGGTGGGTCGCAGGGGCTCTCGATAGATGAATGCTCGAGCAGCCTCGTTGGCCCGTTCGTTGCCCTCCAGCCCCGCGTGTGCGGGTGTCCATAATAAAGTGGTTCGGGTGTCTACGTTCTTGTCCTGTTGGGCAAGGACTCGCAGTGCCGCACCGAAGAATCGCCCTTTTGTAAAGTTGCGCATTGCAGGCTGGGAGGCGCTAACAATTTTCCTCGCTTGGGTTGCGGCTAGGGAAGTAACTTTCCACTCCGCTATGGCTAACGCTATGGCTAATTCTTCACCTTCTTCACCTTAACGCTATGGCTAATTCTTCACCTTCTTCGGGGTGTCATGTAGAAAAAAGTAGAAGAAAGCGCTTTGCGGCAAAGCCAACTTCTTCACGAATGCTCTGTAGCTGTCAACCTGATGTACTATTATGAGCAATATGAAAGGGAACACAGGAACGCGTAGAAAACACCCTCAGACCCAGCTATGGCTGATATGCAGCGGCCGCCGTCGGAGTGGAAAGGTAGAGGCTGTTTTTGCAACTGTTCCCATTCCCGCCATGCGCCAAATCGGCTGTCCGACGATACCATATTATCGGTGAAAGGACGTAAGCTGCTGCTTTGTAGAAATGTCAGCGTGGTGGGAGTGCCAACAGTAAGTGGAGCAGCGCCCTCCTTTCCCCCTTTGGTTTTCACAGCGCCATCCGCGTATCGCTCCGAGTTTGTTTCGAGGCTGTTTGCCACGCGTTCCTGTGTTCCCTTTCATATTGCTCATAATAGTACATATTTTTGGAAGAATGATATTGACCGCTAAGACTACCTTATTATTATGCCGACTTTCATTTACTAGTCATAATTAGTTCACAGTGTAGTTGCTAGCAATTGAAATTATAGTCTGCATTCAATACATCTTACAGAAAACAGCCTTGACTCGTGTTTTATCGCACCATTCCCGGGACAATTTGTACAGCATTGGACGGCTGAAATTGCTGCATAACCATGGGAAGTTTTACCTCAGTACATATCACGAATATCTACCAGTCGCAGTTCTGGTTCAAATCATATGAAGCCGCCGCTCTTAAACGATTCCATCAGCATCACAAAGTCACCGTGAAACGGAAAGCCCCCCACGGACAACCTTGCCTTGCTCCAAGGAAAATTTCTCCGCACACGCGTGCGTAGGTCAAGATGGGTAGGTCGCCATAGTCATCCTCATGTCTCACACCTCGCTAACCTGCTGGTGGGGACCTCTGTCCCACTAGCATAGAGGTGCGGGATGATGGGCTGGGCAAACAGCAAACACTAACATAAATAAACTCTTGTTCCTTAAAAATAATATGACGCACCACGTTTACAACTTTGAACGTGTACAAACTGCAAAACATGTCTCTCAAAACTACAATATTGCCTCTGACCAACTTTATTTTCTCCACTTGGCATTAGGTGAAGTTGGGCAGTGGCATTGTTAACAGAACTGACCGTCTCTATAAATTCAGTTTAGCTCAAAAAATTCTTTGACGCATCTGCTTTTCTGTTTGACGTTCACGAGCGCCTTCTTGTCATCACTAGTTGGACTGACATTACACAACAGTATAGTAAACACACGACATCCGGAGTTATGGTGCATTTTCACGTTCTAACAAAGTATAAGCGTCAGTCATTACACCATTATCTCCCATTCATACTTAATAAGCATAAAAATGCAAAGCTATCCAACCGCACATAACTCAGATGTGCTAGATTTTTGTTGGTTACTATGTATGGCCATAACTATTTATTATACTATGTTTGAAATAGTGATCATTTTTATCGTGTTCGTGATTTCGGTCGTTGTTTTGTTTTGCCTGTCTCCCCGTCAATTATATGTGCATTAAAGGGACACTGAAGTTAAATTGTCAAGCTTCTGTTTTTGCTTCCATTGCGTATACTGGCTCAAATAAATACGCATTTCATCGTTTATCCGCTCCATAAGGCGATATTTTATAAATACCGAAAGAAGAAAAACCACCATGCACTGTCTGCGCCAGCCACACCAACTAAAGCAGTGACGTCCACGCGAGGTGCTACTGTGATTGGACGACGTCCAAGATAAGAATTCAAACCAGTTTCGGTTTCCGCTCTGTGAAACAACATGCTTGGAATCCGACGTTATCGTTGGCTGGACTTTCTCGATATCTCAGTAGTCGGCATGCCGCGCTTCTGCCATGTTGTCGGTTGTAAAGTGCGTCAGATAAGCCTACCAGCATGGCTTGTAGTCGTAACGACCACTAGCCGAGGCGTACGCAGTTGATGGACGCCCTCCGCGTCACCGGAGACGCTCAGATGAAATGCGCTCTTTCCCCCACCTTTGGAGCTTGCCTGGCTCATGCCTGTATCGTAGAGGCATGTTCGCACCAGGCCAAGGGTCGGCTGATTCGGGGCTGTGCCCGCAAGCAGTCGGTGCTTATGTCAACACTACGCCACCGACAACCCTGCACGCGTTCTGCGAACTCGCTCGTGTAGCAATGAACGTTACAGCGTAAAAACGGTGAATTCAATATAGAAATCATTGCCCAAAAACCAATAAAAGAACTTCAAAAAACACATTCTCCATCGGGGATTCGAACTTGCGAATTGCAAAACAACGTACCTAGTGCTTCAGACCACTCGGCCATAAGCCAGCGCTGTCAGGGGAGGAAATACAAAATATATAATGTATAGCCAGTTTACATTTTTTATTTAGTTTTAGAATTCCAAGCAACTCGGATGACCATTTCTCGAATAACGCTTGTGCAGTAAGCGTCCGAAAAATTATAGCGACTGCAATCCTTAGGCAGAAAAGCGTACGCACATGTGTGGTCGTGCTGCTCACCGCTGTACTAGTTCACCCAACAAAAAAGGTGCTTCCCGTCCTTTACGATAAAAGTTTCGGTTGATTTGAATTACTTTGTACCTATATTAACTTCGCTGACTCTTCTCCCGCTTTTAATTGGGCTTAGATTTTTCTACTAGCGTACCAGTCAGCGAAGCGTCGCATGTAGGCGTGTGTGGAGCTTTTGGAGCTTGATACAGTCTACAAACTGACAAAATAAGGGCACATTCTTTCAGTGTCGTCACTTAGGCTCAATTGAGTGAACTAACTGCGAAGTTGCAATGGCCCGCCGGCGGCCAGCCGACTAAACGCTGGGTCGACTGATTCTGTCGTAGGGTCGGCGAGCCGTGCTGCAGCACAGTCAAGCTAAGCCATCTCGTTTGAACGTCATACGAAACGTAATAGGAAATCGGCAAGGATGATGCAGAGAGGAGAGCAGCACTTCCCAATTTATTTTTCTAGCGAATAAAGTTGCGTAAACGCATGCAGCAAGTTTGGTCGAAAAATGGCCTAGAGACTCCAGACGACAATTTGCGCTAGTAATCCCGCAATGTTTACTAAGCACTTCAGTGTTCCTTTAAGTTGTCGTCAGCACTGAGCAATCTGGACTCTGGACGGCCATTTTCGAGGAAGATTTTGTCACTGGCCTTCTCCATCGTCACCTCACATGGAGACTAAGGAACCCACACGCTTCCTGCGGGCGAGGAGCTTAAACACGTAAAGACTGAGACTCCTGTGACAATCACTGAACGTTAATATTTAGTGTCCTAGTGCTGGGTATACCTGTCCGCTCCAACCTTTCTCCGTTCTCTGCTTTCTATTTTATGCCAATTTTTTCTTTCCCGCGTGAAAATATAGCAAGCTAGGCCCTAGCCAGGTTAATTTTCCTGACTTCCTTGTACCTCCTTCCTTCCTTCCTTCCTTCCTTCCTTCCTTCCTTCCTTCCTTCCTTCCTTCCTTCCTTCCTTCCTTCCTTCCTTCCTTCCTGTATTACTGTTTGTGAATACCTGAAACCATTATTGTTATCATCACTTAACATTGTTCGCACATGCACAATGTAGAGGCCCCATATTAGATGTACCTTTAGCAAACACAAGGTACAAACATTATGTTCGTCTCATCGCGGTGCAGTCAGGAGGTGGCGCCTCTAGTGGCGCCACCTTCTTCAAGTCGACTCGTACTATACGTGACCAGTAGTGCGATTGTGTCCTCTCATACTTTCCGACAGTATTTCCCTCTTTGCACCCGCCGCGGTGGCTCAGTGGCTAAGGCATTGTGCAGCTGAGCCCAAGGACACGGGTTCGCTTCCCGGCTGCGGCGTCCGCTTTTCTGATGGAGGCGGAAAGCGAAAACGTCCGCGTGTTCGAGATTTAGGCGCACGTTAAAGATCCCCAGGTGGTCAAGATTAATCCGGAGCCCTCCACTACGGCGCACCTCATCGCCTTTTTAACGTCGGCGCGTTAAGCCTGATAATCAATAAATCATTTTCCCTCTGCGTCTTTCTCCTGCTCTCTTCGTTACTACAGCTGAGAGGCTTAGCCAATCGCTCTTATTAGCGCTTTAGTGGAGGTAAACGTGTTTTGTTAGTCGCCTAGTTTCCCCTCTTGTAATATCACGCTGGCATTATTCTTGTAGGCTGCTGACTACATCTCTCTAAAACACGTTCCTAAGTTGAAGGTCGCAGCCAATTCGCGATGTCTACTTTTAGACATCTGGAATTTAAGTGCTGTGTTGGCCCAGAGATTCAGTGCTCGTCTCGCGTTCCGGGGGGTGCTGGTTAGCGTCTACTCAAGGCCAAAGTTTAGAGTTACCGAAATTTGTTTTCAACGCAACTGGTTATATGTTTATAGGAGCCTCCCTGCGAAACATCGCGTCATTCCGAGAATACATTGACCGTTGTTTATCTTCTTTGACCAGTCGCCCATTTTTTCGACCATCCGTCGGCCATTTTGTCTGCAATGAATGTCGGATTTTGGACTAACACAAAATAATATGCCCTCGTTTTACTGCGCTTCGTTCAAAGGTTTGTCAACGGTGCGGAACTGCGAGAGCAGTGACGGTTCCATACGAGCGGCCGCCACTGTCTTTCTCCGAACAGCCAAACCTTTAACGCAGTGCTAACCGAGATAATCACGCAAATTTTCGTGCGGGCACACAACCCATGCCGACAGCCATCGCTGCAAAAGAGAACACCACACGTAACGACACTTCCAATGGCGCGACCTTCGCCACTAAAGCCAGCCCAGCGCGTATATCCTACTGAATCCACGAGTGACCCTTCCGTAGTGCACAGCCTTTCATAGCGCAGCTTACGACTCGTGATACTGAACGAAGACGGCGAGCCATCGTTTTTGTGCCCACATGCGGCCGCACCATCGGCCACTCCCTCTGAATATACGAGAGGGCGGCCCACGATACCCTTTGGGTAGTTAACGCCCCGAAGCTACACCTGGTCTATGCGATACGCTGTAGTGGAATGTTCAGGGACAATTTGGACCATTCTCTACTTGTAGTCGCTGAAATCTCGACGCACGTGCATTCTCGTTTTTCGCGTCCTTCCTCAAAACGGCCGCCGCTGCCAGGTTTGAATCGTCATGGGTTCAGAAGTACAAGGCTCTAGCCATTCAGCCACCGCCGTGAATTGGCAAAAATAATTAATTTTCTGTTTTCCTTCTTTCCTTTTCAGGCACTACCGTCCGAAAATGCGTGAAAATGCCACAGGCTGCGCACTAGCACGCCTCGCCTTTGAACCATCGTTGAGCTCTGCGCGCCAGGTTGTCCCCGACGTGTAAGTACCGATCGAAGACGACCGCTGGCGGCCGTCCACGCATGCCGCGTGGCCCCTCCTACCCTTCAAGCCTGGCACCCTGTGGCAGCGTTCTCAACCCAAGTGGCACCATCTTCCGCACCTGTTTCGGAACGCCGTCCTCCAATCAGGCCGTCGCATTTGTCTCCGCCGGGACCAATCGAAAGCCCTGTGCGCACGTCCGAGCTCCCCTCACCTCTGGAAGGCAACGCGGTGCGATATTAATTCTTAAGAGCTCCCGAACTTGCTTAATCAGTCTGGGCGCCTGCAGCCGCAGTCCCTAAGTATAGCGCCCAAGGCTGGCCAGCGGGACGAGTAACGAGGCCACGTGACCCGGCGCTGCTTTGGCGACGAAGGCACGCGAGAAACGAGACTGTTCCCGTTTAAACTATTAAAAACCCATTAGCCTGCGGGTACTTCGCGAGCCGATTTTTCACAGTTAAGAGACGCGCGTCAGGCCGTCTTGGAGTATCCTCCGGCGGGCTGGCACGTGCCAAATGCGTATGCCGATACCAGGACTGCGCGCGTCCGCGGGCTCCGTCCAAATGACTCGCCCCTGACGTAAGGGATGCGCCCGCTATCTTCGCCAGATTAAAGCGTTCTGCGCCGGGCGCGATGCGAAAGGGCGACGAGGGGCCGTAATGGGAAGCCGGCTGGGTGCTAAGTCAGCACAAATAGCGCCCATTGCGATCCTGTCGGGCGCCGATGGGAGGCGACGGTGTCGCGCGCCACCAGCTCGCAGTGATGAGCCCCGTCGGAAAATAGCAATCTCTGAGGAGAGGAAAAATTTGGGATAGGCCAAGATTTAGGTGATAATCAGAAGCGCCCCCCTCGCGTATTCCGAAAGAAAAGAACCACGCCAAAATACGACACGAAGCTCGCGTGTTTAATCACACGTTTTTATGCTCTACACCATCGTAGGCATGCTGGTTCAGAAACGTGATGAAGGCATATTTTAAGCTTATGGGAGCGCACGTGCTTACAGCGACGGCGGGTGCTCCTCGCTATGAGCCGTTGGATGAGCATTCCAGAATAGCGAACGACTGGAGATGGCTTTTGACTTTTCGCAGTTTTGTTGTATTTGCAGCGAAATGAAAGAAGACATGGCCGACTATTATTCTCGTACGCATTTAAGGCTATTCCCCGAAGGAGTATTGCTTGTCAAGAGTCGTTTCCTGGCCGTTCCTGAAACTACCTGTATTTCTTTCTACTTACTCTTAACTCAGCAACATTTAAAGTCATACACGAGGCGACCGGTAGCACCATTTATATGTACTTATATGCTCTGCACACTTGTTTCTGACTTCACGTTGCCGAGTGGATTGCCTGAAGCGACTTGCGTGCGAGGTCACGAGTTCGATTCCCGGGCCTGGTAGCTTTTCCTCCGGCGGAGGTGTAAATGAACGCCCGTGTACACGACATTTTGGGACATTGGAGAGTCTGTATTAGTCCATAGCC
Source organism: Haemaphysalis longicornis (assembly GCF_048455015.1). Taxonomy (NCBI): domain Eukaryota; kingdom Metazoa; phylum Arthropoda; class Arachnida; order Ixodida; family Ixodidae; genus Haemaphysalis; species Haemaphysalis longicornis. The sequence goes on from NW_027526203.1 coordinate 404,972,578, forward strand.
CTCCTCTACATTTAAAGTGTAAAAAAAGCTCTAGGTAGCACAACAACGTACTGCGAAAGAAGAACGAGGACTGACACACCGAATCGCGATTGCACTTCACCATGCGAGTCTTTGTCGTTCCTTTTTCGCTGTACGTTCTTGTCCTACCCGGGCCTCTTATGTGCTTCGAAATGTTCTATCATCAACCAGCCCTCTTTCAAACTGTGCGGTATACAGTCAAATCTCGGAACAACGAACACCACATTAACGAACGTTTCAGATTAACGAGCATTTAAGAAATCCTACGCCGACTACCTATAGTTTCAATGTAAAATTATTTCACTACTACGTACTTCAGAATAGCGAACTTTTAAAAATAACGATCATTTTATTTAGTCACGTGCCATGTTAAGAACGCCTCAGTACTACGAACTCATATTTCCAAGGCCGGAGATTCTTAGATTTCCGTTAAACAATCGCGGCAACCGGAGCTATACTAGCAGACGACACGGCAAAGCGCAGCGCAGAAGAGGACATCTTTCCACTTGCTCCGCGAATACGCGAGCCGATGCGAGAGATAGAAAAAAGGTGAGGAGAAAAAAAAAAAATGAAGCATGGGTGGCCTCCTCCGTCCAGAAAGCCGCGGCCGCACTATTCGCGCCCCACCCCAAGTTTTTCTACGTTCCGCCGCTGCTCGGGTGGCTTGCTGGATCTTCACGGACATCAGCGGAGCTCACAACAAAGGACATTCTCCAAAGCGTGAGTGTTCAGGATGAAGAAGGGAGGGAGGCATGAACGACAATGCCTCCGAGGGTGTCGCGGCAGCACTCGAAGACTGATACGAGAACGTGAGGACTGCGGATGTGCTGGGCAGCATACGAAAACTCTGCACATTGCCGGGGAAAAACCGCACGGCCAATGAGTCAGTGCACAGAAATGTGGAAGAGTTGGAGTCGTTCATGCTAGGAAGCTTGGGCTGCACGCACCAGAAGAAAATTGCCAATTACGTTAAATAAATGCGATTGTTTCATGATCACTTGCGCATTTTTTTGTGAGAAATGACTTCAAAGATGCACTTCTGTACAGGTAAGCCGTTATAGGCATTGAAATATTATTTGTTGTCTTAAATTTTGCGATTTTCGCTACAACGACCTTTCAGAATAACGAGCAATTTTCCGCGGTGCCCTGAAGTTCGTTATATCGAGATTTCACTGTATAGAGCGCCCCGTAACCCAGGAGCAGTTCAGCGTGTAAGCCGAAATCGTCTTTTGCCTATTGGTAACAATTCGGCTGAACAAGCCGTGCAGGATATGCACGAGTGGTGAAACTGCGGCGCCGAGCAGGACCTGCGATCCCGGAGCTCATCCGCTGCCGCCGCCTTGACCCTGCCTGATCAAGCCTCGATGAATAAGGCACTGTAGTTAGGAGATTAAGGCTGTTTCGAGGAGGGCGTCCTCACGTTCCCAAGTTTCGCAGGTCTGCTCCGGGCGGCAGCCTATTTGCCTCGCCGCGTGGTGCTCTAGGGACGGCGGGGACAATCGGGCCGTTGTTTAGGACGACTGCCTCGGCGCTCCTTTTGTTCGTTTCGCAGCGAGGAGAAAAGGGTTTCGCTCCGGCCTGCCCGCGCTTTGCGGACCCCTGGGAAAAGGCGCGGCTTCAATCGAATGACCGGAAGAAAGGATGAGTTCTGGTTGCCTCGGCCGGGCTAAAGCCCCGGCCCAGACTGGCGCGCACCTGGCGGCGGCCACTTTGCCCGCGCAGATGCAAATGAGCGCGGGACTTTTATCTCCGCATCACGCACTTCCCGATTTCCTCGCCCGCCCAATTAAGACGTCGTTGCCACTCGCAGGCGGCGCGCCGAACCGGGTCCGATGAAGCGCCATATTTCACTATCGCGTCCCCTTGTATTCACCAGTCGCCCTGACGCCGCTATGATTCCCCATTCAGCGTGCCCGGCGCACGACTCATGCTGGCGCGCTTGTTGCGCGAACAACGGCTCGTTGTTCGCTCCCGCTCGAGAGGCCCGTCTACCAGAGCACGGGCGGCGATTAATCAGCCATCATTGTCACGGTCCGAGTCGTTTCGGTGAGGATAGGGCTGCGGGCGCAATTATTGCACCGAGCCTGGCCACTCTCCGCAAGCAAGCGCGCCGTCAGCACGGCGCTCCGCAAGAAGCAGAAGCAGCAAGCGCCGCGCTCCACCCCGCGCGCAGCACCCGTCAACTGGGCTCCGAGAGTTGGGAGACGCAGGCTGCGCTCTTAGCGAGCTCCGATCATAACTCACGTTGGACGCTTTGCGGGGCGTTGTTTGAAGCGGGCGGCCGGGAGCAGCGCAAGTTGTGCCGGGCTCGTGGTTGCGAGGGCCCGCCGCAACTTGTGACAGCACATCGCCGCCACAAAAGTCCGCCACTGTGCTACACTCAGGTGTAAACAAATGCGCGGACCAGCTCGATTTATCACGCCGGATTGCAGACTAATGGGCGGCCTCGTTTCCCTAGCGCTCGAAGCTAACAACCATCAGAAACTCCACAGGACGGGCGATGCCCGGGTAGCGATTGTCTTGCGTTTGTTAACCGCCGGCGCCCTGTTTTAGGGCTGCGGAGAGACCTTCCACTGCACTGGCCTCGCACGGTACACTAGCAAGCGCTGCCGGATTTTCCGAACCCACGGCGGCTGTGGCTTGGCGGCGACCGCTTCGAATGCTTCCGGGCGTGAAATTCTATACGTACTTTTGACCCCGCGGACACATGGCTAGCGATCTACGCACTGTAGTTAGTATTAAGTAGGACTATTCAATACGCGTGCACCACTTATTTTCTGTTTAACCCCTGGGCGTTATTGCGCATCGGATAATGTGCGCACCTAATTTGCTCCGGCTTTCCTTTATTCTTCTTTTTCCAATTTCATCCTGAGGTTTACAGCGCCGACGAGGTACCATGGTATACGTGAGGCCCGTCGTGGCGCAGGTCTGCGGATTAACTCAGACTATATCCGAGGATGGTGCACCAGTGGTGAAATCGCGAGCAGACGGATGTTCTTTCTATGTTTTCTTTTCTTTTGCCACCGGGAACAGGAAACGAGCTGGTGAGCGCCATGCTCATCACAAAAGCGCATTAACTTCTTATCCACCACGCCAGGTAGCTGTTTGTTAAGTCCGGACACGCAATATTGTGCGTAGGCAGCAATGCCAAAAGGCGTCAAAAATTTCTTCTCGTAGTCCCTTCATGAAGTTTGAGACGATAAGAACAAATATACGTTGCTGCCTAATTCGATGCAACTGAAGGATACTTTATAGTTCAGCGCTTGCGCCTTAGTACCTTCCATGTATAAATTTCACTGCAGCAATAGCCGTACCAACGACGTTTCGAGGATATCCGCGGTGGTAGTAACACGTGTTTTTGCACTCCGGTAGAGTAAGAATGAATGGCTGCTCATTGTATACTCAGCGGCTGCGGTAGCTGCGGAATGGCTAGTGACGACGCAATGCGCTATGGCGACTACGAAAATGAGGACTCGGTGTTTCCCTTCAAACTGCGCCTACAGACTTGCCTGCCGCCGCACGGGTACCTGCGGGGCAGATTCGCGAATAGCGGTCACCGCAGGTACGTATGCCTCTCCGCCGCAAGCGTTCACCACCCGATGAGGACACGTACAGCTACTACATCGGAGGGCATTGATTCAAGGACTGCAGAACATCGCTCTGAACGAAATGTCCAAAGCAACGCGAAACGGCTCATGTGGCTCTGACACGAGCATGGAGGGGCTACAAGGGGGCATAGATATTAAAGCGAAGCTTTCTATGTCTCACTGATGGGGTATGTCGCGTCTGAAAACGCACTGCAGGAAAGCCAATTTTCTCTGTGATGATGATGATCCTCGGTGGAGTTAAAGAAAAAATCATGCGCCCCTCCGTCTAAGGACGACGATGGTTGGACGCGAAGCTTCCTTGTGAGGAATTCCTTGGTTGTTGCCTAAGTGTGGACTTTGAGAGGGAGAGATAAAACCTTATTAGATGCGACGGCATCTCATTCACTCGCCTTGTCCCTCCATACGGCGTTGTCGTTGTCCGTCCACACCCATCCCCCTTCTCCTCGCCGCGCGAGCTGCGCTCTCCGCCGCTCACCCCCTCTCCTCTCCGATAGCGAACACTCTCTCGCGAGGGGCATTGGATTGGATTAGATTGGATTGGCTTGGCTTGGCTTGGCTTGGATTGGCTTGGATTGGATTGGATTTGGATTTGGATTGGATTGGGTTAAAGTGGATTGTGTTGGATTGTGTTGCGTCATAGCCGCGCCACGTTGCGTCATAGCCGCGGCAGGGGGTTCACGGCACGTTTCACGCGATGGGAGAATCAACCTAACGGAAACAACAACGGAACCCCCTATGCGTCGCATCTACACAGGGGTTCCCGCGAGGGGAGGTGGGAGTAATTTTTGGAACGGCCCATGTCCGGGCTGCCGAAAATGGTGTTCTGGTGGGCCGGGAACGCGTTTAGACGGGTACTCCACTGGAGTCAGGGTCCCGCACTTGGGCAATGTGCCGGGCGAGGCCAGGCCAGAGGAACGGACGAAGTTCCGGTGGAGGAGCGGCCCAGCCTTCACATGAGTATGGAATGTGGTATGGTAAAAGGTTGGGGATGAACAAAGTGGGGCGCTCACCTGGCGCGAGGACAAGTCCAGCAAGTATGTTTTACGTCAGGATAGGCATCACACACCTGACAGTGGGGCGTGCCAGTTCGGGTCATAATATACTGAAGAATGAGGTCCCAAGGGAGGGAGAGGCCTCTGTGCCTGGCGGGTGTAAGTACCTTCGCGGCGTGTAAAATCAGATGTGGGAGGAGGAAGGTTGAGGCGGGAACTGCGAAGGTCATTCAGTTGTTGCCTCCGAGCCTTGCTATGAGCGGCGCATTCTTCTTTAGGGCTGTAGTACTGGGGCCAGGGTTGAGGGTCGCTCGGGTTCCGATTCGCATGAGCGAGAGCATGAGCCCTTTCGTTCCTTACAATTGTCTGGTGCCAGGGGACCCATTCAAGAAAGACTTGCAGGTGACTGTGGGCTGCCATGTAGCATGTCAGCTCGTGCTGAATGCGCGCAGGTAAGGAGTTAGTTGCAAATTCTCGGAGGGCTTCTTGACTGTCCGTGCGGATGATAATTTGGTCAGTTGAGTGAGATTGCAGCATGATCGAATCGGCAACGGCTTGTATTTAAGCAGCTGTAGAAGAAGGTACATTAGAATGTCGGCGGATAATCTCTTCGCGTGTACCTACTGCGATAGTTGTGGATATGTTGTCTGTAAACGTGGCGACTGTGTAATATGTGTCATGTGATGGGCTGGAAAGATGGAGGGCTCTGCTTCGGCGCCTGCCGGTGTCTGAGGACGGGTCCATGTGACGCGTGATGGGGTTGAGTATTATTCGAGGAATGTTGTTCCATGGTAGAGGCTCTTTTGGTAGAGGAGAAAGGTGAGAGGTCCCAAACCCAATATCAGCCCAGGATGGTGTTGCCTTGGGTTCACTTTGACTCGCGGACGGTTTCGACCTTGAGTCGTTGAGCTTTGACTTTGACTCGCACGCAGTTTGGACTTTTGAATGCAGCGGCTTTGACCTTGACCCTTCGCACATTTGATTTCGCACAATGAAAGTTTCGCTTTCAACCATCGTCGTCGTTAGACTGAGGGTTGCATTATTTTTCTGAGTAATATTGCACGTCCATGCACCCCTCTCAAAATCCAAACTACGTTGGCCGTGTCGGAATGGCGCAATCGGATAGACGTGGGTTTCATATCGCGAGGGACCCACGTTCAATTACGGCCATTTAAGCGCTTTTTTTCTTCTTTTTGTCTTCACCCACGATTATCATCATCGACAGGGAAAGCATGGTTTACATGCAGTGCGTTTTTGATGAGAAATACCCCATCGGTGAGACATAGAAGGCTTCGCTTAAAAACGCTTCCTGTGGCCGGAATCGAACCTGGGTCCCTCGCGATGTAAAACCGGCGTCTATTAACGCTAACACCCGGGATTTACCGTTTTGTACCAGTCCAAATATACTTACACAGTGTCACATACCCACACTGCAGCGCATGCGTACGTGCATTGGCCAACGCTTTCCCGCAGTTTTTCTCGTTTTTTCCAAGTGCGAAAGCTCACACAGTGTACAAACACTCTAGACGTTGTGTGAGTTTTAATTGGAACATCTAAAGAAAAAAATAGCAGTGGCTTAGCTCGACCATGCCAGGATATACGTAGCGTGAGCTAAGGTTCAACTGGTTATTCTGATTTTCTAGGATTAGCTTGATTATCATGCTTACTGCTGCTTCAATGACACACACACGTATACTCATTATGTGGCACGTATATTTATCAAGCGGCTCCGGCGCAGCGTCACCAAGCGCCCCAGAGCTAAGCTGGTTCCACAGGCGCATGCCCGCCGGTATTGCTGCGACGCACGAGCCATCGGTTCCACACCCGGCCACCCCTCGCATGATCATGAAGTGGACCGGGCCGCCACGTGCGGAACGAAGGTCGGCGAAGATGCTGGGCGCGTGGGGTGTGTGAGAGACACCGGGCAGCTAGCAACGTTCTGTGCGCAGTGTGACGCCACTGCTCCTCGCGCATGAGCAGCACGGCTCTCCAGGAGCCACGCGAAACTGCTTAACCTCGGCCAGTGTAGCTCACGCTACAAAAAGGCCAATGTACTGTCTGGCTGCCTCAAGGAGAAAAAGCAACGCGCAGTGAATCCAGCTCAGTAGCGGTCGTAGATGTGCTGTGGCTGAAGTATGAGCAGTTTCGTCATCTCCTAGTTTGAAACCATAAAGAAACATCGCTTTTCACGTTTCAACTCAGCCAAATCGAGTAATGGCACCCATAATTTGCGTACACATATGAACCTGTGGTCACAGAATAGACCCATGGCATTAATGTCCGCGAGGGCTCACCCATGTTTTTTTCGCGTTAATATGAGCATGCGGCCAGAACCGCGTACTGACGAGCCGTCACTACAGTCTGTATGAAAGGAAGCGTCAGTGATTCTTACTTCGGAGTTATAATGTAGCGGGAGGGATCCCAGAGCGTCGAGCGAGGCTGGGCTCCCTCCGATCTTCTTCTTGGCGTTAGTCGTTTCGGGGGATCCACATCATGGTTCAGACGGCCTACAACTTCGATGGTGACCGACCGCGCAGTAGTAGAACACACCGGAATGTTCGTTTTCCCCGAGGATGTGGCGCGTGCTCTGCCTCGAGTGGGGTACGCGAAGCGACTGCTAGTGGCTAACAGTTTCTCGAGGTTGCATCTTCGGTTGGGGGGTAATGCTTGCAAAACCAGCGTCCTCCGTGCTCTGTGCAGACAAAAAACTATCAGTGCATCGTAAAGCGCAAATAAAAAAAAAAGTTGATGCGCCTACTCGAACCTGCGAAAGTGGATGTCCACTGAATCTGTTCCCCCCACAAACTCCCCCACGTTTTGATGGGGATACGCAGTTCTCTATTGCTTTTGAGTAATGGTAGGGGCAATCTCGTTATTGCTATGACCAAATCCAAACGCGATTTGTGCCGTTGAGCCCTCGAGTCCATAGATGTCCAAGACAAAAGCCTGCAGCCAATCCTTCTTGTAGTGTTTCTGAATGCCGACATTAAAGTCGCCCGCGTCGACCACTGGTGTGTCTCCTTTTTGTGTCTACCACACAAAGTTCTTGTTCTTCAAGCTGTCGATGTCTCTTCTCGATTTTCTAGGGGTGGTGCAGGCTGTGCAGATTAGCATTCCATCACTCGCGCTTGCACCACGGACATCCGCACAGTCGATAGAATTGGTCTGTCTGTGTTTCGAGCTCAACGAGTATACCCATATGTGTTCAAAATTAAGCTTTCTGGTTTACTTAGAATTATGGAATGAGAAGCACGCGAAGACCATCTGTGCAAAGAAGTTATGTGGCGAGGGGGACACAAAGTGAGACGATAATTATTGCTTTCAGCAGCCCAACTAACTAAACTAAATAATTAACATTTTTACTGCAGTAAGTGGGTATATTTGTAGTGAAAAGTTAGGTGCAGTCGCGTTTCTACACAGTATCAGTATGAAGAATTCTTCTTGCGTGTCTGTGCTCCGGGATTTGCGACTCCAATTTTTAGTTGTCGTTTTCGTGATTTCGCATGCAAAAAAGTTAGGATCGGCGCAAAGCTCCTCCCGGATGTGACGCGGCTGTTGCGCTATCATATCTTGATTTCGCCAGCCGAGAGGGGAAAAGGGCCAGTTGCTATCTTTACCAATTCCTCCGCTCCGTTGTCAGACGAAACGCCGAACGCCACAGCCGCGTCGCAACGGTGCCGATAAACGCTTCCGCTTTTTCCTTTGTTCCTGCGAGCCCTTCACAAGCTATAGTTGTTAGCACGGAACGGCACTGCGTGAATTGCTCGTTGTAGCAGATACCTCTTGTAGTCTACTTACCTTTTGTGATATTTTTAATGCGCTATCGAACGTGCTTATTCCATACACTGAGAGGTAGCCGGTCAGTAGCCGTGATATAGCTTTAGCGACGCCACTCAAGCATGCTAACAATGTCGAGACCAAGAAATAGGGAATTTGTAAGCTATTTGATGTGAGTAGAGCAGTAATATTGGGTTTGATTGCATTGTAGCATTTAATATAAGTTCTTGATGCGCTTGCTGACTACTCTGAAACAGCATTACCGATTTCGATTAGATTACGAGGTTTAACGCGCCGAAGCTACCCTCGGGCTATGAGGCGCGCCGTAGTGGAGGGCTCCGGATTAATTTTCTTTAACGTGCACCGGAATCTCCCCACACGGGCGATTTCTCGTTTCGCCCCCATCTAAAAAGCGGCCACCACAGCCTTGATCGAAGCCACGTCCTTGGGTTCAGCAGCACAACGCCGTAGCCACTGAGCCACAGCGACGGGTATTTCAGATTTCGACAAAGTCGAAAAGAGTTTGGCAGAGGCCATAAAAGAACGGTTAGTGGTGTACACCGTATGGGAAAGGCCGGCTCTGGGTGTCCGGGACATGCGCTTACAGGAACCATAAGCAATGCATGCCCGCGATGCTGCGGCGGGCGCCACATGGCACTAGCGGCAGGCTCTGCAATATTTTCCCCAACACACGCGAGAGAAGGAGGATCAGTTGGTGTTCTGACCGGATGACATTTTGAACCATGCAGATATGGCTATGCAATGTGTCCTGGCCTTCAATTCTCGTCCCATCGTCCGCCACTGCCGCTTCGTTTTCCAGCACCTTGGGCTTCGTGCATTGCCTTATGCATTGCCTGAGGGTGAGGGATACCGGGGGTCTGATTCTGATGCACAATTCCATTTCCTGTTATTTCATTACTCTCAGGAGTGAATTGCCTGAGGTGATATTCTAAAACCCGTATTTGCTAGCAAAGGTGGTGAATTCTGACGTGGAAACACTAGAGAACTGAGAGCCATTCTTTGTGGCAACTTCTGGGATACCATGGCGAACGAAGATAGACTGGCAGGGGTTTATCAACAACGTTCCCGATAATAGCAGCTCAAGGCACGTGACTTTCGCATTTCTGGAGGAGTAATCAGTGATGATCAACCACTGGTTGTTTTGGAATTAAAGATCCATTGCTATACGCTTCATGGGCCTCCCGGGAAAAGACACCAGTTGAAGCGGAATTTTGCAGTTGACGGTGGTTGCAGCACATTTATGGCAACTATTGACTACATCTTCTACGTCACTTGAAATTACGGGCCACCAGGCTGTCTCCGTTACCTTATCCAGACTTCTTGTGATTTTGAAATGACCCTCATGCAGCAGTGGGCGCAAGACGCCTGGTGGGCATGAATGAGGACTGACTACCCTGGTCCCATACCAAAGAAGGTTACCTTCTTAAAACAGTTTGGAGCGAAACTAGATGACCTGCGTTACCTTCGTACACAGGTCCCTTCTAAGTTGCCAATGTTTGCTGCCGAGCTTTCGTAGCTGGATGCGTGGACTGTCTTCTTTCTGGCTGTCCTGAAGTTACTGTAGATATGCTGCATTAATAAGCACACTAGGCGCTTCATGTGCATCCAGAGATGCGACCGCTTTGGTGTTAGTTCATCCAGTGCTTTGGAGGGCACTATCGGAATGAACGGCTTGTGATCGCTTCCCCAACAGAACTGCTGATCAACAAAGTATTTTGAGAACTTCTTAAAAGTCCAGACATGCGCTAGAGCTTTAGATACGCTGCTCGCTTGTTGATGGACACTGAAAGGCGGTACGTGAAGATCGAGGAAAACGCTCTAGCGCATCTCTGGACTTGTAAGAAGTTATGATATGGAACCATATGAGGTATGGAGCAATATATAGCTCCATACCTCAGTGTCGCCACGCTGGTTCGCGGTGAGGTTTGCTGTTATCCGCGTCTTCTAAATCCCCATTTTTACCTTTATGATGGTTTATATCGACTTTTCGTTTGTTCCCGCGCAGTATCATACAAGTCAAACGTGCTCGTAATCCGCTTTATTTTGCACTGCGTAGTTGTGATCGCATCACATCAGACAGTAACCAAATCTTCGATGAGGTGGTGCTAAGGAAAAGGTATTTTTAACACACATTTTTATTTTTATTTATTATACCCTCATAGCTTTACAGCATTACATTTACCGTACTTACCCGATTCTAACGCGCACTATTTTTCCGGAAAAATAGGTCGAAAAATCGCATGCGCGTTAGGATCGGATACGAAACCGAAACCGAACAGCGGAAATTTCGTCCCAGCTATCGCCATCGCCATGTCAAGATGGCGCTAAAGCTTTTAGCAACGATTTTTCGGACGCAGGAAGCATAGGCGCCTAGGCTTTTCTATCGGCGTTCACACAAATCGTCAAATCGTTCCACTTGCGCGCTTGATAACAGCAATTGCAGCAGCGGCTCTCACGCGTTCAAAACGAGCGGTCGCCTGAAGCGTGCGCCTCTGGAGAAGCTCGCGGGATGGGCGTGTGAGGCGTGGGCCACGATCCCATCGACCATGGTTGAACGTTAGTTCAGAAGTGTGGCATCGCGAACGTGCTTGACGGCACCGAGGACGAGATGTGGTCAGCGGAGAGCGACAAGGAGTGAGATGAGTGAGATTACTTCGGGAAATAAATCACCCGTTTCTCTCGCATTCGTTTTTCTTGCTCACACAGTTCCGTGCGCGTTACAATCGGAGGTGCAAGTTTTTTCGTTTTTTTGTCAGGAAAATCGGGTGCGCGTTAGAATCGGGGGCGCGTTAGAATCGGGTAAGTACGGTACTTTCGTAGCGAAAAAGAAAAAAAAAAACTCGTGGAAATTGTCCCTAATAGCTCCAAATGGGGAGTTGTTATATGATTAACCTGATAATTAGACAATGTGTATGGGTCCTTTCTCTGCCCCTTTGAAGAAAATAATGCAGCATTTTACGGGTAAGACAAACATAACCGTGCCTAATTTTACTGATTCAGATTGTAGCCACACATGGGCTACACATGGGCTACACAAGCTACACATGGGCTATGAGGCGCGCCGTAGTGGAGGGCTCCAGATTAATTTTGACCACCTGGGGATCTTTAACGTGCGCCGAAATCTCGTACACACGGGCGCTTTTGCTTTTCGCCTCCATAAGAAAAGCGGCCGCCGCGGCCGGGAATCGAACCCGCGACGTCGTGCTCAGCCGCGCAACGCCTTAACCACTGAGCCACCGCGGCGGGTGCCTACTTTCACATATTTCTTGTCAACGGTTTGTTATTCTGCTGCAAACTGGATTTACAAACACATGGGCCTCTAGGAGGAGTATGGTTGTGAAAATGGCTGTAGCTCGTGCGGCAACTTGAATTATAGCACATTTTGTTTCTGCGCTACGAAGTCTCCATAGCGATGGCGTTGCTTATCTCATTCAGTGGCACATCTGCTACTACAGTTTTAACACGATTTCGCTGCCGCACGAAGTACAGAAAAATTGGTGTAAAGCGAATTTCAGCGCAAACTTTCTCAACAAATTGCACCACGTTTATACATAGAAGTGTAACCTTACGAAGTGCCCCTTCACAACCGAACTAAGCAATATACTGAATAACAACTCGAAAACAGTGGCAATTTCGTATCTAACGCACGTTTCCTTCCCGTCCCAACCAAGCGGCGTCTCATATTGGTACCCGGTGGACAGCGCTCCCGGTGTCCCGTGCTGTCGCACTAATTTCTGCTCGCTAAGTGTGTGCGCGCGTGTTTACACCCTCCACATGTGTGTTGATACAGCGTCCTTAATTGGGAACAGAGGGCCACTCGTTGACACCCTTTCCTCAAAGATCTCATTGGAGCTCTGTCGAAGATCTCACTTGAGCTCTGCGGCCCACACCTCGTCTTTCCCCGCGTTTTGCGCTCGCTTTCGGCGCTGTGCGCATGGCTCCGCATTTGCCACCGCTTGTGTTCTTTTGTGCAAGCCCCGAAGGGGCCCAGGTCCGAACCCGATTTTCGTTCGCGCGTGGTGGCGCGGGCGCGCATAAATCAGTCGCTGGACGAGGCAGAAAAGCAAGAGGCTTTGAGGGGACGCGGAGGGAGAAAAGTTCGTTAGCCGCGGCCCCGGCGAAGGGTGCTGCTGTGTGCGGACTTTATATTTACGGCGGGGTCGCTTGACCCAGGCTGGCAGCAGCGCGACGCCGCGTGTAGTACCTGCAGCAGCAGCCGAGACGCGTGCCATACCGCGGTTGCCGCCGGCAGGGGCGGACTGCACACTGAGCTGCTGCTAATTAATCCAATTATTCACCGACCATTAGCGGCGTCCGGATACGCTCGGGGCACCTGCGCCTGGCCGCGTGCGCCAGCTTTCGCTCATCGGCCCAGTTGGCTCCTCACGTGGACGCCGGACAGAGCGCTCCCGGCTTCAGCGGTGATGACCGGCGCTGCCGCACCCCCCTCCCCTCCCCGCAGGGCCCACCCGCCAGCGGTGAAGCGCCTCGGCGAAAGGACGACAGCCGGGAAAGTTTCACGCGACGACGCTGGCATTCGTCGCACGATGTGGGGCTCTCTGTGTATACGAGCGTAGCTCATCGCGAAGCCATGCCCAATGTCCCCCGTTTCCGCGTGGAATTCACAAACGCTGATGTCCGGAAATGATCGTGACAGTTTGCATCGTGACATAGTTTATTCGTAAATGTAATGGTTGCATATCCGGTAGGAAATACATGCTCAAACGCGTATGCAGGTTTTTTTATTCGTAAAACGTACACGAATCAATAGAAAGCCGCTGTTCATACAAACTAAACCATAACAGTTCTTTTGAAGCATACTTACATTCGCTTAATGTTGTGTTGCCCTTGCGGCTAACTAAAAGGGAGTAACTATAGACACTCATCAAATGGACTGAAATAGCATTGCTTTCAGTGGACATGTTGTGGCCCGTCTACAAAAAAAGCATGGCTCGCAGCCTTCATTTAGTGGACCTGGTCTTTAGAGAGCCCATAATTTAGAATGGGGCAGGTCGGCTCAGTCTCGTTATCAGTAAAGAAAAGCTGATAATGACCCACTGACAGCCATTGTCATTTCGTTTTTTAACTTTTAATTATTTGCTGTTTTTTTTTAATGCTCCCAGCATTGCTCGGCTACTTATTTAAGATGCGACGCCTGTATTTGGGCCCTTCACGAAGAGAGGGACCATGATGCTGGCCAACATATCGAGAGCTAGGTTAAAGAGGCGCGGGATCGCGATGACGCCCCTGCGCACCAAGGGACGTCATACTTTACACACCGACATGCTGTAACAGTGCTCACAGCATAGCGTGGTCGTGTCGTTCAGAAAGCTGAAAAGGCCCGTCAACATTTTTTTTATTTATTTATTTATTTATATTTATTTATTTATTTATTTATTTATTTATTTCGGGAAGTCCCTTCTCAACTAAAAAGGAAACTGAAGCGGAGTAATCGTGTCCGCTAGAACGCAACATGGCTGACATTCGTCCGGACCATTTACGCGTGTCCGGAAAGCGCCGCTTGCGTGCTTCCTTTTTTCTCTACTCTGACTGATTAAGGGGTGAATTATTAGCCGGCGAGATTTCCAGCGGCTGGAAGCGCTGCGTGACGGCGGGGCCCACACTGGCTCCTCGTCGGCGGCGGCCAGCAGCGGCGCGCCGCCGATGGGCGCCACATGAGGCGCGGCGTGCGAACGCGCGCCGGGGACGACGCCTGCCGCCCGCACGTCAGCCGCAGCGGCACCAAATGAGGCGCGAACACGGATGACGCATGGGTCCCCTTCCTGTTTGCACCTCGTCGACGTAATTAGTTAGCGAAAATGCGGCTTTGTTTATGCAAATTAGGGACGCCCAAGAACTCGCCCCGCGCAGAAGAATGGCGTGATGCACGCGGGGCCGGCCGACGAGGCGACCAGCCACATGTGCTGCGACGCCTTTCTTACCTGCGGCCGGAGCCCTCCTTGATGGAGCTGCGCACGAGGCGTGGCCCCGGGGGCCCCCCGCGTCACACACGACGCGCACGGAATCCAGGTGATCGCAGCCCGCCGTCCGCAGTCGCTGTGAACACTAGTGGCTTCGTTGGACCCCACATGAGACGATATAGACGAGCCCAGAACTGCCCCCATCTCCTCCCGGCGTGACTTTGTCATTTTATGTTACCTGTTTACTTTGACGGGGAAGATTATGCTCGTTTTAGGTCTTCGCCTTTGGGAACTGCGGATTAGGGGGTAGAGGGTGGCAGGTACATCGTGTAATTTCAATGGACGCTCAGCAACAGGCTCCCGTTTCGTCTTCGACGGCACACCTGAAGGGCGTGACAGGTTAAAAGTAAGGAGCATCCAACGCACCCTTGATCCGTGACATCATGTCACGGATCGCACATTAGGTTTATGTGAACCGAAGAAACAAGCCTATGAAACGTGGTGTAGTGGATTGTCATGGGATAATTTAGACGCCCTCGGATTCTTTACCGCGCTCCGAAATGTCGAACACGCGAGAGGGTTCTTTTCCCCTGCTTTTTGCCTGCACCACAAAGACGGTCGCCGCAGTCAGTGATCCCGTCATACCACCTGGAGCTCAGTGCAATAAACTCTCAATAAATAGACTCTCATCACCTCAGCAGCGGGAGTTTTGCTGAAGCTGTCATCAACGGGCATCGAATTTGCTTCTTAAATTTCTGCGAACAGTGGCTCCTGCACCAAGAGTGGCGACATTCCCTCCACGCGAGGGGAAGTTATGTGCATATTTTTTAAAGACGATAGTCTTTCTTGGGCTCCTTAAACCCAGAAATTTTGGTCTGTCTGTATGTCTGTATGTCTGTCCGTCTGTCTGTCTGTGACTCGATTCAGCCACCCGGCCAAAGCAAAACAATGCCTGCCCATTAGTCTTATATAGTCACAGCTAAATCTACCCGTCTATGTCCGGTGTAAGGTTCATACTTGTCAACATTGTTGAAGAAGAACAAGACATTACGCAAATATGAGACAGCAAATCAATACAGAAGTGATATTTGCAGTGTTCCTTTATAAAAAAATCAAACATGCTTGCTTTTGCGAAATTAAATACTTCATGAACTGCAGAAAAAGAATTCACTTAGCCGTCGCCTACTGTCGCCCGCGCCAGTATAGCTTCTTGCGCCATTTTAAGAAATCAACCGGCAACAGTTACGCAAGGTTCCACTAGATAGGTTCCACGTCCTGCTTGCAACGCACGTGGAGTAGGGAAACGCGGTTCTATAAACGTTGAAGTAGGGCGCCTCGATTAACGCGCGTCTCCGCCGTACAGCAGCGTTCGCATCGAGACACCCGGTTTGGAGCAGTGGAACGCGGGAAATTTAAAATGATTTAAGCAAACCTTTGGCGTCTTTACCTTGGGAGGAGCGCGACGCAAGAGGAACAACATGAGAGGTGAGCGGCAAAGCGAAGGGAGGCATTTACTTCGAAATAGCCGATAAAGACTATCGTCTTTTGACGACATTTGCAACGAAAGGAGCAGATACGCGGCCAATTTTTTTTTTTCTGGGGTTGCATGTAATGTTCCACCAGAACTGCCTCCGAAACGGTATTTCAGCGATATCTGCTAGGGGCCGCTTTGTCGAATAGTTTTCTTCACTAGACATATGCATTGAAGCCTCTGTTGGCAATTTCCTACAGCTTATTCATTTGGATGGGCGCGTTTCAGGACAGTCTTCAGATCGACGTTATTTACACAGTAGCATACTTAACGGTGTCATGGAGATATTCAAGTTTTATTTCCATGACCGAATAAATAACAATTCGCAGCATCAATACCGTATGAGACGCTGGAAAGTTTTTGCCGAGGAGATGTTTAACAAAGGGGCGGCTCGACTACCGCAGCAGGGGTTCGAACTAACATCACGTATATCGGCGTTTTAGGCAAGTGCCACCGTCATCTTAGGGTTCAGACCCGCTTTATTCCTTTCAGTAGTCCGGTGTAAATGCGACTGCTTACCCGTCTCTGCATGACTTCGGTTCTTGTTTCTTGTACATTGTCTTCAATAATGCACGGGAAACTGTAAGCGAGTTTTACAGCCAAGGTGTATTAAAGACGGTAGTCTTGACACGGCTACTTGAACGCGAAAATTTTGGTCTGTCTGTCTGTCTGTCTGTCTGTCTGTCTGTCTGTCTGTCTGTCTGTCTGTCTGTCTGTCTGTCTGTCTGTCTGTCCGTCCGTCCGTCCGTCCGTCCGTCCGTCCGTCCGTCCGTCTGTCTGTCTGTCTGTCTGCCTGCCTGCCTGCCTGCCTGGCTGCCTGCCGGTCTGGCTGTTTGCCACTCAATTCACCCGCCCGGCCAAAGTGAAACAGGATCTTCACAATAGGTTCATATACCCACCGCCAAATCTAAACGTCTAATTCCAGTGGCAATGTTCATTGTTGAACAAGAGCAAGACATTACGCAAATATAAGACAGAAAATCAATACTTAAGTAATATTTGCAATGTTCCTTTATTTAAAAAATCATGAATTGTTGATTTTTGCGATACATCCAATGCAGAAAAAAAATTCGCTCTTTCGCCTGCTGTTGCCAGCGCCAATATAGCTCTTGGAGAAATCTTAAGAAATCAAACGGCAACAGTAACAAAAGGTTCCTCAAGCTAGGTTCCACGTTCCGCTTGGAACGCACGTGGAGCAGGGCAACGTGGTTCTATAAACGTTGTAGTAGTGTACCTCGATTCGCGCGCGTCTCCGCCGTACGGCAGCGCTTGCATCGAGGTACGCGGCCTGGAGCAGTGGAACGCGGTAAATATAAATTGAATTGAGCAAACCTCTAGCGCGTTTATCTTGGGATGAGTGAGACGGGAAAGGTAGAGTGTAAGAGGTGAGCGGGAAAGAGAAGGGAGGCATGTATACTTGGCAGGGGCGCCCGATCACTATCGTCTTTCGCCGACATTTGCAACGAAGGAGAAGATACGCGGCCAATTTTTTGTCTGTTTCCCCATATAGCGTTCGATGACAAATCGAGGTGGAAAGGAAATTCAGCTCCGACCCTGAAGATCAAGCTATGCTGGTCGACCGGGCGGTGACGGCGGCGTCCTCTCGCGGCCTCCTGGACATAGGAGGCTGACCACACCCCCTTCCCTCAACCCTTTGCTCTATAATAAACGTTTCTTCATCATCACCATCATCCAGAGCTAATGTTTTGAGTTGCCTTCTTGAAGGGCTCTTGGAGTGACGTTTTGCCGGTGTCTTTCTCGTCTAAGCACGCGCCTGTGGCCCGTTTATGCGTGCGCGGGGGTGAGTGCACGCCAAGCTTACGCGCTCACCGATGGCATGTCCATTGTGCTGGTGGGCGATTTCAAAGTGGACGTGTCATGGCCCGATAAGACGTGACTGCTGTCCTCGGAGTGGAGCGGTTTGGGTTGGTGTGTCACACACACAGTAGAGTGCCTACGACTCGCGAGGGAAACGAACAGCCGAATGTTTGTCCGGTAGAATAAAACTCTAGTTCTTCCAAATTTCCTTCAGCTAATTAGCTAAGAAGTGTGCTCAAGCGCAAATGACAAACAAATTGATTTTGTTCCGTGCACTTTTTCGACTGCGCCCAGCTTCGCTGGTATCCTTCTTCACAGAGTGGAAGGGAACTGAATTTTTTGTAGGCTATTATCGAAACGAAAAAAATTCTTGATCGCCGAAGAATTCATCACTTCATTTTGGTAGATTTATAGATTCTCATCAGCTGGATGTGTTCATCGTATTTTTGTTTTTGCGCGAAATATTGCCTTTCAGACTTACCTCCACTCGGTGAATATAGATATTGTTGCAAGGAAATAAATGTTTTCTACAAAAATTGGACTTACGCTGCCTTCAAAAATGTCTTCAGGATTCAAATACCGAATTAATATCTAGTTTTTCCCCGAAAATACAGGAGTCTGTGTGAGTCTTGCTTGCCTCAAGACATCTGAATGACCAAACGAGCGATATATACACAAATGATGCTGCCAAGCATGTGATGCGACTCGAAATACTTGCCCGGTGCTTTTGCATTACCAAATGCAAGCATGACGTTCTGCATTGTGTGATGTTACAATGTCGATCAAATTTTTTAGTCAAATGATGTCATCCTCCTTATTTTCCAAATGTCTCTCTCGAACGTAAAGACTACAGGCATGCTGATGCATTGGGACAAAGCAGAGTCCTGGGAATCTATTTTATGATACACATTGTGCGTCGATTCGGACAGGCGACGATATTGGTTTTGATCACATCCCCACTTCACGTGGTGGAGAGTGCCTAAGTAGCCGCAAACCTGCAATGTGGGGAGCATTGAGTAGGATATTTAGCGTACCCAGCAAAACGAAGGTCAGAATGGATGTGGGGCGACAGAAGGTGACGGAAAGTTGCCTGAGAAATTTATGCAGCGAGAATACGTTAAAGCTTTGCAACACGCATCTTCACCGCACCAAAGGAATTTCTCCGTCCATATACTCATTACACACTGTGGAATCGCACTGGAGTGGCCGTAATTTCTAAACTTCTCTCGGCTGCTGAGCGTGGGGCGTAATCTAAGTGTTATTCCTACCGGAAACACTATTTTGATTTGAAGATAAATACAAAACATGTGCTGTGGCCGAGTTGATAAGCATGGTCTTCTAGCCTTTTGTGCATTTCAGAGAGACTTCTTTCGATAGTTTATTTTAGATAGTACTTTTTCTATGCCTTTGTTTATCGCACAGTGACCATCGCCGGTACCACAGCCTATGCGCGGTCGAGAATATTGAGAGGCTCCGGCGAGAAGGCTTGGTTGAAGGCGAGAAGGCCCTTTATTCGGCAAGCAGCAGCCCGAACCCGAGAAGGGACTTCGAACCCTAATGATGATAATCAAGCTTTGCGCGTCCAAGCGATGATGTGCTGATAATGAACGGGCCAGGTAAGAAGATGAAGACGATGCCCTGATGGCAAATCACTGGGGGGAAAACGATGAAGGAAGCTCGGCGCTCGGAGTTAGTCACTTGCGCTTAAAATATAAATAAAAGACAAAATGTCTTTGCCAGTCTGGAGATTTAACTCAGAACCCTCTGTTTCTGAAAGTGGTAGCATAAACACTCAGTCAGGAGTCTTTATTATTTGTATTGAATACATGTATATGGAAGAGTATACGCAGAACCTATTTACAAATCGCAGTGCTTACAATACTGTGCGCAACATGCTAATTGGAATTAGGCGACGAAATTCGTCAGGGGCATTAATACCTGCTAGTAAAGGAGCAACGGTGCTCGTCGAAGCAGTGGGGTATGGAATCATTGCTCACAGGCACCCTTAAGAGGAATTATCGTTTAACTAAAGGGTGCTTTCGAGTATTATATTGGTCGACTGTTTCGAATTCTCACTCATAGCAAGTTACAACTGCCGGCTTTGTTTCAAGGACCAGGAGACAGAAACAGGATTCATCACTGCTCGTAAATTTCGACCCAACTAGAAATACGAACACAGAAACTGCACGATGTTGCTGGACACATATACATAAGGGGGATCGACCAATAATGACAATGTAAATGCCCTAATATTACATATGGAATTCGAAAGAGTCATCGGACCCGGGCCAATATTCACATACGCACACACAGCACACGTCCAAGCTCGGGATTTTTTTCTTCATCGTTTTAAAGCAACAACTTTATGACCCATAGAATGAAATGCTGTCATTGGGGAATCACCATGATCGCATACCCTTATATTACCTTTATATTAACAGCTGATCGCTTTTGGGAGTGTCACCTTGGGTAAACACCCGCGTTTTCTTTCTTCCTATCACTGAGGTCAAGGAAAGCTCATTCAACTAAGGGAACGTTCAGGCATCAACCATAATAGAAGTTGTGTTACTCGTGAGCTAACATACGGAGGTAATTTATATTCTTTTCTGGCGAGAAATGACCAGGACGGGCTCGGAAAAATTTGCTTTAGCATTCATGTTAGCAGCTTTTGGGCTATCTGGTTGAGGGCCAATACTCAGACAATGCCCAAAAATTATTTGTGTAAGAATAAATCTAAGCGTAGAAATTCACATCAGAAAGCCCGCTCGAGGTTCGGGGCACTCCAGTCTATAGCGCAGCTACTAAATGATAACGTTCGGCAAAACAACTGACTCTCCTGCAAAGCTATGCAGTTCAGTAATAAGTCATACACAGCTTTTATGTTATGAAAGTGACAACTTGACGGGGAAACTATCACTTTTGTGATGGCTATTTCGTATCCATTGCTAAGAAAAGTGTGGCAAGAAAACTCCTCCACTCAATTATAGTAGGATGATTAACCACGTTTGGTTGCGTTCAATATTGCATTTGCAATACCGATCTCCCCACTCGCCATATCATCTCCAGTGCCAGCGGAAACAAATGCGCGCCCGTTGTTCCGAAGCGCGCAATTATCATTTAAATGGCTCGCACGGCGCTGATGTGTACGCGCATGCGAGCAAGCTCTCTTGCAGGACCGGAGGCAGATACATTCCCGAGTTTTCCTTTCCATTCGTGTGCCTGGGCTCGTTATGAAACGTAATAAATGAAGGACTGTGTCCTTCCTCTCCCTTACCAGCCCGCCCACATCAGGGACGACTTCTCTAATTGTGATGCGTAATCGCAAAAAAAAAAAAAGAAAACGAAAGGACGAAGACTGCCGCCGATGGTGAGGCCAGGCATGCTTTGCTCTTCCCCGAAGACGATGATGTTTCAAAACTGCAGGTGCAGCCAAGGATAAGTTTTCTTCTTCCCGGCCCGTTTCGCCAGTCAGACTTCCGCATTTCCCTAATTAATCGACGTTTTCGCGATCTCTCCTTGTTAAATGAACGTCTTAGTGATCGCTAATCGCGTTAATTTGGCACGCTAAATGAATAATTATTTATCGCTCACCGCGGCGCCTCCTTGCGCGCAATCTACAATAAATACCCCCCCCCTCCCTCCCCCCTACTCTCCTTGGCAAATTTCTGGTGATGTATCGCTCGAACTTTTGTACTCGGCCGCGCCGCTGTACTTGCATTGTTTCGCGTGATTTATTGGACAGACCAGTGTTATAAATACGCATCTGCACGGCGCCTCCGGTGAAGAACAGGCACGAGCACGGCAATAACGCTGCCAGCGAGGCGAAATTGTAACTAGTAAAAGAAGTCTAGTACCATTTACGAGAGACAGGGTCAGCAACACGTGGGGTCATTAATAACGTCCGCTCGCGGTTCGCAACTTATACGCGCGCTCCCGCAAAAGCAGGGAAATGAGGGCGAGGGGGATGATGCCACATTAGAGGGCAGCCAGAGCGCGCGAAGAACGACAAGAGCAGCGGCAAAGTGATCGGGGAAAACAAAAACACCATCACGGTGAGTGAACCGCCGTTGCCGTGCCGCAGTGGGAGTGGTGCGGGGAGATAAGTCGCGCAGCGAGGGCTACAGTACGTTCGAATTATTTAATTAAGGCCGGCGTAATTACAAGGAGGAGATTACGACACGGAGATGACGACGCTCGAAGGGGATTTGATCGCCAAACCAACAATTGTGAACCAGCGCCTGTGTGCGTCCGGCGAGAACTTCCCGCCCTTCTTCCCCAGTGTGGGTACCATCTCCTTCACATATCGGCCTTGGCAGATGTATTCTCGGGAAACAGGCGTTTCAACCTTTGTTTCAACTGCTAGGATTGCTGCGTCCGCGGTATCCAAACACAGACGAGATATATAAGAGGCGCGCGAGAGAGAACTAAGGAAAGACAGATTCCACAATAAATAAATAAATAAATAAATAAATAAATAAATAAATAAATAAATAAATAAATAAATAAATAAATAAATAAATAAAAGAACATTTTTATTAGTTTTTAGGGAGCAACTGCTTTTGTTTAGATACCTACTGTGCAGTTCCGTGTACACGAAGAGCAGTGTCGAAGTCAAGCCCAGAGTTCAACTAACCCTGCCACCTGATGCGTTGCTCATAATAAGACGCCTACCAGTATTCACTAAAAGAACTTGTCCTAGCCACATTTCTTACTACCTGGAGGGCCATCTACAAGAGACAACTGAAATCTTGAGCGCAAAATCAGGAGCTAGTTTTGTTCGCGTATCTGTGTAGCAAAAAGACAGCCAGCACATCAACAGTGTATTACATTTTTTTTTTTTTTTGGGGGGGGGGGGGGGGGGTGGATGAAAAGAAGTGCGAAGAGAGTGCCGAAAAACGAAAACGCCCGTACGCGGAGATTTCACCGCACGTTGAAGACTCCCAGTGTATGTTAACCCGAAGCCCTCCATAGTGGCGCTCCTCAGAGCCAGGTTGTTCATCCCGCTCCTTCAAACCCGATCAACTAACTAGTATTAAAGAAGGCTAAAACTTTCACAAACGTTTGTGCCATGTTTAGGATTAATAATACATGCTCCAGCACCTTTAATGTATTATTGCATTTGAGTATGAGTAATTCTTGAAGGTCTGTCCATCTTGTTCTTTTGCTTTGCTTGCAGGTTAGTGAGCAGCATGCTGCTCGGTCCCGGTGGATTTGTCAAACGGAGATCTCGAGCGTCCTCTGTCATTGAGGTATACTCGTCTATAGACAGGTGGGCAAGTTGTTATGGCTTTATGATTAAAGGGGCCAGGAAGACAAAATGCAAGTTTGGTTCGTTCGAAATATTGCTCGTTAGAATACTGATATCACTTGTAACGCAAAGTTCACCCAAATAAGCCATATAATTACGTAAAAATAGAATGGCTATGCGACCCACTATCTCATTTCTCGCATTAGAACCTATGACGTATTATGGGCAGCTGTTGCGATTGGCTGAGGCCGACAAAAGCAAACGCAAGGTTATGCAGGACTTATAAGCTTGCAGAACGAGCTATTTTGGCTTAAATTTAATGCAGATTTTTTTTATGGCAGTAAGGATGGTGGGGTAAACAATGGAAGTTACGAACTCACTCGTAAACATAGAAGAACCAGTGCGTACTGCGTGGACTATGCCGGTAATAGATGCACAGCCATCCGCAGCGTTGAGCTTGCACTGGCCAACTGGCATAAGCGACACTGTCTTCTGTGACTCTGTAGTGCATACCCTACGTTTCATGAAACGATTACTATCTACCGTAATAAAAATTACCCACGTACAAATCCGGTCAGAAACAAAGCGAGCGTGGACAGCGGTACTGAACAGTATCGTAGCGCCTTCTAGGAGCATTGGCGGTAAACAAGACGTTTCGCCGTTGGTGCAGCCCTATGTCAGCATAGTAATGTTTGCTTAAGTACCTGCCCTGAAAACGCCATCGCAGACGTCACGATACACACTAGTCAGCGTGAGAGTAAAATTTGGGCTTAAATTGTTTAATTTTTTTAGTGAATAAAGCATCGTTTGGAGCCAGACAAGCGCTGGGGGCACTATAAACACCATAGGTCGGCAGGCTGACTCACGAATGCACTCACACACCCCCCCTCACCACTCATGAGCGAGTTGTGGTGAGGCTCGCCATCGCTTTGGGACTGGCGAGTGTGAGTGCGAGTGAGTGCGAGCCACACACCCAGTGAGCCCCGCTCACCACTGGCGAGTGCGAGCGCCACTCGCGGCAAGCCTCCTCACCATTCGCGAGTACGAAAGCAACTCGCGGAGAGCCCCGCTCACCACTCGCGAGTGCGAGTGCCACTCGCCGTGAGCCCCGCTCACCACTCGTGAGTGCACTCGCGCAACTCGCGCCACTTGCGGGGCTTACCGCGGTGAGCGCCACTATTGCGCCTGTAATCGCTGTAGGCCATTCGGCGCAGGAGTTGCTCATCGTGACGGTTGTGAATGGCGGATTGCTTTTAGCTTCGGAAATATGTCGTCACTGAGCTCCTGCTACGGGGGTACCCTAAAATTAATTCTCTGGTGGCGTGTTCATTTAGGAATATGATTTGGATGGCCTTCTGAGGCCGTAATGCACTAATACTGTTCGGTTTCATGATTAATGGAGGGTCTGCTGCACACACTCGCGTGCGAGGGGAGACGATGAGTGGTGAGCGTGAGCGCGAGTGGTGAAGCCGACTGGTGAGCGTGAGTGTGGGTGAGTGCGTGAGGAAAAATATATTTTTCAATTTTTTCTGTGTGAGTGTGAGTGAGTGGCGCCCAGTTCTGCCGAGCTATGATAAACACCAACTCTTTCAAATACAACAGACTTGTAATTTTCTTCATTGCCCCTTTAAATCCCAATAAACAGGCACGGGGAAAAGACACAGGCGCGACAAACAAAACTGAAGCTTATTCAGGGAAACACATTAATATACAAAAACACCGAGCGGACGTGACGCTTATGCAGATTATTAATTTACAGAGCATCACATGGCCTACAGAGAAAAAAAAAGACGTCTTCCGGCATCTTCAACCTCGAAACGACTCCTGAAATGGCCGACGGAACCAAGAAAATAAAAACAAATTACTTGAACTGAAAAGGAAATAGAGGAAGATCTAGGAACGGGTGAGAATCGAACCTACCTCTGCGGAATGCGAGTCGAGCACGGATACCCGACCTTACGGCGGCTTCAGGGCTGTAGCTTAGCTGCAGTGGATGCGTAGTGACCTCGGACGCCACCCTCTCTCTCTCTCTCTCTCTCTCTCTCTCTCTCTCTCTCTCTCTCTCTCTCTCTCTCTCTCTCTCTCTCTCTCTCTCTCTCTCTCTCTCTCTCTCTCTCTCTCTCTCTCTCTCTCTCTCTCTTCGTATGGCCTGAAATTTGTGCTACTTTAACCAAGAAGTCGTCTGTAACATCTCCTCTTGCAAAACTGTGCCACCACTCGCGTAACACAACCTTTATTAAAACATATAATGCTTTTTTCTATGCGCTCCCACGGTGCCTCGGTGCTAGCGCATCACGTCGAACGTGAAGCGAAACCTCGTAGAAACTTTAATGAATCGAGTTTCGCCCTGCTCGGATGCCGGTTGGAGGACACCGTAGTCACGTGGCTCCGCCACCACGGAAAGTTGAAGCAGTATTCTCTAAAAATAAAGCGGACGGCAGCAGCCTCTCCACTACAGCGCTTCTGTTCCTCGCTGCTAAACTGACAAACAGCAGCACCAATTTTTACACCGATTTTTTTCCTTGATGCTACGCTGCAGAAAAAAAACAAGCACAACGAGCGTTTAGGGGGCTAAAGAAGAGCAGCGCTGGGGTTACCAGAAATTAAAAAAAAAAAAAAACTGTGGTTGATTCCTTTGTCATAGGAATCGGTAAAACATGAAAGTGAAATGTGCAGCGAAATCTGCAGCTGAGCATGATTTGCGGGTCGGCGGTTGTCGTGTGGGTGTGCTTAGAGAGCAACGTCCTGCAGGCGCGTCGCTTCGGCAAAGTGTACTGGCGTCATTTCCGTGACGGATATGACGTGAGTGAAATCTTGGTGTACCCCGGCATAAAACACTTTCGCGTTAAAATATAAAACCCGGAAACGAACAAACCTAAGTATAACGTACTCATTAGTACTAAAGGTTGCTTCCCCGCAAGAAGACACTGTGTGCAGGGGCGCACCCTTTACAAGCCGCTTGCTTTGTTGTACAGGCGTCGTTTCCGTGACGGATATGAGGTCAGCGAAACACTTTCGGGTTAAAACAAAATTGGAGCGGTGACGGCTCACTCAAGAAGCGAAACAGGATGCAGTAACATCTACATGAAATCGTTCCATTAAGAAGTATTGTGCGTAATTTAGGTTTTCCTCGGGGGACCGAGCAAGGGCTGCCAAATTGTATAACTAGCAAAAGCTACGTGTCTGCTGCGTTTAACTACAGCTTACAGGGTAGATACGCAAAATTTTCGGATATCTTGACTCTCCGGGAAGAAAAAAAAAACAATTCGATTAGCTTCTGTTTTTTTTTGTGTGTGTGTGTGTATGTTCATCCCCCCCGAACAGAAATGAAAATCGGGCATTCGTAGCACCTGCTTTGCACGAGGCCGGAACCTCCTCTTGAGTGGAGTGTAGGCTATGCCCCGAACTTGGTCTGTGCTAGCCTGCACCAGGGTAAATCGTAGAGCGAAGGCGCCTGGACTGACAAATAAGAAACACGGGGCCTCCACCAGTTCAGCCAGTGCAGCCATATAGAAGAGTGGCGGATTGCACCCCAAAGCATGATACGCTGCATTAAACACAGCACACGTGAAACTTTCTTGGTACTTGAAAGGCGAGTAATTCATCTTCGATTTTTTATGGCGTTTAGGTTTGAGCAAAGTCCAGTCGTGCCTCCTGCCCGAAATTTCCCCAATTTTTAGGAGCATGAAACAACAGAAAACAGAAAGGCAGAACAGTTTTCCTTCGCAATTTTCAGTATGTCTTTCTTTTTCTGGGATAGTCTCAGTGACGTAAAGAAACATCTCGATTTTCTGTGCTGTGATTATTATCGTCACCACCATGTCGATAATGACGATCATCATAAAATTTCGGGCACCCACAGCAGGACAAGCATCTATCTCAGAATGACCCGCTGCTATTTCGCGTCAGCCTAAACTGTTTAATGACCTCTCCCCCACCCATCACTTCATCCGTAACTCCTCCCCACAATGTTCCGCGCCTCCGTCCCCCGGTAGCTCAAATGTCTATCTGTCCCTGAGATGAAATGTGCAGCCCAATTCTTCTCACTCAAACCACAACGTCCTTAGGCTTACTTCACCCTCTAATGCATGATGCACGTTTATTATATCTAAGCCTAACCACCCGTCACATCACAGCATGTGATGTGCACCTGGCTGAAAGCAAGAAGGTGTCCGTCTTCCCGTAAGTACATCACGGCGGATCGTCACAATCTCCATGACCCGCTACTCACTATGCGAGGGATGAGCGTTCCCCGCCAAAAAAGGAGAGTAATCTCGTTCCCTCTCCGGGATGAGTTGTAAGAGGTGGTAATCCCCATCCTCCTATTTTCGGGACCTGTTCTGGGGGATAGAACTTCACTTTTAAGGCCAATGGTCAGGCTGTATGTATCAGCCAGCTATTGAGCACTAGAAATACCTATTCATTGCATACATCTTTTTTTTTTCCTTTTCAGTAGCCGAGGGGCGGTAAACAACTTTTCATTATTTGGAAGTGCTTCGCGAATTCCCTCAGCCAGCCCTCATGTCTCTGCTCCTACACTGCCTGCGCAAGTAATCCCTATCTAGACAGTGCACATGAAGCCCCCACATGGTGTAGTGTATAATACATGCATGTATTACACACACACACACACACACACACATGCACACACATACACACACACACTCACACACGCACACACACGCACACGCACGCGCACGTACGCACGCACGCAGGCAGGCACACACGCACACACACGCACACACGCGCACACACAGACACACGCACACACACACTAAGAAAAAGGCATGGCATATAAGTGAAAATGAGATATACGACAAGTTAAAACATATGCTAACGTGTACAGCCTCGCTCGACACCTTACACATGTGACCCCAAATCGCATAACATGCCCGACCGCAAATTATGCAGCAGCAGCGACTCACGAGTGCCTTCGTAACTACGACAAGGTCATGCACCCCTCCGCCCAACAACGGTGATCGTTGAACGCGATGCTTTCTCGTGAGGGATTCGTTGGTTGTCGCCTGAGTTTGTAGTTTGACTCACAGAAGGCTTAGAGCTGACTCGTTGAGCTTTGAATTGACTCGCACGCAGCTCGGACTTTTGATCGCAGTGACTTTGACTTTGACTCTTCACCATTTGATTTCACCCGAAGAAAAAAAAAGAAATTAGTTAGACGACGAAGGGGTGCATGATTTTTCTGTCTAATTTTGCACGTCCATGCACCAGTCTCCAAATCCAAACTGGTTCAGCAGTGTCAGAACGGCGCAATCGTATAGACGTCGGCTTCGTAACGCGAGGGATCTGTGGTCGGTTCCGTTTTTTTCCTTTCACTTCACCCACGATCATCATCACCATCGGGCGTTTTCGTGCACTGCGTTTTCCTGCAGTTCGTTTTCGACGCGATATACGCCATCGGTGAGACATAGAAAGCTTCGCTTTAAAATGCATCAGGCAACATGCATCACAGCAGATATACTATTCTATTCTTTTTTTTTTTTTTTTTTTGTAGCAGTGCTAAGATAATTGAGCAAGAGAGGGAGTGATGGGGAAGATTGCTAGTACGTGGCTTGTCGCTTGCAATTAAATTCTAGGAGCTAACCAGCTCCGCACCGGAGCGCCAAGTCGGCCTGGTGCGGCACGCCCTTGAGGCAGCCCTTACAAAAGGCCTCCTGAACCTATAGGAGGCTAACCTTCTGCCCGTTCCCTTTAAGCTCAATAAACGTTTTACCAACCAACCATAAGCTGAGCATTTAACGAAACGGCTGCAAAGACGCGCACGAGACGTTTTTGGCCACTTGGCATATATAGCAGACTGACTGGTGCTTTCTAGCTACGTTTTATGAAACTGTTGTGCGAGGTTTCGCACCGGGCAATCTAGGCGAATTACACATGATTAACGTATAACGGCTCGAGTTAACGGTCACCCGATGAATTTTTAATTGCTCCTAAAGCCAGCCTTTCTTTCTTCAGACACCGTATTTCTCTATCGGAGAGATCTTATGCGTCAACATGTTAATTCACATGAAGTTAGGGCAGAAGAGAACAAAAAATTATTATAACACCTTATTATATTTTATGTGGTTGGGAATTAAATTGCTTCATAATAGACTCGCTTGTAAGAACGGTGCGCCATGAAATTGACGTGCATCATTGCCTTTCCGTCGGACAGGAAATAGCGCTCCGTAGCTCCGAAAAGAAGCCGCCCCGCTCAGAGGAGTGGATAATGGCGCTATTACATGCAGTCGAGGGAAACAAAAGGGATGCTGTGCGATTGAAGAGGACGCGAATTAGGTGTTCACGTGACGGTGAAAGATTGTTGATCATCTGCCCAGCCATTTGGGCGCTATCAGATCACACGCTCGACGTCATACGGTCCGCGCCGGGGCAGCAGCGCGGCTCGGCGAAGGAAGGAGTCGTCGGCCAAACGGCGGCGGCAGTGGCCGGGAGTGGCGAGGGACGGAGAAGAGCTTTGTCGCGTCGCATTGGAGATCTACTTTCTCCGGTCAGCAAAAACAGCCGAGGCCGACAGCGGGGCATGCATCACGCGGCGGGCTCCGCTCTATAAAAGACTTTGTCCCTGCCAACAAAGAGACCTTATTAAACGGCCGTCCGGAAAGGGACTTAATCTTCCATGATGAAGCAGAGAGGCCGGGAGTGGAGCCGGCGAATCGCCTGTCTGTCGCGATGCGTCCCAAAGACAAAAGAGTTGCGGCCGAACAAGAGCAGCGGCGCGAGGGAAGCAGAGAAATCGTAGATGATATAAGGGCTATCTGCGCTCCTCTTCGTCGGTCGCATCGTCATCATCACCGGCAGGCCCCTTTCTTGCGCTTTGGCAATTTAGCCCCGGGGCCGAAGACAAATGTCTTGGTGTGACACGCTGTTATGGCGCCTGCCCTCAAGACGTATATATGGTTGCGATATAGAGCCTCTATCGCCCGTCCTCGGCCCAGTCCTTTTTCTTCCCCCGTGTTCCTGCTCGGAGCGTGTGTGCCCAGGACGAGTGGGCGCCGTGTATGCCTTCGCCGCCGCTGAGTGCGCCGCTCTGTTTGTCTGCGGCCCAGCTCATTGGCCGCTATCGTTTTGAGAGATGTGCGGCCCCCTGAATGGTCTTGTTTCGCCGCGCGCCTGGCCCTGAAGTTTCGCCACCTCGGGCCGTTTTCAAATGAATTGCTGTATCTGCTGTAGACACGGCCCACAAGCGCCTGCCTCAGTGTGGACGCCGCGCTTTTCCCTTCTTTTTTTATGAGTCGTACCCCCCTTTGCACCCCCCCCCCCCCCCTTCGTTTTCCCCTCCGCTCATTGCCGCCTCGCGACGTGACACGGTCGCTTTCGGATCACTCGCCGCCACAGCGCACTAAGCTGCCGCACTCCCAGAAGAACCTTGGTTCGCGAGATTCACCGACAGGGAGTGTTGTTAAACGAAGATCTCTACTTCTACGCTATCAATTTGAGAGTCGACTAAAAAAATCATGTACTTGGCTTTTTACTGGCATTCGTTGATGAGCCAAAGCAGGGCTATATGCACTTATGCTGAAGGCGGGTTTTGTTGTTGTTGTTTAATGTTATTTAATCTTTAATTTCCCCTCACAATAAACGGTTTTACTACTACTACTAACGATGTTCTCGTGAGCTCCTCTTTATCTTTTTTTGTGCGTTACAATGAAATAACGATAAACATCCTAAACGCAAAGCAAAATTTATAACTGTTTACTCTTCGTAT
Organism: Haemaphysalis longicornis; assembly: GCF_048455015.1. Taxonomy (NCBI): domain Eukaryota; kingdom Metazoa; phylum Arthropoda; class Arachnida; order Ixodida; family Ixodidae; genus Haemaphysalis; species Haemaphysalis longicornis. The sequence goes on from NW_027526203.1 coordinate 405,003,235, forward strand.
CTGTCGTGGAGACAGCTACGTGGTACCGCCAACTAGATGCCAACAAACTGCACCGACACACACACAAAAAAAGCACACGAATAATCAAGTTAGAAAACAACGCACCGCGGTGGCTCAGTGGCTAAGGCGTTCTGCTGCTGAGCACGAGGTCGCAGGTTCGATTCCCGGCCGCGGCAGCCGCTTTTCTAATGGAGGCGAAAAGCAAAAACGCCCGTGTGTGCGAGATTTCGGCGCACGTTAAAGATCCCCAGGTGGTCAAAATTAACTAGGAGCACTCCACTACGGCGCGCCTCATCGCCTGCGTTGCGTCGGCGCGTTAAATCCTACAATCAATCAATCAAGTTAGAAAACAGAGTTTTCAAAGTGTAAATTACGTTATCAATAACCTCGTGACGCCAGTAAGCTTACTATACGAACTATACTATACGGCTATATAGTTACCACTGAACTATACGGCTTGTTCAGTGGTAACCACCAAGCACTCATCTTTCTCATTTGTTTTGTTATTAACGACAAAGTATCAGGGAACAGGATGATATGACTCACCATTTAGTTCGAATAAGGATCGTAACGTCACCGCTCACAGTTGAGATAGCCGGGATATTTACTCAACGAAGCGTTTGCAGTACCGGAAAGAACAAAGGCATTGGAGATTACTGCCCCTGACTGCGGTTGGCATATAAAGGCTGGGAGGCATCGGTCACACCACCGGAGGAGTTTGAAGATATCTGTTGCACTTCTTTGCTAATCCATATCAGGAACACACCGGCACTAGCAACATTTCCATAACCGTACCGATAAGCCAAACCGTCTCCGGGACACCAGCTGCAAAACGAATTATTAAATGCGTCGGCATTTCTATCAGGACTACAGGAGCAAAGCCGACTGTTTGTGTGTTAAGCTTACTGTGTCACACTTTCGCCGCATACGATAACGCTACTAATAAAAGGCCGCAGGGGCTTCGTATATTCAAATAAAACCGCCTATTAAAAAGGCCTATACAGCAGTGAATTTGTGTATAGTAGAAAAGCTGACTTTAAAGGAGCTAGGTGTAAATCGCTGCATAGTATACACGAGGTCTTATAGAGGTACTTAGTAAGGGGGTCTAGGCTCTTCATACTTTGAAATCAGAGTGTTTATATGAGGCTCAAAAGTCTTCCCACGAATGCGTTTGTCTACAGCAGCAAAGCCGACTCTGAAGGAACTTGATGTAACGCAGAGTTATGCACGTACAATGCCCGCATGAGAGTATCAGCGATTTCTTTAAGTGCAGAGCATTTTATGGGCTCGCCTTGTCGTCGTAGCTTGCTAACGGTCGATGTCAAGCGACTGCCGGAATAAGGCGGCGCAGCGAGATAACGGACCCAAATAGTGCCTGGTGTACCGTCGTCATGAGGTCACGCTGCGGCTTCACTACGCGGTTTATAGAGGCATAACCGTTCGAACCTCGTGAACTGCTGGCGCTTGTCATACATCTCCCCGTTGTTTAACGCAAAGAAAACTGCAGGTGCAGGTACATTTCAGGCAAAATCTGCGTATATAACCGACAGTTAGTTAGGAACGCTGGTTGGGTTGGTTTTTACGATAGTAAGCGAAAAAAGCGGCCACGCAAGAAAAAAAAAAAAAAGGCCGGTTCGAAATGACGCAAAACAGCTGCAGCATACGAAATTTAAGCAAGCACAAAAAGGACAGAACTCCCGCTGGCGGAGTTTCAGGCAGGGGGCACGCGAGCACTGCGAAGGCGGGAAATTTGAATTGCATATCCATCAAGAGAGGAGTGAGACAGGGCGGCGAAGAGCGTGATGGGTGGTACAGCGGATAACGGCGCCACCACCCACTATGGCGACTTACTGCTCTGCACTTCCAACAGCTTTCACACTGAGCGAAACGGCTTTAATTTTTCTCTATTTCTTACTGAGATAAGCATCAGGCTCTTGATGGCCTCAACAGGCGGTTGGTTTTACGTCTCGCTCAACCGTTTGGCGCTGTAAAAATGCCCCCCACGTCACCGTTAAAGGAGACCACGTTAAAAAGTTCCAGAATTCAATCTTACCCGAAATGCACTGAAATGAAGTTGCAAGCGCTTACGTTAGATCTACAAAAACTCGTTCGTACATTAGTGACGTGTATACTTTTTACAAAGACTACCATTGTGCCGTTTGAGTACTAGCGCGTAACTGTAGCCGCGATTAGTGCGAATCCAAAAAGAACAAGTTGCACGTAGCGGATTTGCATTTGTTCTTCACACGCTGAAAGAAAAGAGTTCAGTAAAGCCGCGATCGCGCAGAAAACAAAACGAAAGCGGTGAGGCACACAACGAACAGTACTGTCTGCGGCAGGTACAAGTCACAAGGCTCTGCTTTGCTGTTGCCTGAAGGCAAACAACCACCCTCTACATCTCCAGTGCATTGGATGCAACACCTGTATGAGTTCAAGGCGAAAAACATCTTCAAGAGCGTAAATCGCAGTCAAATTTCCAACGGTTAGGTTGCAAGGCGGCGTTAGCGCATGCTGCTCCACAGGCGACAGTGCCAGGGGAACAGGAGCGGGGGGTCGCGAGAAAAAGGAACTCTGGCCGCGGTGGTCCGTACCCACGCGGTCTGCAGAACAGGTCGAGCCGAAGAGAAGTACACAACTCAAAGTCGGAGCGCGCAGCTGCGGCAGAGGACAGTCCGCGAGCGAGACCTCGAAAGTATCATCGATATATCGCTCCAGGACACGCTCTGAGCAAGGGAGGAAGCTATCATGTTGTTGTGGCAGTTAACTAATGATGGCCGCTGCAAGACTCGGCTCCCGCCGCCCTTTCGACGTTGTGCCGCCCGCAGCTCGATCCTGTCCCGGGTGGGGCTTCTGGGCTCGAGTTGTCGCATTAGTTTGCTCCTCTTCCCCTCTCTTCTGTACTTCTTCTCTTTTTTCCATCAGGGCCCTTTTTTACCCGTTTGGCGACCGGCCCATCGCTGGCTCCTACGCAGTGCGATGATAGCCCACAACTTTTTTATTTCATTTTATCCTTCTCCGCTGTTGTCTTGTGTCTTTCTGGCCTTCACGTGGATCTATTTTCTTCATTTTTATATCCGCTGGGCACGTTCCGCTTTCTGACCATTGTTTCCACTCGGTTTAGGTGGTGCCGCAGCGTATGATTTCTGCCTTCTGTTCATGTGGACTTGCCGCTACAGAAAATTTGCACTATTAAGCGATGGCGTGATAGAGCGCCATCGCGTGCCGTGGGTGCTGAGTTTTTTTTTTTTTTTCCACGCTCCTCCAAAGTTTTTTCTGCCACTTCTTTCTTCGAGTTTTTGAGATGTCGCTTGCGGCTATTTAAATTAGTCTCTCTTGAGTAAAAGCCAAAGGCGGGGTATTTGTTTTAACGACATTGGAAGGGAGAGAGAAAAACTAAATTATGAAGTATTTATAAATAAGGCGGCTTTAACACCATATGGACCGATAATCTAGGCTTCATCACCCCTAAATGGGCACTTGTTTGCAACCTTAAATTACATTGAGCATGGTAAAGAATGTTAACACTTATCGCGATTTGCACCCGGAGTACAGCACGCCATAAACCGATCCAAGTAAGAGAATAACATTACTGAAAGTCTCACTCAAGTTTCCTCAACAAACCTCACTGAGGCTACAGAACGCACACGACATAATTGCTTAGCAACACTGCCACACGACCGGGCATTGTATACGGATGCCTCCACTCCATTGATTAGTAGAAATGGATATGAAATGCAGAACTTGGGGAGCACTTATTTTTGAAAGTTGAAGTTTTGGCAACAGTGAGAGCAAACTAAACGAAAATAAGCAAAGTTTCAGGGTTTTTTGTTTTCTTGTCTTCGTTCGCGGCCCCGAATGAACATTACGCAGAAGTACGAGTATTTTTTTACAACATGCCTCTGTTTGCTTAATGCAATCGCCAAGCCTCAGTTCCTTGTAAATAGGCATTAAAAATCATCCCGCCATTCCTTCATCCTTTCTTACAGGTGTGCAGTCTCCTTCACTAATCTCTGCCTTGAATGGTTACTGGGCTGCTCGCTTCGACCATGTGACGCCACGTACGATGGTTAGTATGTTGACGAGGGCGCCTAAGGTAAGCTTAAATCTATTCCTGCGCAACGAGCCGTCATTAAAACAGGCTCAAAACCAGTCTTAAAAATTTTTCGGCATGCAATTCCCTTGGAATGGACAGGACGCTCTTAACGCTCGTCCTGAAGCTCTGAAGATGGCTTTCATATGCGCCACCAGTGAACTCCTACTCACCTAATAGTTACGAAATGAAGCTGTTGAGGAGCTATTTACTACCTTTGTCAAAGTGATGTCATTTTAGGTCATTGTGACGTCCATGTAACCAGCTTTGTTTGAAGAACAGGCTGAAAGTATGGCGGCATCTTTGATGATTCGCGTAAGCACGAATTAGGTAATACCAGGTTTAAAGTCACCCTGGTTCTCAGCCTGTAGGGTACCGGTGTGACGTCCGGAACTTCCAAGATAATGCAGTAAGTGTCTGCTTTGTCTGAATGGCCATAAAAAATACCCCCCCCCCCCCCCCCCCCCCGCATGCTTCGTTGGACGACATAGTATACTCGAACGAATAGTGGATTGTTTGGCGAGATATTGCGTGCCTAATCCTCTTGTGTCGCGACGGGACACGGACATTGGTTGCGCGTGGGGATGTGCTTTGCGTGGTTTTGGAAAGGTGGTCCCCGGGTGGAGCAATTGCCGACAAGTCTTCGCAAGCCGCGGTCCACATATAGTTCAAGAACTCCCTCTGCCCTAACCGGCCAGTAATATCCGCATTTCGACGACCGTACACCAGACGTGCGCGTCACCTCTGTATTAATAACCTAACAACAACCAGTGGACAAAATTAAAAGGCAGAATTCTTAGTTGTCCAGTGAAAATAAAAAAAATATACAACGACCTGAAATTCACAACTAGATGAATGTGCTTGAAAAAGGGTTAGTTATTTTTTTTACTGCGAACATTGCTGGAGCTTAGCTGACCGACACGAAATACTACAAGCGAAATACTGAGTGCTGCACTGTCTTCTGTGTAATCCTTTCTCCGTTTCAGCTTACCGCGAGCAATGTTTGAAGATGAATGTGTTTTAGGTAGTTTTGACGTAATTTTGCCCCCGTCTGAGGAGCGTGATCAGTGCCACTTCTCATTCAGGTTATATACGTGACCACCGACGACCATCCCATAAACCAGGACGCTGCGGGTGGATTGTGTCATGCATGTATGTTTTGCATGTCTTTCTTTATGATGGTTTATGCGTATTTATTAGGTTAAAGTTATTTCCATGAATTGAAGTTTTAACTTTGTAGACATAGTTCTGATTGTAGGGTTTAACGCACCGACGCAATGCAGGCGATGAGGCGCGCCGTAGTGGAGGGCTCATGATTAATTTTCACTATATCTGGGGATCTTTAACGTGCACCGAAATCTCGTACACTCTGGAGTTTTTCCTTTTCGCCTCCATCAGAAAGGCGGCCACCGCGGCCGGGAATCGAACCCGCGTCCTCGATCTCATGAGCACGAGGACACGGGCAGCACAACGCCTTAGCCACTGAACCCCCGGGCCGTGACTCGAGTGTCTACGACATGTCGAGAGTGGTCGATCAGCGTTGAACCCTCTTAAGTTCCCTATGGCACCAAGACTGCTATAACAGAGGCCCTCGCTATGCATGTAGCGAATCAGAATAGGAAATGAGGGGCTCGTTGTAATAAGAAAGAAATAAGGGTTGGCAGTCAATAAAACCTCGGAAAGGAAAGGGGAGTATGTGGTAGGTCATTGAAACAGATAAAGAATTTGGAAAGAAAGAAAGTGGAGAAAAAATTCTTTATCTGTTTCAATGACCTACCACATCCTACCCTTTGCTTTCCGAGGTTTTCTTGACTGCCAACCCTTATTCCCTTATTTCTGTCTTATATATATATATATATATATATATATATATATATATATATATATATATATATATATATATATATATATATATATATATATATAATATATACCATCTTCCCAGTGCACTCCTTGGCACAGGCCAAGGAGTGCACAAAACAAAACACGTTTTAATTTGCGTTTGAGCAGACTTCGTAGCTAATTAGCTGAATAAAGCCTTGAACGGCCAGATTTTTATTCAAACGGACAAACACGGGGCTCTCCGTTTGACTACCGCGTCGTATGCATCGTACTGTCTGTGTAACACATAAACCCAAACCGCTCAACAACGAAAGATAACAGTCACGTCACATCAGACCGTGCACGAGACGACCACTTTTAAATCTTGAGCGCATGAAGTTTACTCCCAATACACCCTGCTGGGAATGTGTGCTGATCATCGATACAGGGGTTATACGTAAACAGCTTCGCTGTAAAATTTTCCTGGTCTAATTCCGAAGATTAGCGTCTTTCAGTCGAGGAGGAGGAGGATAAGCATCTTTACTGTTGGCAAAGTTTGCATGGCCTCTCCAGGATGCGAAGACCTCAGTCCAAGACCCCATATGCATGCGTTGCCAGCCGCTACAGCCCGCTCTACCAACAGCATCTGGTCGGACAGGCATGAGCTGGACAGAGCGTGCCTCCAGAGCTCGGGAGAGGTGAACAAATTCGGTTAAGTGGGGGAAGGGCGCGTCGGGCCAGACGTAGATGCTGGGTAATTTCTGTGTATGTCAGGAGGGGAGTAAACCTCTCCGAGGCGGCGTCTTCACTCCCGGTACGGCGTGTCATTTCTCGCGCGAGGTCGTGCGCCGTCTCGTTCCCTTTTACTCCCATATGGGCTGGAGTCCATGTGATCTGGATATGTCGCTGCGGGGGGTGGCAGAGTAGCATTGCGTGGGCCGCAGCGTGAACCATTCCGGCCTGGAAGTACCGACAAGCCTGTTGGCAATCTGTCAATGTAGTAGTAGCCTGGGTAGAGGAGGTGGGGCGTTTGCCGCCTCTTCAGCTTCAGCTATTGAGAGTGTTTTGACAGAGGCAGCCTGCTGCCTGTCCTCCTTGGGTGGGGCTTACTGCCAAGGCGAACGCTAGATATGAGGGGTATGCTGCCGCGTATGTGAAAACCGCTTCACCATCTTGACTGTACTGCCGTGAGATATGTCCTCCGCGCGAGCTTTACGCCGTCCACTGTGGGGATCAGGGTGCATGTTATACGGAAAGGGCTGTGCTATAATGAGTACTTGAGTAGGTTGGGGAAAGGGCTCTAGAAGTGGGCCGTTGTAGCCAGGTGTATTTATTCCCAATATTGAGAGGACACGGCGTCCCGCCTTCGTGAGAGAAAGCCGTTGAAACTGAAAAAAAAAAAAGCCGAAAGAAACTACTTCACACGACGTATTATGAATACCGAGTTGGAGGAGTAGCAAGGTGGGTGTGTTTGTGGGAAGGCAAAGTGTGCGTTTGTATGATCTTTGGATAATTGTATCGACGCTTTTTTTCATGCTTGTTGAGTAGAGCATATGGTACTGCGTACAAGATGCGGCGAATAATGGAGGCGTGTACGAGACGTAGCGCGGCCTTCTCCCCAAAGCCGCGTCTCTTCGCGATGATACTGCGCAGCACATGGGACACCTGGTCCGTAGTGGGCTTTAGCCGTGTTATGTGGGTGGAGTTCTGTTTATCTTGCTGGAAAACCACCCCAAAGGATCTTGATTTGAAGAGTGGGGCAAATAGTGTGGCCCTCGAGGTGTATTCGGACCGGTGCAGGTGTGTCCCTGTTGGGTCTTCGTGGTTGGGCCACGAGGAGCTGACATTTTGCACACTTTCAGTCGAGTCGCTTGCCATGCGCGAGCGAAATGCACGAACTACTGGGCGCAAGCGATCGCCTAGCTTACGGGAGTAAAACCAACGTCCCGGTGCGTTACATCACCGCGCGGTCACTATCGAAGCTGTAGTCCGTTCGAAACATGAGGAGGACCCCGAAAGCGCGTTAGAGTAGGGAAGAAGTCCCGAGGGGAGGGAGGAACAGGAACAATCCAAGGTTGGACGCCCCTTCGGCTGAGGCAGACTCCCCAACGGCCGAACCTACGGCCGGGGCAAGCCACCCGCAGCTCCTCCTCCCTCCCCTCACCCACCAACTAAACTAAAATTAGGAGCCATTCTACTCCGCGCCGGTGGATTACCGGCGAAGCTGTATAAATACATACCACACACATTGTTAGGGAATGTACGCTCATGTTTTTTTTTTTCATGATTTGGTAAAAGTAGTGATGATGGCTTTGCCATTGATTAATAACACTGGGAAGGACAAGAGTTTTATGTTAGCAGACAAACATGGGGCTGTCCGTTTCGCGGCCGTGGAAGCCCTTGTACTGACATCAGGCCGTAATCCTGTAACGTCTGCAACTTGCCTGTGAACTAATTAAGACACGTTTATGAAACTCGGCGTAATTTTAGCGTCTTCTGAGCTACCGATTGTTATATAATTTGTTTCGGGATATTTTCGATTGAACAAGAGTTGCAGCCGTTTTCTGTAACCACAATTCTCCTGTATATGCCCATGCAGTGACTGCAGACGGGAATTCTGTAATATTTGCAACTTCAGTGTGAAGTGAATAATTGTGACAAATAAATGAAACTCAAAGTAATGAAAAAGGGAGTTCCCTTAGCGGCCAATTGTTATGAAATTTTGGGGGACGGAAGTTTTGAGTCAAGACTCGAGTTCCAATTGTTTACTGTTGAGCATTGGCTTTGCTGCAAGTGGGCTTTGCTGCAACGCGTTTTTCTCGCGGAGTCATTGCTTGCGGAAAGAAAAATACTCAAAACCCTAGCCACACATTGCTTCGCAGTAAAATAATTACATTTGCTTGCAAACCGATCACTTGAAATTACTAGGCTATGCCTGCGTGACAATGTTAATGCAAAAGTACCGAGAGCGAACCGGCTCAAACTTCAGAGTGGCCGAGTGTGTGAGCGAGTGCGTGTGTACCCAAATGTCGGATGCACTCCATCGGTGTGCAGAGCTGAAATATCCAGTGCAGTGGTTCAGCATCAGAAGATGCGAGGTACGCAAGGACAACATGTGACTCGTAAAACTCAAAGGGCTACTCAAAGATTAATTACTCATAACAGTGCATGCTACTGGTAAAGGCCGAGCCCATCGTTTAGCGGTTACGCATGTTGGTCAGTTTTGCCGTGATAGCTGTAAACATGGCTGTCCGCAAAATTTTTTTCCCAAACTTGGGAGTGGGAGATTTGAGGCGAACTGTATTAGGGCTATTCAATGAAGCAAGGGGAAACAATCTTTGAACAAATTCAAAATTAAGGTATGCGAAAGTATTTTGTGGGATTATAAGGCACCTCTCTACAACATGTGCAGGTCATTAGCCTCGACTACCGATTCAAGCAGTTCAACTAACCCTAGTGGTTGGCTAGGCACCCCCATGTTTAAGGTAGAACGCGTTCTCCTCCCTTGCTCCCCCGCTGAGTATACGCCCTGCGGAACAATTGTTGTCATTAGGGAAAGTAAATCGGCCCAATCACATGTCCTAGCTCCCCCCACCTCTGATATATGAAACTTCGGTCCGATAGCGTATTCGATAGCGTCTGAGGCACGGTAAGACTATAATAAGCATTACCAACACGTGCGACATCATCGCGGTAGCACGTGAGGCGGTCTCGAATTTCGCTTAATGTTTTCCTTTCTAGCGAGCTTAAAGAATAAATTCGGACCCCTCCAACCACAAATAAAGGCTGAGCGAATTCAAATCAGCTTCCGTTTGATATGTTTGGGTACTAAATTAATGCGGATGAACCGAGAGATAACATGACGTTCGTATGTTATTCAGACACAGCCGAGCTCAGAAGATTGGACAATCAACAGTTCTAGCTAGAGACTATTCTAGGACAAAGACCCCTACAATCCACCTCGCAGAAGGCAACAAAAGCCCTTCTGCGTTTTATGAAGGACACAGGTTTAGCTGAGAGACTCTAGTGCCCACGAAGGGACTAAAGTGTGCGCGCGACCCCGCTCCTATCCCCCCTTTTTCGCCTGCCATCTCTTTTATCCCCTGAACACCCCTTCCCCAGTGCCGAGTAGCAATCCGGGCTCTAAGCCTGGATAACCTCTCGGCCTTTCCTTTCGCTTTTCTCCTCCTCCTCCTCCTTAACAAACCGGGCAAGGAGAGCGTATAAACTTTTATCACGCCAAACTACGACGGTGAAATCAGGCGTCGAGTAGGGTAGCTTAGGTTGGTATGCATTCAGGAAGCACTCTAAGTAGTCTGCAGTTGACTCTTGCAAACACTAGCGCGCCTGCTTCGCCACAACGCGTACGATTTGACGCGACGAATGTGGTGTGTGCAATGACATTGCGGAATGCGTGCACGACGTTTTGAACTTCTTCATGTCGCAGCAGAGATCATACTTTTATTGTCAAGTCATAAATCAGACCGAATCGCTCGTCAGATTTTCCCTCTTGGACGCAACGATTGCTCATTTACTTTGTGGCGAAGCGGACCCTCGAACGTTCTTTAGAGGGTGGGTAGGTGGGCGATCTTTGACGTGGGCTTATATCTCGACACACTGGCATTTTCCTTTTTTGATAATATCATAAAGAAGTTTCCCCGCGGCGGGGTCGAACCCATGGCCTTGGGTGAGCAGCACAAAGCCTTATCCACTGAGCCACCGCTGTAAGTAGGCGCACAATCAGCAGATCTTCGGTGTTCTGCATACAAATAGGCCGCGTCAAAGCTCTCGGAAGTGCGCTGAAAGTTCAACGGCGTGTAAAGTTACCGTTATGCGCAAAAGTGCTCTTTCGGCGTTTAAAATTGATAATAATTTATATGCCTCGCAACGGTCGGTTCGGGTGACGACTATATGCGTCAGCATAGAAATTTGTGCCGTATTGCTCAAATTGTTAACATGAATTGCGCGTAGCTGGCGTTATAATTTTTCACATACTGAGGTCTGAAAGTTACACATTTTTAGCGCACTTTATGGGATCGTTTTCAAGAGTTTCTCACCTTCGTGTCTGTGACTGTTATGCATGCTGCTGAATGGCCCCACGTCGGCGAAGTTGGTGGTGACAGTTACGACTATTCATATTTATTGTCTCAGCCAGTCCCTTGAATCGAAGACGGCGAACACTCCAAAGGCAACAAAAAGGATTGTTCTTACTGGCTGCTATTTCTGTTTGTAGCGGGTGTCGACAGATACGAAAAGCTGGAATAAATCCTATGGCTTAGGCGGACACTAGAACCTACTACCTCCTGCAAAGCAGCGTCACACCTCAGCCACGGAGCCAGCATGATGGGTGAGCTGCAAGCAATACGCCGTGTGACCACCACGTCTGCAACTTTATTGAAGTAAATGTCTGTACGTCGCGTTACCCAAATCCGGCAGCGTGGACAGACATCGACTGTGCAGTCACGGTCTAAAAACAGCTTAGCCACACCGACCATGTCACGTTGGCGGTGCTACAGAGCCCTTCCGGGTTTCCGCCTGCGCCACTTGGTTGATTAGAGAGCTCGCACCACCCGCCTCACCCGAGATACAGCTCCTGGCCACTACTAGGGCTCAAGATCACCTGGCGCGCCATCCCCACCTAAGGGACACTCGCTGTACGACTGGGCCTCGCCATAAAGTTTGTCTTTCTCTGGACGAACTCACTGTCCACTGTCTGGAAAGGAAGAAGGCCGGAGCGATTCCTCTCCTGTAAACAATAAACGTCCGTCAAGTAAGCAGAATACATGCCGACTTGCTGGAAACTCAGGACGGGTGTGAGCCCCATGACGCGACGTGACACGGGATGTTCTCGTTTTCTAAGTTAGGTCTCCTCACTTGACGTCATTTCAAAATCGAGGATAGCAAGCAGCCTATCCCAGGGCTGGCTGCTACTGCGACGTAAGGTGACACCATGGCTACTCGTATTTCTATATTTCCCGGAAGATGCCATAGTTGACCGAAATGTCTACAATTGGACCTCCACACTTTTGTGTCGAACGTTGTCGTCTCGATATTTGTGAACTGAACCATTCCATGGAGAGATTATGTATGATGAATGTTGCACTTTTCTGCCGATGCGGAAGCACCCCCGATAGGGAAGGGTACTAGAGTGGGGAACAGCAGCACCGTGCACTGATCACAGGCCGAGTAATCGGATTCGGCTAACGAGCAAACGGGTCGTCGTCAGTGTCCGCGGCGGCGGCGGCGGCCCCGGAGAGTGTGGGCAGCGAAGGAAGCCGTTTTAAGTATAATGTCGGACACGTGACTTGGCGTCCGCGGCGGGCCGGACGGAGGATGCGCCAGGGAGGGCCAGCGTGCGGAATTAATGAGATGCTGTGGAGTTGCAAAGAGCGACGCTGTAACTACGAGTCCTCCTCTTCAGCGTGACTAATCGCCCCGCCGCATCGCAACTAATGCCTTTGTTGTGCGCTGCTGGGAGTAGGCTGCAAAGCACGGACTATCGCGTATGAATAATGCGTGCCCGGCAAACACAAAGCAGGTTTGAATAATGATGACTCATTAATAAGGCTGGGCTCAGTGCGCGAAGGCAGCGTCTTCTTCCCTGACGGTTGCACCTCGTTTGTCCCGATCACGCGGAACAGCAAAACGTGGAACCTGGTGAAGTAAGCGGCAGCGGCGGCGGCCGCCCGTAAGACGCACGCGTGCGCGCTGCTCTTCCGAGGGGTATGAGGAATTGTGGAGCTCAGAGCGACCTGCATGCACTCGATGCCCGGGCTCGCATGCCTCAGTCACAGGGGGTGTACGAGCATGTACACTGCCTCATATTTCATGTCGCTACCTAGGGCTCCTCTTTCAGCGTACGAAGTGGCGTCCATTTGCTGCTCCCTTAACAACTTCAGGCCAAGCGACGAGACATGAAGTTTCCTACACTGTCACAGTATCTACCAAGAAGGGAAACCTCAAAACACGCGAGGCATTTTAGTGCGAAAGCACTTCTGCACTAGCTCCCTGGATTTCGCGGATGATGTCCCCGTTGCTAAGGGGGCACGAACTGAATGCTGGCGGTGCAGCGGGATGTGGAAGGGGAGGGGTGGGGGAGGTTATATGCAGCGTGACGAAAAGTACAACGTTACGCCTCGAGGCCTAACGTTGTCAAACGGTTTCCGCAGCTTGAAGTGCCATCGAGTATAATGTTACTTGGCAGGTCGTTAAATTTAACGTTACGGCTGCATAACGTCAAGCGCAAGCATAGGCCTAACAACGGTAATTGGCCGAATCACTTATACCTGCGCTACACGAGCGTTTGAAAGGGCATTTAAGTCGGATGGCCTTCGAAATTTTAAATGTCATTCGAATTGGAAGGAGGTCCGCTGATCTACACAGCAATTCTAAAAGGCAATTGAAAGTTTCCCCATTCACGCGCCACGTTTTGGTGTTCGATCTACTGCCCAGTTTCGTTCTCGTAATATGACAAAAAAATTATTTTGGGGGGCCAAAAAGAGAAAAACACAATTATTAGTGATAAAATTGATATCAACCTACAAAAGCGCACAAAATATGCCCAAAACAGGCAGATTTATTTTTCTTTTTCACACAGCCCGTGTTGAGAGTGCCAAGATAACCTCGTAATCGTAGATCGAGTGATAGAAAACAAAAACAACTGAAAAAGTATTAAAATCGTGCACTTCAAAGACAATGTTTTACTCTTAACTAATTGTTTTTGTAATTGCGGCATTCAGAAACTGCGCCAGAGAGTACGGCCGTTCGTGTTTCAACGGCCTTTGAGTACTTCAAAGGTCATTCGTTCGTGGTACTCCTTGACTCAAATGGAACTTCAACTAAATGCCTTTAACAAACATCGTGTAACAGCTCAAAGGTGACATTTGAGTCAAGTGACCTTCGGTTCAAAGGTCTTCAAAACGCAGGTGCAGCAGGGGTATTAGTCATAGAAACAGAACAAAGAAGAAAAGACACAAAGAAAAAAAAGAATGAAGATGAGATCGCGCTTTCACGTCCACATCTTAAGCCGCCAAAACGTCGATGTCCTTTGCAACTCAATTCAAGCTCGCCGACAGTGGCACATACTCGCATGCAGAGGGGTATTGGACAGCGCTTTATAAAATAGCCCACCAGGTCAATTATTGCGTTGGTGAAAACGTTAAATAAATAAATAAATAAATAAATAAATAAACAAATAAATAAATAAATAAATAAATAAATAAATAAATAAATAAATAAATAAATAAATAAATAAATAAATAAATAAATAAATAAATAAAATAGCTTAGAGCGAAAGGGCTAGAAGGGTCTGTGCACGTACCCTGGATCCTGTGTGCGCACTTTGAAGCCCAGTGTAGCATTGCATACACGAAAAGCAGTACAAAGCAGCTGTCGGGCACTCGACAGCGCTTGATACGTGGGAACGTACGCTTCTTTTGTACGATATTCCGTTGTCGGCGCAGCCAAACCGCCTGGCTACGAGAACCGGCGAAAACCGGCGAGAACCGGTGGCGAGAACCTGCGGCGATCAAATTAACTTTTGCGAGCTGCAAATTTCCAAAGAAATCCACAACCACAACTAAATTTATTGCACACATAATCTTATCACCGGAGTTTTGCTAATTTTCATGAACAAATTTATAGCACCGTTTGTGGGGGCTATGAAGCTAAGTTTTGGAGGGTGGTAGAAAGTAGAGGGGAAGCGCCGCTCTGTAATAAAATTGGTCGGTTTTGTCTCTCGTTCCTAAGTCTTTCTGTTAAGCTATTTTACAGACCTAGTCAACAATATATAGCCAAAAATAGATAGATAGATAGATAGATAGATAGATAGATAGATAGATAGATAGATAGATAGATAGATAGATAGATAGATAGATAGATAGATAGATAGATAGATAGATAGATAGATAGATAGATAGATAGATAGATAGATAGATAGATAGATGGATGGATGGATGGATGGATGGATGGATGGATGGATGGATGGATGGATAGATAGATAGATAGATAGATAGATAGATAGATAGATAGATAGATAGATAGATAGATAGATAGATAGATAGATAGATAGATAGATAGATAGATAGATAGATAGATAGATAGATAGACAGACAGACAGACAGACAGACAGATTGACAGATAGATAGATAGATAGATAGATAGATAGATAGATAGATAGATAGATAGATAGATAGATAGATAGATAGATAGATAGATAGATAGATAGATAGATGGATAGATCGATGGATAGATCGATGGATGGATGGATGGATGGATGGATGGATGGATGGATGGACGGACGCACGGACGGACGGACGGACGGACAGACAGACAGACAGAGAGATAGACAGACAGATAGATAGACAGATAGACAGACAGACAGGCAGACAGACAGATAGACAGACAGGCAGACAGACAGACAGACAGACAGACAGTCATACAGACAGACAGACAGACAGATAGATAGATAGATAGATAGATAGATAGATAGATAGATAGATAGATAGATAGATAGATAGATAGATAGATAGATAGATAGATAGATAGATAGATAGATAGAGAAAAAGAAAGAAAGAAAGAAAGAAAGAAAGAAAGAAAGAAAGAAAGAAAGAAAGAAAGAAAGAAAGAAAGAAAGAAAGAAAAAACGAAAGAAACTTTATTGGTAATGGGATGGTGGGGACGAATCAGCCGCGTCGGTCCAGGCAGCCGCTGAGGGCCCGGATAGTGGCCGCTGGTTCCCGTTGTTCCTTGAGATTTGCCGCAACAGCCAGTCACTCTCTGGTGCAATTGTGTGGTGGTGTAGGGTGGAGTAGAGAGAAAATAGAGAGACGAATGACTTTTTAAAAGTTTTCCTCGTCATGGTTTCATACAGAAAAAAAGAACGTACAGAAAAAAAAAAGTTAAAACAATAAACTAGCTTCCTATGCGATGCGGAACCGCAAACCTCGTGATAACGCTTCCATGATCCACCAACTGTGTTGAAGAAGCAGCTGCATTCTCACATTTTATGGGTATATGTGCGCATGTACGTTTTACCTACGCTAGAAACTGTTTGCCGGAGCCACTCGAATACATCGCAGTGGAGCGGAGACCTTGGTTGTCAGTATTTTCCGTGAACGATCCTCACTTTGCGCACTTTGAAATAAAGCCTGCCTGTACGATGTTCCCAGCAGTAGATCTGCGCGTGGCCGCTTTTATGATGGAGGCGAAAAGCGAAAGAGCCCGTGCGTTTGAGATTTCGGCGTACATTAAAAACCCCCAGGTGGTGAAAATTAATCCGGATCATTCCACTACGGCGCGCCTCATCGCCTGTGTAGTGTCGATGCGCTAAACCTCATAATCAATCAATAGTTTATGCGAGGGACCATCCCGCGTACCACTGTATTTGGGAGCATGTCCGGACAGCATCAGCACTCATCCCCAATAGTCGTCAACGCGACACCAGCGTCTTTCAATATTCGATTAGAGGCATTTTTAACGTATCCGACTTAGTTAAATGTTGCGTGGGTAAAAATTATAGAAACAGACGGGCTACTGTAAATACAAGACAAAGTTGGGTGTCGAAAAAAGGGACTGCGCTAGCAATCGAGGCCAGAGACGAGAGGAGAAAGGGCGACCGCGCAATCCAGTTTTTGTTCTCGTTTGCTTGCGCAGTCAGTATTTTTGAAGGTCATAATCCAGTCGCAAGATTTTATTCCGACGAAGTTGGTGAGCTGGAAAATGTTCATACTATTGAAAAAGAGGGTAAAAAAAAAGTGCGACTTACCGCGGTGGCTCAGTGGCGAAGGCATTGTGCTGCTGAGTACGAGGACGCGGGTTCGATTCCCGGCCGCTGCGGCCGCTTTTCTGGTGGAGGCGAAAAGCAAAAACGCCTGTGTGCACCAGATTTCGGCGCACGATAAAGATTCCCAGGTGGTCCAAATTAATCCGGAGCCCTCCGCTACGGCGCGCCTCATTGCCTGCGTTGCGTAGACGCGTTAAACCCTACAATAAATCAATCAATCAATAAAAAATGCGAAAAAACTCGTCGTCTGCAGTTTTCTTTCGTTTCGTGCGTGCGTGTGTGTGCGTGTGGGTGTGTATATGTGTGTGTGGGTTCCACACTTTTTCCAAATTTAATGAAAGTCGTTCAGTGAAATAATTAAATCTCTACCCTACTGTGCCTACCTGAATCCACTGCTGACATTCATACCTATTGAAGAGGACGCTGGATGATTGGAGCGCCACTCCTCGGTAGGCAACTGATTGAAAATCTTTCTGCCTTTCCATAAATGCTGTGATAAAGCAACACTTAGGCACACTGCCCATGAGTTACAAGAATCCGGGCAACACAGGTGAGAAGTTGGCTAGTTGGTGCATGACCTAAGTCCAAGGCAGCAAAAAAGAAAAAAGAGAAACACAGTATTCGAGTTCACCCAATACACCTACACAAATGCTGCGTATATAATATTTTTACCGCCGTTTTGAACCTATGGGATTCCTGCTTCGAAAAGCATCGTTTACCTCAACCCACATGCGTCGGTAGTGTTCTTTTCGATAATGGAATCAATGCAGAGTTTGTATTCTTATGCAGGGATCTAAAATGAGAGTTTAAGTAAACGTTAAGGCGTAGTATTATTGTACAATCTGCCGGGGAAGGTTGTGCCACTGAGCGGCTCTTTGCGGAAGAAGTGATTAGCGCTGAATGCAGCTTTAAAAACGAGCCACAAAAAAATACAAGAGAAAAGAAGGGCAAGGCTGGGAAAACTTCTGGGGATTCTAAGACGTATGAATTACGCAAACCACAGTCTAATAATGTTTCGAAATTTCTGGAAAGGTTTAAAGAGCATATCTGCAACAAAACGATCATGTGGGGTGATATATTTGACCCCCGCAAGCGCTATAGCCCATATAGCTAGTTGGAATGATAAAGAAGGCACAGTGTATTAGCATAACTGACAATTGGGTGGGGTTGGTCGACGTTTACGGTTGGAATTCACAGCACAAAATGGTGAAGACTGAGTGGGAGGAGGTACAAGGGAAGTGCTGAATTTCGCCTGCTCTCAATCAACGATTTCTGTATACCCGAGTCAACGCCTGCACTGTGCCTCTTTTCATTCTGTATTCGTTGTTTCGCGCCGGGAATTCCAACTATACACCATGCGTCAGCATTTAATCATGCGCATACGGCATCCTGTGGCCTTACCCTTGTTTTTTTTCCTCGTTTAAAGTGGTAGCGCTTCCCAGAAACAAGTCGCACTACTTTCCTCCTACGTAGTACACCTTATCGGCATACGTATACAATTTTTTTAAATATCTCGAATCTTTGTGATACTTCTCAGTTCTTTCTCTTTCCATAAAGTGCTGAATGAAGTTGGAGATTTTCGTAGAATCGCTACGTAATCAGGGTAGGATCGTCCGAAAGCAGGTTAACAAATTCCTCTGATTCAAGATGGCCTTTGTTCTTCAAGTCCATGTTTTATAAACCGAAGTTCGGCACTTGGGACAAAATAATGTGGCTCAGAAGAAAGGAAGAGTTTCCTCATGTTTTTGGCAATGTTGAAAACATGAGGAGACGCCCCGATCACTTGGCAGTTTGTTCCGCGTGAAAGAAATAGAAACCAAAATAGCTTAGGCGATTTAAATAAAAAAAAAACCTGAAAGAGAGAGTATGCTAGTACGGCCTAGTATGCTATCCTGCACGGCGGAAAGGAGAACAATGAGGAAAAAGAGAAAAACAGAAAAAGAGGGGGAAATGTACAGACATAGGGTAGAGTGGTGTGCCCAGCGTCAGTACACTATAGAGAAACAAGATCAGTGAGTTCATAGAGAGTAGTCTTTCGCGCTACAGTCTTCTGTGCAATTCCGTCGTTTTTACAAAATACAGGAGCGCTTTTGTCGCCTTGTGCGTAGGTGACGGAGTAGGCCAGTGACCCAGGATTTTCTCCTCAGAGAACGGGCGCCGAGAGTCTAGCTTCCGTAGAATCGAAGAGAGCTGGCTTCTTTCCGATGAAAACCGTGACCACTCGCATATAGGACATGCCGTAATGTCTCTGGTGTGTCGCAGCTTCGCATGCCTCACTGGCTGCCATTCCAATCAAATAGGAGTAAGCATTTGTGAATGCGACTCCAAGCCAGATACGACAAAGAATGGTTGCATCAGATCGTGGGAGTCCTAATGGAAGGGGGCGCTGAAGATGCGGGTCCAGGGCATGAATACGAGCGCTCGTGAACTCTTTGGTAGTCCATTTGGATAGCGTGGTCTCCGGAGCAAGTTTTCGGAGAGTCCTTGCTGCGTCTGTCCTGGATAACGGAATTGATATGGTCTCCGTTTTTTGGTGTGCCAAGCGGGCGGGCAGCGTCCACGCTTTCGTTTCCGACAATGCCGCAGTGACTGGGAAGCCACTGAAATTCAATGTCATGACCCGCTTGGGTGGCACGGTCATACAGTAGTCTTATCTCGGCCAGCAGCTGTTCATGAGGTCCACGGCACAGGGCTGACTGCAGCGATTTCTGTCTAATTGTCCGCTGACACATTTTTGACTAAAGCCAAATTACTCTGAGCGGTGCGTGCCAAACTATTGTTGTTTCCCGGTAAGTTGACCTCCGACAATTCCATTAGCTCACGAGTGATATTCGGCGCTGATGCTCCAACAGCTCAATTATGAGTGGCAAGTCGTACGTTGTTGCAAATATTGAATGCCAATTCTGGTGCGTTCTAAATGGAGAAAAATAAAAGTAAATGAATTTTAATATTAAAAAAACTATGCGAGAACATTTGCTGTTAAAGTTCAATCTGGCAGCAAAAGTAGTTTCTTAATTTTTCACGCGCGAGCATCTTTTGTTGTTGGTAGTGGTGGTGTTCAGCAAGATGTATCGATTATGTATTAGTGTTCGCAATTGTTTGTAGAAAAACATGGTGAGCTACACAAGTTCGGGTGACATAAACTGGCTGCCCGTCATGAAGTGCGGACTCGTACTCTCCCTCCTACCAACTTCCCCAATGAAACAAAAACAAAAACAACAAAACACGCACACAAACAGAACACTCGCAGCACGGCTATCCCGACATATGGCCTGACGTCGGCTCTCGGTATAAGCCAGCAAACAACCGCAGGTGCGCTCTGAAAACATTAACGTCGCTCCATTTTGTGCCTTGGTTTTTACCTCCTTGTATGCTTCATTTCGCTACAATTAGGCCGGAGCTGTGCGTGCCAAAAGCAGCAGCTCAACGAGGAGCGAAGAGGAAAAAAATGAAAGAGACACTGCGTCATAAACGAATGGCCTAGACGACCGGAAATTTTAATGTATTTGTTTTGTTTTGCAACGACCACCCTAGCGTCATTCGCGTACGCACATTTATGCGTGTACGTTCCTTGTTTTTTCGCGTGACAGATGTCTTTTGGAGGCAGTAGCTCGATCAAACTCGCATGAATTTCGTTTTCCAGCTATATCTCGAAGGCCGCGGCGACGTGAGCCGCGTGCTGATGAGGTTGCCGGACGGACCGTCGCTCGCCAGAACGAACCGGACAACCGCGCATGCGGGGTGGTGCGTGGAAGAGCGGCCCCTATTACTTAGGGACTCAAATGGCGGCGACCCCCTACCAGGCGCGTCCCGGCTGCACCCGTTCCGCAGCGCCAGGTAACCGCGGAGAAAAAAAAAAATTAAATTGTCCGCCTAGTGTGACTTGGGGTGCCATTGACGTTTCCGGCCGTTTCTCACACCCAAGGCTGGCACCGGGTTCTGCAACGTGCGCTGAACGTCGCGTGTTTCGTATTCCGCTTAACCTCTGATGACTGGTTGCCGCGAATTTGCATCACACCATTTGTAAGCCGCGCAACCAGAACAAACGATCGGTAGCTGTCACGCCTGAGCTCAGACGGAATCTGCACATGGATGGCAACATATGGCAGAAGTATGATCATATACCTCCCATTCAGTAAAGTGCTAACTGCGGTCATTTCTCCGGTTTATGCCATTAATCACCTTTCATTTGTGGTCAGCCATTGAAACTCGTATTTACTAAATGAATATAAGTATTTTGGTTCCAAAAAGAAATGTCGCACAATAGGTACTTCGTTGAATAAAACACGGAGGTGGCGTAAATAATTTATTAAAGAAAATAACCATGCACTAGTTTATTATGACCCCTTTTTATGTTTTCGTTTCATAGTCATAACTTTGTTACTAAAACCCCGGCATGTGTAAAAGTTCTCCTGTGGCTTCCTAATAAGCAAACTAAAAAAAAAGCGATAGAAAAAAAAATCTTGCCTTACGCTAAGCAGACAAGTTGGTGCAGGTCTATGTACTGCAAAGGAATGACGAGAGCGGGGACACGAGGAAGGAAAAACACGGTACCCGGTGTTTAAAAGTGAATATTTATTACGCGAACACTGATTAAGCCAGCGTATGCACAGCTTTGTGTCAGTGGGCCAAGGGTCACGCGCACACCAGGACTTGCAACGGTGTTTCATCCCTCCTCGTGCCGCCGTTCTCGTTGTTCGTATTCCCCCCCGCCAGGAATCGAACCCGCAACCTCGTTTCCACCGAAAGACCACCTTAGCCACGCGAAGGGATAACGTCAGCCCCGGCGAGATCCTTTTGTAGTTCGTTGCTGAGTGCGGCGTGCGTGAAAGCTCGTCAACTGATGGCGCAAATCTTTTCGTTTGCTTGTTTTTCAAAAATGGCGCCCCGGGTGTTCGTATCACGTTGGCGTCCTAAATGGGCTTCGGGGGAAAGCACATTTCCCGCCGTCGGAACAAAAGTAATGAGTACAGGTGCTCTCGGCCGATCGCCGCCAGACCATAGAGAAAGAAATACTGGTAAGAGTGGACACTCCCATAGAGCCCTGCGGCCGAATGACTGTACTGTAGTGTAGCGCACCGAGCGGACGGAGAGCCAAACTACTAACCATACTTTCGTTCACTTTCGGTTTCGGTTTCGCGGACACCGATTTTGGCGGGTAGTTTGAAGGACTGGAAAGCGCTGCTCACGGCGACGGGCATCGGTACAATATTCGGACGCTTTCATGCAATAATTAGTGTTTATTTGAATAAATCATTCTCAGGCTTAATGCCCGTATGCTTTTACAAAAAAAAAAACCTTTTTCTGAAAACGTGAAATTGCAATTTACAGTACCACTCACACTTGGTTAAGAATTCTGTCGCGTGTTCAAATGTTGCCGAGACACATAAAAGAGACGCATCATAAATGAAGAAATATTTATTGCATGGCACTAAACGGAACAAGTTCAAATTGTCATCATTCTTTGCAACACACATATAATAATAAACAGTGAGTAATACACAACAGAGACAATACACAGTAGTGACAGGAAAATACGTTTCCAGGAATGAAAAAAAAAATGCACAAGTAAAGGTATCACAACCACACAAAGGATTTTTTCTCCACGGTAATTGAAAATGCAGAAAACCCAGAAACTCAGCCATCCACAGGTTTACTTGTATCTACGACACCCTCAGACTCTGTGCGCTGTTTCAGTCATACAAAAATATCAACCATAACATAATCTAGACACTCGGATACTTGCAACTGTTTACAACCACTATCTCCGCAGATAATTTTCTTAGTCTGGCAATTTCTCCAGTTAGGATGTGAAAGAAGGGAAAAACTTTGGCTTTGATGGCCTTGCTTATTTGATGAACGCTAATGAGATCTATTGCCTCGGGGCAACTCCAAATCAGTAGCAGGAATTGAACAGAAATCCCATTTATGTGGAGATGCACACGCAAAAGGTTAAGAGGAAAAAAATCAACTTCCTATTGGTTCCTTGCAAGGGTGCATTTTCCCAAGAAGCCGGGTTACCTTCCGAAAGCGTTGCCTTCCCAGTAAAGGCAAAGGGCCAGGCGGGGATATTTTAGGTACGTGCACGTAGTCAACCGACAGGTTCCAGGCTCGATTAAGGCACACAAATTCATGCCTTCCGCTGTCAATACGAACAGTCTAATATAAAAAACAGGGAAGCAGTATATGCTTCTCGTGTATGAGACAATGGTGGCACATTACAGAATCCCATAAGCATTTGACAACGTAGGTCCCAACATGGTTCTCTTCATCTAGGCCAGTCCGACAACAGGCAGCACGTATGGTGACAAACGACATTTAGCATGACCTCTTACCCTGGCAGTCTTCATAATGTAAAAGGGTTTTTGTGAATGTACTGTTTTCACAATATTACAACTAGCAGCAACAATAACTTGCGAGTGGAGTTTGGAGACTGTATACGCTGTTAGTGGTTTTAATGATATGAGGCATGCCAGTGATAAAAAACCGTTTGTTCCTTGAGTCAACGATAGTCTTTTCAGTGGTCACGCCTTATTGAGTGCCGAGACTTGCGTTAGATTTTAGGTGCTATTGGCAAGGTTCAGTAGATGGAATACAGTTGCGGTATCCATCAGAAGCATCAATAAGGTAGCAAGAAGCATTGCAGGCAGTCATCAATACAACTGAATAACTCTGGGAGAACAGTTGGCACGGCCACTTTTGTGAGTCCTGTGAGGGCAGGATCCATGAAGTGCTTGAACCATGTTTGGTATGACGAATGCAGCTGGCTGGTTGGCTCTGTCTTGAGGGCACCTGTAGACCTGCACAGGTGATAGGTGATATAGTAGACAAACTGCTTGCAATGACAGATGATATGCGAATAGTCTGTAAATTTCACTGCAACTAGTATTCAAGTATTGCCTCCAGTGCATGCCACCTATTTAAAACACAAGTTCTCTTATTCTATTCAGCAATCATGCGGTCAAGCTATTAGCAACACTTAAAATATGGGTCTTTGTAATTTCGCAACACTGGTTGCAATGCAATGCAATTCACCTATTGTTTGGGTTAACAAGAATGATAACGCTGCTCACATAGCCTGAATCCCTTTGTCTTTTTTTGTAAAATCAGGACGAAGAGCGAGAGCGAGCTGAACGTTAAACAAACCTGTTGCCCCACGGGCTCGCGAAAGAAACGCATCCCGAGAACGGGCACCTGGCGAAAGTATATTTGGGCGCTGTGTGGGCACCATGGCAAGCAGCAGTGAGCGTCGTACTGAGTACTACTGACCGCTAAAGGCCATGCCTTAAAAAGATATGACAAGAAACACACAGTTCCGACTGAATAGGTGAAATCTGCGCAATACGTGTTTAATGAAACTAGCCAAAATATGACCTGAAAAAAGAGAGCAAACGCTTGAAGAAACGGCAAGTGTGGAACAGTTGTATGCAATGCCTGCGATACCGGAATTGATATACGATGTAGAACGAAGACCAAATTTGAAGGTTTCAATGCACTGCGCGCTCACCCCGCCTCGAGCAAAGCTGTTATCTGCCGACGAAAGACGCGTTTTTACCGTACCTGGCGCGCCAAAGCGAAGCGACGAGCGCGCGTTATCGGCGTCGGCGAGCGGGTTCGCTTTGTACGCAGGCAGCTTGGTATGCACCCATGTGTAAAACTTACGATGAGTGTACGGCTGCTGGTTATGCCCAGATAAGCCAAATTAATGCAGATACGGCTACTTCGCCGTGTACGTTAGCCCGGACGGCTTTGCAGCGCATCACGGCCATAATAGCAGTAACAGTTGGCCAAGCTAGCAATGGCTAGCTAGTATAATACAACGCAGCCTGCGGCTCACGTAATTCGGTGCAGCGACAGCGCACAACGCCTGCTTCGCCTACGGACCGCCGGCCGGCCGGCCACTTCCGCAACTCACAGCCGTCGTTCGCGGCACGTAAAACGCTACGTGCGACGACGGGCGCGTACCGCTGGCATCCCTCAGCGCTAGATAAAACGGCACAACCAGCCTAAAATACCATTACGTCCAGCTAAAAAATGGTGTCTTACGCCTTTCCGGGGCGTTTCCAAAGCGCTTATCTTAAAGACGCAGCACTAGCTATGTCTGATTCCCTGAGGTTACGCAGTGCTCGCAGCGTTTGCAGTACAAGGAAACGTAAATATGATACGCCACACCAGCACTTTAAAAAAGAAAGTCTCACCTTTCGTTCAGGATGCAAAACCGATGTCGCAAATAAAGCGCTAGGCGTTTCCTTCTCAACAACAGAGGTTAGCACGAGGCTGCAGAAACGCACGTGCAAACGCTGCCGAAAGACCCAAATGGCGGCTTGCGCTTGCGGCTTGGCCAGGCTTGGCGCAAAGAAGCCAAAAAAATTTACATGACAGCCATTCAACTTATTACACAAATAAAAATGTGAAGTCTAATGTGCAACAAAATTTTAAAAGTATAATATTGTGTGTTAGCTTAATTTTAAATATATAGTTTTTAACAACTTGCGCCGACTGCCGGACGGCGCACGAATCAGTCCACTCGGCCGCGATAAGCCCGTGTGTCCACTCTTCTAATTTTTTATTTCTCTATGGCCAGACCCCGTCCACCAACAGCCGCAGTGCGTCGCGGTTGGGCGCCCCCATCGCGGGCCGCACTGCGTGGTCATAGTGCGCAGGGCGATCGGTTCACAGCTATCGGTGCGCAAGCGAACCGCGCGACCTTCCTCCCTCCTCCTCCTCCTCCTCCCGCGGCCGTCACGGCGCTCTTAATGTGACGCGGAGACAAAGAGGGGGCGCGAAGACGGGATGAGGAGGGGTCATTGCGAGCGGCCGAGGAGGAGAGTGGATCCGATGGACGCTCGTGAGCACCGGCCCGACGGGGGCCGCTATCCATCAGCGCTGACGTGAAGAATGGCTTGACGTGCTCGGCAGCTCTGCCACGGATCATCCCGGCCGAGACGCACGCTTGCGCGCTTGCAGAGTTGCAGCACGCAACAATCCTATTTGTCTGTCTCTCCGAGCCCACGCCGCCGCCGCCGCCGCCGGGAGGGGGCCACGTTATAAAGCGCCGTGCAGCGACACAATTTACACTCGGAGACGTTGCACACGCGTGAGTGAAGCCCGACGGGGCACTGATTTGGGCCCCTGTGCTCGCGTTAATGAGCCTGTTCAAAGTGAGGCGCACCAGGCGAAAACGTCGCCCGGAACGTTTGTCTAGGGCGACGCTCTTGTCGCCGCCGCTCGCTGCGAACGCCGGCTCTCGAGGAAGCGCGCGTTAACGCCGCCGCTGTGGGGGCCGTTACCGCAGTGTTTATGCAAGCTCGCTGGAAGGGGCCGAAACGGTGGAGCCAGCGTGCTCGCCGGACAACGGCCCCGCTGATGGACGAATGACAAGGGCCACCCAGCGAGGAGAAAAACAGCTGCTAAGAAACATCGCGAGGCGGGCTATAAATAAGCTTATCGCCAAGACGAATGCTCACGGCGTTCTTGCTGGCACTCTGCTACATACCTCATTGCGCAAGGCCCACTGACTGTGTAAGTAGAATCGCCATGCTTCTGTGGTTGGCTTGCGCTGCAGGGAAACGGCCCTTCGCGGGTCCAGAGCGGCTTGAGCAACACAATGCCCTACTTACTAATCGCAACGACGCGTGCTGGGTGAAGCTATGCATGTGTTGTGGGCCGTCTATTCCGCCTTTAACGAACGACCGGATGCCAAAAAAAAAAAAAAAAAAAAAGAGAGAGAGAAAGTTGGGCAGGGGTTGTGCAACGGTTTCTTCGTAAAAATGGTGGAGCATAGGGTCGCGGTTCCGAATCCCGGCTACGAGGGCCTCATTTCTGGTGCCGGCGAAATAGAGAAAGTCTGT
Source organism: Haemaphysalis longicornis (assembly GCF_048455015.1). Lineage (NCBI taxonomy): Eukaryota > Metazoa > Arthropoda > Arachnida > Ixodida > Ixodidae > Haemaphysalis > Haemaphysalis longicornis. Next base: position 405,029,780 of record NW_027526203.1, read on the forward strand.
TACCGGCAGGTTTGGGGCCCAGCCAGACAAATAGGTTTTGTTGGCCTTCCTGTCCTAAGCCTATTGGTTTGAAATGCATCAAAACCTCACAGCCTCCTCTTTCTTCATGCGGTACACGATTGTAATGACGAATTTTTAAAGGATAAATTATACTAATTGAGCCACGTTTAATAATAAACCGTAGACATACATCCCTGGCAGCAAATTTGGGCGCCTAAAAGCAGAGGCGTTTCGAGGCAAGAACTTCTGTCTTAGCTGTTGTTTTGTTTTCCTGCTGTGCTCTCCAAGCCCCAGCGAGTACACAACACCGCCGTTTCGCTGAATCGCGCGGCCGCTGTTTGTAGGAGCGCGCTGGCACGATTGATGTGTCAGCGCCAGCCCGTAGCCGAGTTCGATTCCAAGGCGGCGACCCGCGCAGAGCCTGGAAATGGAGTCCTCGCCCCCCTCTCGCGGAGAAGGGCTGCAGGCGCGAGTCTCGTAGATAAAGCTCGGTGGATGATGCGTGGCAGAAGTACGTGCTCAGTCCTGATAAAGCGGGACGACCTTCGGCGGGCGGGCGGCGCCAAGGTAGCGCGCTCCTGGCACATAACTCAGCCGAGATCCGTGCCATGGGCCTCAAATTCATGGCGGCACCACAACCCCCGTCGCTCGCTCATGTCTCTGTTTGAAATATTGGACAGGAACATTGTCCGTAACCACATCTCGGTGCTCTCTGGTTGGCGGGCCCTGGGCCCTCGCGGGGCCCCCCGGTTGCTTTCTTTATGGCCGCCGCCATGCAAAGAGGCCTTCGATGCGGCCCCTCCACCGCGCTGAAACCACGGCCCACCGCCGACACGCCGGCTCGCTGTAAAAGCGCATACGCGTGTAAAGTTGCCATGCCCCGCGCCGGCCGTGCCTTCTTCCAGCGGCCCCTGAGTTATGGTCAGGCTGGTTTCATTTTGCGGACGCCGCGCCGCGATGGCTTTTCCCTGGTCGTTTGTTTCGCCAGCGGCGCCTTGTCTTTCTGATTGTGCGACTTTGTGGAGGAGCTATGACGGTAGCCACCGCGTGCGCCACCCCGCTGTTGTATAACAGTCGCGCCTGTTTATGCTGTGTTGTCGGCGTGATCGTAAAAGACCGCTCAGGTGCAAGCCTTTGCCGCCCTCCGCCGGACCCCCTCCTGGTCCCTGCGGCTCGCTCTCCCTTTGTCGCAGTGGCGGTTGGGGGTCACATTCCCGCGTGTGGGCCGTTAACAACCCGGCGTGAGCACCCAACCGCCGGTAGCTCGCCACTCTACTAGAGGTGGGATCAGGTTTGGTATGACGTCACACCAAAGCGGAAACCTGTCAGTCTAGATGTCAAAGCACACGAAATCTCGCGAAATTTTGGAAGGAGTACGTAATGAGACCTGCCAGTTTTACGTGCGTGGTGTGCACGGCAAAAATGTAGGATTAATACAATGAAGTACGGCAAATTATGCTTGTCCAGGCTTAACACTTACCTGTATTTTATTCCTACCGTGAAACAGAAAGCGAGAGCAACGATGTACGTACTTTATTACTGATATTATTAAATGGTGAGGCACTGTATCGAAGCCGCCATGGTGGCTCAGCGGTTAAGGCGTTGTGGTGCTGTGCCTAAGGAAGTGGGTTCGATCCCCGCTGTGGTGGCCGCTTTTCCGATGAAGGCGGAAAGCGAAAACGCCCGTGTGTCGAGATTGCGGTGGGCGTTAAAGATTACTAGGTGGTCAAAATTAATCCGGAGCCCTCCACTACGGCGCACCTCATTGCCCAGATGTCGCTTCGGTGCGTTAAACACCATAATCTACTACAGGCACTGTATCAAACATTTTAGGTAAGCCATGTGGGGTGTGTTACAACCTAAGTAAGTCACCTAGGTCTGCCAACAACGCGTTAGGGCTCCGCAATTTCGGAATACACTGTCGATGAAATTTGGAGGGTCTTTTCTGGAGTTAATTTTTGCACCGAAAACTATCTGTTGTTACAAAATATGACGCTTAATTTGGCCTTCAAATACATTTTCGAAAATCTACGGAAGAACGGATGAATAAATCGCCTAAGTAAAAGGATAACATATCATTATAACGCATTTTTCTAGCATTCAAATTATTTATGGCGGCTTCAGAGTTTCTGCAATTAATAAAGGCGTACATTTTCTTTGTTGCAGCGGTTTATGGCTCCACGGTTCTCGCAGCTGAACCATACAGAACGTGGAGAACGTACGTTTAACGTTTGCACAAGATGAAGGAAAAGCTGGCCGGTTTCGACAACAGCAGCACGGCTAGAGCTAGCAGAATTACTTGCATGTGCCACACAACCGAGGCATGTGAGATCAGCGCGGAAAAAGAGAAGGAAGTTGAAAATCTGAATCATGCAGTTTTTTTTTTTTTTACTGTTCTCAAAATTTATATTTTGCCGTCGCTTTACGCCTTCAAATACAGAGTTCTTATTTGGAAACGCGCCCAAGTTCGCAGTTTTTCAGATAAATCTGGGTAAGGGGAATTTTAATCGGCCAGTCCCATTTGCAGAGACTATCAAATGTATCAGAATAACATAAACTTGGGAGATGAGTAGGGTTTTGTAACCGTGTAATGCGAAGTAACCGGGGTGTTGTGGCTCACGTTAATGAAACGTGAGTGCATGAAACCCACGCAATAATATTCGAAATACTTCTTTTTTAGAAGTCCACGATTGTAAATTAGCAGGGAATTGAAGCATGGACAAGAAAGGGTGACGACACCGCTCTTGGTTTCACCCTGCCTCTGGGACAGACATCCAGTGAGCAATCTCGCTCGTAAACCCTTTCTTTCATTTTTTTTTAAAGATATACCCCTTGTCTTCAACCAATGGACTTCAGCGTCAATGGGCGGTCGGACTCTTTAATTACTGTAATAAATTTTTATTATCACTATCAACGAAGAATTTTATGGTTTTCTCCGTGCGCCTCATAAGAGACAGAAATAACTAAATCCGTTCCATCCAACGTGAAAGCTGACGGAAGTGCACAGCAGTGATTTGCCATAATGGGCTGTAGACCATTGTGCTACCACCCAGTGCAATTCAAATTTCCCGCCTCCGCAGTGCTTGCCCGGCCCCTGCCTGAAACAGCGCCAGCGGGAGTTCTGGTTTTTTTTTTTTTTGCGCTTTCTTTTCCTCCCGCACATGCCGGCGTTGCACTGCCACTTTTGTTTCGTTTACAATCGCGAAACCCAACCCAACGAGCGTTCCGAAATAAATGCGTGCGGGTGCTATCGGTTAATCACATATAGTTTGCGTCAAATGCACCTGCAGTTTTTTTTTTTTTTTTTGCGCTAAACAACGGAGAGATGTATGACAAGCGCCAGCGTTTCACAAGTTTCGAACGGTTATGACCCTTTAAACCGCTTGGTTTTCGAAGACTCTGCAGGACACCCTACGACGGAACGCCGGGCTCTGCTTGGGTCCGTTATCTCGATGCGCCGCCTAATACCGGCAGTCGCTTGACATCGAGCGTTACAGCGGGATACGACGACAAGGCGAGCCCATAAAGTGCTCTGCACTTAAAAGCGAGTACGCCAGCGGAAAGACACTGAGCGAAAGTAGGCGGCCGAATGCATGCGCACATATGGTTGCCCACCATGAACGCGCTAAACAAGGAAGGGGCGTCCTGCGCGAATGAGCCCTGTTACTGCGCGCTGTTAACAGTAATGTTAAGCGCGCGTAATTTGTATCGTACGTAGATGATTCATTTGACTAAGCCTAATAAATTCTATGTTAGGAGTTTCATCGCCGAAAGGAAAAAAAATACTACACAAAAAGTTAGCGAAGTTAACCAGGATAGTTAGCACGTGCCCCCCACACACGGAGAACATGGAATTAAAACAAAAAGAAAGATAGCATGAAACAATTCAAACAAATAAATTTGTAGGTGCTCTTGTTTCTAGAATATGAATAGCAAATGACGCTATTCATATGTGTGATGACGTTAGGGTTCATCAGCTAAAAAGCACGATTTGACTAAGAACTTTCCGTGTCAGTCTTTTTTCGGACGCAAGGTCCGCTTATTTCCCAGCCACTGCACTGCATGGCATTGACGTCATTGGTTAATACGGCACTGAAAGTGAATCTGGCGTTAAAACCGGAAGTGACATCCCTTCCGATCAGGATATAATCGATGACGTCACTTCCGGCTGCAACTCCGTTGTTGCCTGCAGGGGACACTGTGGCGCATTTACGGTCACCCTGAGGCGGCCTCTTAACCTGTGCTACTTTTTAATGACCTTGTGGGGTCATTGAACGCGGAGGTCGAAGTACGTTACGATGCACGTACAGGGACGTGCAGGTTAGGTCGTTATGTGCATAAATAGACATTCAAGGCGTCGCTTTAAAGATAGCTTCCGCTGTAAAAGGTGTATTTCCCGCAAAAGGCGTTGATCACTGATTACATCAGTTCCTGTTGTGACGTGATTCCTGGATATTACAGCCTTTACAGGGCGCATGCCATTAAACATTGCGTCAGCACCCTCGCCCCTAATGAACACTTTTTGAGCCAGTGACCCTGCACAGTCCTCGAGGAGGGCGCCCCGGGGCCATTGCAGTTCCGGACGCGCGGACAAAATAGTGCATCAGGCTACATCATCATTTCCATAGGTGGATATCGTTGTAGGTGCCGTAATGTAACTTTTCGCTTTAAAGGTAACCTTGCTGTTGTGTGGCCAATTCCTGATGTCGTCACTTCCATTTGTGACGTCATTTCCGTTGATGACTGGATGCTCGCCCTGCAGTTTTTCATCATTGATTGATTATTGGGTTTAATGGGCCTAGACTGCACAGGTTATGATGCGCCTCATAGCGGAAGGCTCCGGATTACTTTTGACCTCCTGGGGATCTTTAACTTGCACCGAAATCTAAAAAAAAAAAAAAGGCTTTTGCTTTTCGCCTCCGGCCGCCGCTGTCGGGAATCGATTGATTGTAGGGTTGAACGCGCCGACGCAACGCAGACGATGAGGCGCGCCGTAGTGGAGGGCTCTGGATTAATTTTGACCACCTGGGGATCTTTAACGTGCGGCGAAATCTCGTACACACGGGCGTTTTTGCTTTTCGCCTCCATCAGAAAAGCGGCCGCCGCGGCCGGGAATCGAACCCGCGACCTCGTGCTCAGTACGGAATGCCTTAGCCACTGAGCCACCACGGCGGGTTGTGGGGAATCGAACCCGCGTCCTTGGGCTCAGCAGCACAACGCCTTCGACACTGAGCCACCACGGCGTCCAGTTTCGCATCAGACAGTTCGCTCGCTGCCCGACACTTTTAGAGATGGTGACCTTGCGTTAACGGTTTCGCACTGGTGGCCTTTTTTTTAGCCATTTGGCCAGTATTTAAACAGAATGAATAGCTGGGCCATGAAAGTCGCAATACTTAAACTTAAGGGCGAACTACAGACACAGAAAGACATGAAAGGGAACACCACCAATTATTATTGAGGATAGAAAAAGCATCAAAATCAGACACGGTCAAATAATCTGAACGCATCTGTAAGAATTCCACGCAGCCATATGCAAGAATCACGCTCGGAAACAATAGAGCGAAACGGAAGACCGCGAAGAATCGCTTCAGATGGAGTTGACGTTCCTTTGCAGTAGCTGCCTGACAGTGTATAGGCCATCCTAGCTCTCCTTCTTACACTCCCTTTCATATCGTGTATGTAGTTAGCGCATAAGGAACAGTGCTGCGTTACCACCAACCAGCTCGTCATATTCTACTTGTGCTAAATTGTTAAGCACGCTACACATTCACCAGCTGCACCAGGCGAATAATTGGTACCATGTTTTTTATCCTAGTAACGGCAGCTGGGACCGGCGAAACCGCTATTGAATCCAAACAAAAATGTTCATGAAATCCTCCCGTTAAAAAAACAATATTTATTCTATTTATACATCGCGCTTTCCTTTCTGGTCAATACAAAAAATGCTTCTATGCGCTTTTGCAGAATTTGACTCATGGCCTAGGGCGATGTATAATACCCAACGAATGCTTGTAGGTATACCCTACATAAGACCTGTTCCTGACGACTTAATTTTCTTATAGCGCGATAACCCGCCGCTGTGGTTCCGTGGCCACGGCGTCGTAGTGATGAGACCAAGGGCACGGGTCGACTCCGGGCGCGGCTGCTGTTTTTCTGATCGAGACAAAAAAAAAATCTAAAATCCCGTGAGCGTTAGAAGTGATTTAGGCGCGTTCAAGATCCCCAGTTGGCCGAAATTAATGCGGAATCCTCCACTACGGCGTGCCTCATAGTTGTAGCTTCAGCGCATAAAACCCCTTAAATTTAATTGCTTAAAGAGCGATAGACTAGATGATTAGTGAGTTCATATCGGTGGGTTCTTTAAGCGTGCACGCAAGGGCACGGGGGCTTGTGTGTACACACACGCTTGTGAGAAAAGAAAGTAGTATAAAAGGTATGTGAACAAAAAAACAATCTACTGAGAGCACCGGATCGCTCAGGGCTCGCTAATTTGCAGAAGTAAATGAAGTGCGCAAGTGTGGGTGAGTCGAGATTCTGCTTTTTTGTCGTCGCTCAGCTTACGGCGCGCCAGGAGGAGGGACTTTTTGTAGCATTTTTTGCAGCGCATAATAGTTAAGTGAAGGGGCTGGGCGAAAAGAAAAGGAGGAAAAAAATTATAATTATAAGTCGACGAGCTCAAGCGGCAAATGATGCAGTGCTAAAGTCGTTGAATTCACTGTTCTATTACGTTTTGAAATAGTGCTCGTTTTCTTAGCCCTTCCCCTTCCCCATTTTTGCTCATGCAGTTTTCGTTTTTGTTCGAGAGCAATTGCACAGTGATTGCACATTTGGTTTTATAGGCGCTTTGATCACGCGGGAACTGATGGCGCGTTTTATTTTTCAGCAATTTATAACGCTGGAAGAGTTTTCAGAGGCTGCTTTATCCTCAGCCTTCTGTTTTCTGTCGTAAAATGCTTCAAGATTGGTCTATATCGGTCTCGTTTCGAATTACCGAACTTTGAAGGGTCACTCTCCACGGCACTTACTCATTCATTCCAGAAAGACAAACAATATTTCGAGATAAATTACTGCTAAAACTCGCATATATCACCTCTATACGGACGCAAAAAGAAACGAAGACGCATAATCTACATATTTCGGACGCCGATCAAGAATACCTAATCAACAACAATGGGATCACTTCAAAACAGCGCATTTCGTTTAATCTTGTCAGACTATATTCAAGACATACCAGCTTCGCAGCCCTGAACATTTCTTTAGGAGTGCACGAGTGATCCCGAAGGCACAAAGTTCCACATGTGTCACTTTTCATAGACATTTTCATCCCTCATCGATTTACGACTGCGCGAACATCATTTCATGGTAAAGCGTGTGGTATGACACAGTTTAACTGTTTGTGATTGTTCATACCACGATCAGAAACAGTTAACTGGGATACCTCACCGTCACACATCGCCACCGTCCTTATAAGTCAAATTTCAAAACATAATACGGTAATATTTATCTGGAATCAGAACTTGCATTTTTTGATTGTATAATTACTGGTTGACAAATTGTTGTTTTTGCCTCCCTACCGCAACGTTTACGCAGTATTCAGAGCGTATGTTACCCTCCCGTAATTTCCGCAGGTTCGATTTTGTGTATATTCTCCTATGCACTGTACTGTCCTGTTTGTGAGTTATTTTTCTCACACTAAACTAATGCTTCCTTATGGTGCGTCACCCATCCCACATGTATACTCTCCCCCCCCCCCCCCCCCCTCCTGCATGAGTGTGTATAGGGGTGTACTGAATGAATAAATATATACGGTACCAGGCTTACAATGCACAAACCTAAATAAATTATAGAAATGCTGAGTGAATTGTGCGCTGGGTTACAGTACGGCTGAAGAAAGATCACTTAGTGAGGACGGAAGCTTTGACACCTGGTGTATATTCATGCTTAAAAAGTTGAGCTGGCCGTTTAAACTAGCTTGGCAGGACCTCGGCTGCAAACTGCTACTGGCGACTGAGCTGTGACCTATGTTATATTTTTTGTGTTTGAGCAGTTGCCTCCACTGAGATGCAGAAGTTGGCGAGGCTGCAAACCCAATCCGCTACCGCCTGTCCACAGGAAAAACGCCGTAGACAGTGCTCTTCTGTTGCCAAATGGGGAGCCCGAAAGGACGACGCCAAACATGCGCACACGTGCTGCAGTACATGCTTTAAGTGTAATGCAAGGGCATACAAGAAGAAAGCTACTGCCACACTCTCCCGATTATTTGCGGTAGTATGTGAGAGGACATACTTAACGGCACCGTGGCAGTGATAAAATTTTGGAAACGCAGGGGTACGTTTTGCCACGGAATGATGGCGAAAAACGGACTTATCGTGCCGTGTTTTTTCAGGCCTGGAGGCTGGACATGTGGGATAATTTTTTTCTCAGTAAAGGCCTTTTCTCCCTCCCTTTCGCCAGATAATTAGAGATCTCCCCGGTAGTACTAGAGGGATTGATCTTGAAGTAGACATTAGTAAGAAAACCTTGCCTGAAACTCAAATCAGTTTTTTCTGCCTCATCTCAACATACACCTCAAGCATTTGTCAATATTGCAAATTGACCAAAGCTTTCAATGAAGATGTAATGCACTTCATGGGCGTCGAACTGGCCGTTTACATACTACAATTAACAGGAGCGTTTAACAGTAACCTAGCACTACTAAATCTATTCCTCCGAAATTTGAGGTGCAATTTTTTCTGCGCCGTATGGGGTGTTGTAAAGATTCGCTAACTTTGTTTTACCGCCAAAGTTTATACCAATGGATCTCGAAAGCGATAATAAATGGGTTTAAACTTCTAAATAAATACCTGTCCGTAAATTAATCGTTGCTACAATAGTGTGGAGAAAGCATGTTAGTTTTTTACACGTGTTCAGAGGGTGTTTGTTTGAAAGTATGCTTAAAATCAGTCTGCTTGAAAGCGCAAAACAAAACAAAAAATCACGCCATATCCACGGAATGAATGATGATAAGTGGGGCGAAGCTCGAGAGGGGGAGATCATCGGTAACCGTAACTCTCTCGTGAAAGTTCGCCCATTACATCATTAAGAAAGACGTAAGACTGTGTGCGTACATTGTACAAATCAACTTTTATTTTCGGAGTGAATGCTCCCAGGCCCAGACCTGGTGAAAGACCCCGCGCCATCGAGGACTACCCCGCACCTCCACCACAATTTGTCACGTAGGATGGGACACAACGGTAAAGAAAGAACTTTTATTTAGGGCGAACTTGTGCCCGAACAAGACGAGAGGAAACGAGCAAAGGTCCTTGCGTCTCGTTCGATCTCCGAGAACGACTGCCTGCGTTCGTGGCGTGATCTCTTGCGTGATCTCCCCCTCGCAGTGCACGTGCGCTCGCGCCTCCGTTGGCGAACACAGACAAGCTCGCGCTCCCGGTGCCGAGTTTGCGCTTCCGGTTGCAGCCGGTTCTTGCGCGTGCAACGCGGCCCACTTTGCGACATCTCCGAAAGCATGCGGCGGTCACGTACCACGAGACACAAGGGATGGACAGACCCATGACTTAAGGAGCTTCGCCCCTAAAAAAAGTTGATGCGTTATTCCAACCTCGCGAAAGTGCATATTTAGCGAAGCTGTGGCGGAACCACTGAATCTGCTGATGAGGATGCGCAGGGCATTACTTCTTCCAAAAACGATCTGTACTGACAGGCTTTTGGGGTAGTTGCGCCATGCAAGTGCGAAGTTTTCCACAACAAAAGCCAGGACTCAGTCAGTCTTGTCGTGTTTGGCAATGTCACCATTAGAGTCGCCGATGATAATCGCTGTTGTGTGTCCAGTTCTTGACTCAGCCACGCAAAGCTCCTATTTGATGAAGGTGTTGATATCTGTTTTGGATTTTCCAATGTGGTGTAGACTGCGAAGGTTAGCGTCATATCACTGATGCGTAAGCCACAGACATCCCCACAGTCGGTGGAATTGGCCTTCGGCTCCATCATCGGCTATCATATGACGTAAGGTCACATTGAGTGAGCGTTTGGACTTCACACGAAAAAAGAAAGACCGTGTATGTGCTGACTTCGCTGGAAATGTCGTCGACAGACGACAGTCTTCTGCTGCTCCTGCTACGCAAAGGCCTCTCTTCTCCCTCCCGCACACCTCCTACGCACTTCCCCTCCCTGTCTCGCTCCTCCCATGATAAACACCGTGGATGTTTGTTCAAGTTCATTTAATTTTCCTGCGTTTCACTGCTCGCGCACCATCTATTAAAACAGCTCGTCACTGTTGTACATGTAATCCCCCCCTGAGGTCTAGGATCGCGTGTGAGTTCTTTTTATATTGTCGGGCAAAATGTTGTTTTTAACACGTATTTTTATTTGCTATCGCAGATATAAAGCGCGGATCTATATTAAATAAAAAGAACACAACCTAGCACCAGTTATGTATTGATGTTTTGCCTCAAATAGGCCTAATATTTTCGTTTTGCTCAACACTGTAGACAAGTACGAAGTATCGTACTATATTTAATGGGTTGGAGAGGTTTTGCCAATATAACTATGTAAACTCGTTTCAGAATTATTTTTATCTTTTGGCAGGTTGGCTGAATCCAGGTCCAGGGACGGATGGACGGACGGACGGACGGACGGACGGACAGACAGACAGACAGACAGACAGACAGACAGACAGACAGACAGACAGACAGAGAGACAGACAGACAGACAAAAATTTTCGGGTGTAAGTAGCCCCAGAAAAAATTCAGGGAAGCTTGCACTCATGTGCCAGACTTAAATGCCAAAGATGTTGTAGGTGAGCATGGCCGGATACGTAGGTAATGTTCAGTATCATGATTCATTTACGTACTTGCGGTCCTAGTAATCGTCGTCATATGCGTCGAAGATGTCGTCGCCGTCTTCGCGGTGACTGGTGGATCCAAAGTCATCCTCAGCAATGTAGAATTCCACCAACTCTTCGTCATGACTGTCGTGTAGTGAAGGTCGTCTTGGGAAGGATTGGCACACACTCGTAGGCATGCCTCCAACTATCCATAATGGCTTCTAGAGAATGCGGCGGCCGCGGTGACCTCCCCCAAACAGGGCGTCTCTTAATCTTTAGCATTAGCGCTGAAGGTTTTTTTTTTTTAATGCGCGATATCGCTTGACGCTGGAGTTGAGTTATATATTTTTTTTCGCTGAAGTCTCTGCGCCAGCCGGGGACTCGGTGGTCGCTGCGAGGCACGCGCTCACGAACGCTCGCCATTTTCTCGCTCCTCGGGGTTTTTGCCAGTTTTTCTTTTTTGATAAAGCCACTGCGCGTGCCGGGAATGCTCGGCGGTCGTTGGGAGGTACGCGCTCACGAGCGCTCGGCATTTTCTTGGTATTTTTTCCTGAAACGGCGAACTTACCGCCTCTAACAGCAGCTCCGCTGTCAAAACTATCGTCTGTAAAAATGGCCGATTTATTGGCTCGCTGCCTTAAAATATCAAAGCAGCCCGCGTGGAGCCAGCTCCGTAGCGACCGCAGATGTGTTGGGTCTAAATTAGTCTATAGCCTAACCAAGCAGTGGCAGCCATAGTTTGCGTAGACACACGCATCTGTGGTCACACCGGCATTGAAATCCTCGAGGATTCACCCAGGATGTTTTTGCATTAATATGACCGAGCGAACAGAACCTCTTTGTGTCGAGTTGCCAAGGTGTGTATGGAAGGAGGCGTCAGTGATTTTTACTTTGGAACTATAATGTAGGGGAAGACAGCCCAGAGCGTAAAGCGAGGCTGGGCTCCCTCCAATCTTCTCCTTGGCTATAAAGACCTTCGGGAGTCTACATGTCTACATCATGGTTTGTACGGCCTACAACTGTGATGGTGACCGCAGAGCCTTAAAAACACACCGGAACTTTCATTTTCCAGAGGATGGGGCGCAGGACTACCTCAAGCGAAGCACGCGACGTGACTGCTAGAGGCAGATTATTCTGTGAAGTCGCTTACAGCGTGGGCCTGGCTTGGACTATCTACGGAGTTTGAAGGAAACTAATAAATATATACAGTTGGATATTAAATATATCTTCAACATCCAGTTGCAGCTTGAATCTGCCCAGCAAAAACAAGCGGGGTGACATTGTGACTTTCTGAGTAGGAGTCAAAGTTGTCGGAAAGTATCTCGATATACATGAGCTGGAAAAGTTCCGCTTTAAGCCCTTGGCGTGATTTGCAGCTAAAAAATTACATGATCTTCCCGTAGGGGAACCCTGAGTAGTATGCGGAGCAGCCATGGGGTCGACTGAAGTTTCCATTAGCTTTCAGTTCGTCGTTTCCGTTGACGTTCAGCTTCGCGTGACTTCGTTGTATCAGTAGCTTCTTGACGTAGTTTGAATGAGTGAAGGACATAAGGCGCGTCCGTACCACATGCTCCCGTCTCGGTTTGTAGCGCAGTGGGAAGAGCGCCACGTACCTCCCGTTGTGGCTAGAGAGACGTGGGATTGAAACCGGGCGCCGCCTAACTATTTCTTTTTATAGTGGACTGCGCTGACGTCAGCCCAAACGCTGACGGGGCTTAAGAGACGCGCATGCGCAGTAGAGTGCGGACGGCGGACAACGACAACGAGGGAGGGAGGGACACAGCCCCGAGCATGAGATGCTTCGCATCTAAAATTTCGCATTGTTCACCTGCGTTAAGTCTGAAATTCCAAATTTAAATTTTAGCGAACGGAAAATATACACCCGGGCAACGGGTGTAGTTTATTACTGCCTTTCACGCACCACACACAGCACTGTAGCTCCTCGTTCAACCAAAGCATAAACGCTCGTAAAAGACGCTGACGTACGCAGAACGACTGTCATTCCCATCCCTTTGCTGGAGCCCGAAGGTTCGCAAATACAAAAAGGAGCACTTCCCGGACTCCCTACTCCCAATTCGGATATTTTGCCCCTCCCGCTCCCTCACCGCCTGTTCCTTGAGGCAAGCCGCAGCGCCACCGTCTCGATAAACATTTATACATTCTTTGTCCGGTTTTTGCAGCAGTACAAGGACGCATGAGTTGGTTGGCTCGGTGGGGCGATGCAGCAAGGGCTTGAGTGTCCGTCAGGGGCCTGGACGGGTTGTTTGGCGGCGCGCCTGAACGCAGGCCCTGCCCGTGGAAGCCAGACGGCAGCCCAGCGCTGACGGCCGAGCAGTGGGTGTGTTCGGCGTCGCTGTCGGATCCGAGACCCCGCGCACGTCCGTCGTTGTGGCATCACTCATGACACTGCCTTGTTCCCTGTCACAAACGGTGGTCCGATGAGAGTGATGGAACTGTTGCCGCTCTCGGTCATAGCCGCTCGCGTGCACGCCGCGGAGCTAGCACCCCGCTTCTGCTGGCGGGTGCCTCGATCGGTCCCAGAGCGGGAAAAATAAATACGGGAATGAACGAAAAGAACGGAGGGAAGAAAAGTCGGCAAGGGCACAAACGCCATTTGTGCGCTGTGTTGGATCCTTTTGATGCGGTTGTTGGTTCTCGCTGCCACCCACTTGGGTCGCGGCAGCGCGACGCACCGCATACTGCCAGTAATCACGCCAAAATGTTTCACCTATTCTTCGCGCGGTGGTGTATGCTTTTACATCGATGTTATCCCGGGCGCTTTGTTGCGCGCGGGCATGTGTGTACGAGCGCGGAGGGCCGTCGAGAGAGGCGCGCACGTGATGGCCAAAGGGAGGCGCACATTTTAGCCCGGTTTTTAGCGCGCGCGTTTTTGTGTTCGCGAGAGGCGACAGTTATAAATGGCTCGATGGATGGCCGTGGCCAGAGAACAGACAGTTTTCACTCATCCATCAGAAGGGGGTTACCGACAACTCTGATAATGAAAACAGCCGGCCGTCGACGCTGCCTGCGGCTTCCGCCCAGGGGATGTGTGGACGTGCGGAACCTGCGGCCCAGGCTCCCACGGGCGGGGCCGCGCCCCTCGGCGCCAGAGATCGGGCCGCGTGCACAACGGGCACCCTCCCCCCTTCGGTGCGAGAGGTCCCGCCACATCCGCGCTGACCGGCGCGTCCGGTTAACAGCTTCCCCACTACGCTGGCAGCGAGCGAAGCCAACGACGCGAACGTTATTCCAGAACCTCTTCAAAGCCCAGTGGAAGCGATTTGAACGCATTTACAAGACGTGTGCGTCCGCAGTGCTTCTAAGTTCCCAATTTAACCCCGCTGCGCGCATTTTATGGCATTACCATTTTCCTCGGCAGTCCGGCATAACTGTTCTGCTGGGCCGCATTGTTCGGGGTTGCTCTTGCAGCTGGGCTCATCTTGCGCGATATGTTTGTGCAGTCGTGCAGCTTGTTACTTTGTTGAGTATGTGCACGCAGTGTAATTGCAGGTAGTATCCGCGGTGCGAGCGTTCATCGTGCATACCCATAGTCATCCGCGACGTAGTTGCGTTCACTGCAGCACAAAGGCCGCTACCATATACCCCCGATCACCCCTTTTCTGTGCTATCCGAATCCATCCCCCCCCCCCTAATTTCCTTAACCCACTTATCTAATTTTCTTACATCGTGTTACCTGCGTACACTTCCTTTAAAAGCGTGTCTTCGTTCTTTTAACCGTAGCTTGTCCACCTGTTGTCAGCTCTTCGTCTTCCATGCCCTGCCATGCTCCACTTCTTTCTCGCAATTGAAGCTATAGGACCTCTTCCACCCAAGTTTGCTTTCTAATACAAGACGCTCATTTCCACTCCCTGAGCGTCACTCCTACCATCCTCCTTTCCATAAATCGTTCGGATTACTTAACTTTTCTTTCAATGTGCTTAGTTATTACCGGGAGTGCCCATCGGTTGCATAGCATTATGTTTAATGACAGAGGTATGCTGTACTGTTCACAACCTGAAGGCGCTTTCCGAACGCACGCCATTCCACGCTAAATCTACACCTGACTTGTTTCTTCTGGTCCGGATCTACGCTGTCCACTTGTACTAGATGGCATGTTCTAGCACCTATTCTAGTATTTCCTCGCGTATATAGGCTGAAGGGGTCGCTTTCTGTACGTCTGTTTAACTTTTCGTTCGCTCTCCTCATATTCGTCTGTAACCATACGACTGATCCTTCTGAGTGCTGTTCCCAAAGCTTTCGTTGTAGGTCTTCTCCAGGCTCAATGAACAAGACGACGTCATCCGCAAATCTCAAGTGATTCAAACATCGCCCATATACTTGTATCCGCGGCTTACCCAATCAAGCTTCAAAGGCTGTAAATCACTCAGGTGACATGGTATCTCATTTTCTGACGCCTTTCCGGATAGAGAACTTCCCACTCTTCTTATGTGCAATTATCGTGCCTGTACATCCATTTTATATGCCCTCCAAGAGCCTTATGTAAGTCTTCTCTACTCGCTGTTCCCTGAATGTTTGCATTCCTGCGGTGGTGCCTTCTGGGTAAAACCCTATTCGTTATCTGTAAATGTCATTTAATAGGGTTTATTATGCTCCGCGGATTTCTCAATTACCTTTGTACCTCTTGTTCTTGAAGCCCGTCACTAGCCATGAGGTTTCCCCAGTGCTTCAGACTACGAAAATAGAAAAAGAAGAGACATCGATGACCTCCAAATCGAGCCTGTAAAGTTTGCTTGTGATATAATCGCACTGGTTCTTGAGTATATTATCGACATGATCGTTTTATCAAGTATATATCCTAGGAGGATGCAGGTTTACAAAGTCTCAGTGATAGTTAAGGCTAGTGATAACGATTTTTTCTAATTACAGGCCAACATCAATCCTTCCAATTTTCTCTGAATGTATTGAAAAATTCCTCGGTGATCGGATTACTAGTTCTGTACAAAAACACAAAATATTAACCGATTTCCTATATGTCCGTAAAAGATAAATCAACCTAAACCGCTCTTTTAATGCAAAAAGAACTTATATTAGAGTAATTCGAAAATCAATTATGCACATTTGGAATTTACATCGATTTTTTCAAAGCATTTGATTGCATAAATCATGAAACAATGCTTTCGAAACTGGAATGCCACGGTTTCCGAGGTGTCTTTCTTGAACCCATTCGCTCATACCTTAAACATTGACAGCAACACGTAGTTGTTCATGGACAGTTATCCTTTAACAGATGTATTAATTGTGGTGTCTCTCATGGGAGCATACTTGTACCTCTGCTTTTTAACCTTTACGTTAGCAATATAGTATGCATTGACCGCCACGCAAATTTTATCACATATACGCGGATGATGCCAGTTTGTTTTTCTCAGCCCGTACAAACCCGAAGCGATAGATAAGGCAAATGCAGCGTTGCATACTTTACTTCAATTGAACACTGCATCTTTACTGAGAATTCATCCGAAGAAAACTAAGTCCATTCTTTTTTTACAAAAAAAAAATTCAGTCGGCACATTACCAAACATTGTTCTTGGTTGTATACCGACGTTGAAATTGTCCCGTCCATAAAAAACCTCGGTGTGACTCTGCATGAAAATATGCTGTGGGACACCCATGTTAGCGATCTAACCAAAAGGCTCGCTAAGATTTTCGGTATACTGAGTGACTCGAGTTCGTTCTCAGTTGCCGCAAACTGCGAAACAACTCATTTATAGTCGTTTATTTCCCCTCTTGCGTTTCGTACTGTCACCTGGTGTGGGGCGCGACTACATGTTGCAATATTTTGAGGTTGTACAGGTTACAAAAATGCTGCCCGTATGGTTGTGAATACCTCATGCTACAGCCCCACACAGCCTTTTCTTTTTCCTTCGTTAAACATTGTACCTATTACTACACTGTACAGCACGTTGCTTAACACTTTTTTTTATTCAACTTGATTTGATTGATTATGGGGTTTAACGCGCCGCAGCTACACAGGCTATAGCGCGCCATAGTGGCGGGCTCCGGATGAATCTTGACCACCTGGGGATCTTTAGCGTGCGCCGAAATCTCCACAGCACGGGCATTTTGCTTTTCGCCTCCATTAGAAACGCGGCCACCGCGGCCGGCAATCAAACCCGCGTCCGTGGGCTCAGCAGCACAACGCCTTAGCCACTGATTCACCGCGGTTGAGTTTCTCATTCAATCTCACAATTAACGCGACGAGGCAAACCATACCCAACAAGAAATAGCGACCCTTGGTAAGTACGTTATGTGCGTACAAATTATGGGCGGCAAATGCTTCGTTTCCAAATTCCGATACTACTGAACAGCTTATTTCATAAAGTAATGCTATGATGGGCTGGTCTCTTGTATGCGTTCCTTTTTCTGTCTTATTAGTTTACATTTTGTTGTGGGACTGCAAGTAAACAGTGAACTTGATTCAGCGAACTGTGCCTATTCTGTGCCTATTACGTAGAATGTCGGTGACGAACTCTGTGTTACAAGAGATTCTTCTGGCGCATTGTGCAAGTGCTACCACTGAATGTCGACCTTGTAAGAGGTGCATTACCCATAAATTCCATTGTTGGCTTTTTGAATGTACCCTCGACAGCATTTGATGTTGAAATAAATATCTTGTATCTTGCAAGTAGGAGAAATTAATCAGTCACTTGTGTTAATGTATAACTCCATCAACGAATTCAAGATGGCTGTTAACTTTTGAGGCAATGACATTAAGGCTCCCTCCCAAAAAAGAAAGTAGCAGAATTGGCGCAGGGCGGAGAAAGGGACCAAACAGTATTAGTTTACCTGCGGCATGACGTGTTTAGCTTAGGTTTAGAAACAGGCGCTAAAAACTAGAAATTCGTGGGGTTTCCTATGTGGCGAATGAAAACCTTTCTGATCACGCTAGCTGACATTGCCGAGAAACTTCCCTCATCTTTCTGGGTGCGATATAGCGGCTGCTCACAGAGAGACACAGACAGCCTGCGAGGCATAGCGAGACTCCAGGCGTAAGCGAACGATTCGAGAGGCAACCAACTCGAAAGTCGTTGCTGGAAACAATAAAACTGTGGTTGATTCCTCTGTCATAGGAATTAGTAAAACACGAAAGTGAAATGTGTAGCGAAATCTGCAGCTGAGCATGATTTGCGGGTAGGCAGCTGTCTTGTGGGTATGCTTGGCGAGCGACGTCCTGCTGGCGGGTCGCTTCGGTGAAGGTGTACTGGCGTCATATCCCTGACGGATATGACGTCAGTGAAATCTTGGTGTATCTTGGCCTAAAACCCTTTCGTCTTAAAATATAAAACCCGAAAACGAACAACCATAAGTATAACGTATTTTTTAGTACTAAAGGTTGCTTCCCGCCAAGAAGAACGTGTGTGCAGGGGTGCACCCTTTAAAGGGACACTGAAGTGAATTTGTCAAGCTCCCGTTTTTGCTTGGACTGCATATACTGGCTCAAATTAGCACACTTTTCATCGTTTATCCGGTTGACAAATCGGTAATTATTTTACAAAGCGCGAAAGAAGAAAAACTACCATGCGCGGTTTGCGGCGGCCGCACCAACTAAAGCTGTGACGTTTGGAGGAGCGGGCACCGTGATTGGACGATGCCCAAGGTGAGCAACCAAACAAGTTTCGGTTTCGGTTTCGGTTCTGTAAAACACAACTGGTGGCGTTGTTGGATGGGCATTCTCAATAACTCAGTAATCATCGTACCGCGCTTCTGCCATGTTGTCAGCTGTGAAAATGCATAAAGATAAGCCTCCCAGGACGGCTTGGAATCGTAGCATTCACTAGCCGAGGCCTACGCAGTGCATGGACGCCCTCCGCATACCCGTAGACGCCCAAATGTCATGCGCTTTTCCCCCATATTTGGAGCTTGCCTCACTCATGCCTGTACCGTAAAAAGCGTGTTCGCACCAGGCCAAGGGTCTGTTCATTCTGGCCTGTGCCCACTGCCCGCAAGCAGTCGGTGCTTATGGCAACAGCACGCCAACGAGAACTCGCTAGCGCGCCAGTGCCAGCCTGCGCGCGTTCTGTGAACTAGTTCGTGGAGCCATGAACGTTGCGGCCCATAAAAAAGGTGAACTCAATGTAGAAAGCATCGGCAGAAAACGAAAAAGTTAACTTACAAAAAAAAAAAAAAAAAAGCACGTACCCGCGGCGACTCGAACTCGTGACTTGCAAAACACTTGCGACAACACACCCAGCGCCCCAAACCACTAGGCCACGAGACCGCCTCAGCCGACCTTGCTAATATAATGTATATATTGTACAGCACGTTTACACTTTTATTTAGTTTTGGCATTTCAAGCAGCTTTGGTGACTATTTGTTGTATTGCGCGCTCGTGCAGTAAGCGTACCCCGAGTTTCCACAATAGCTCACGTCTAGCAATTGCAGTTCGTAGACGGAAAAGCGTTCGCAGATGCGTAGTCGTGCTGCTGACCGCTGTGCTTGTTCGCCCAGCGCAAAAAAGTGCGTCCCGCACCCTAGTTCTACGCTGTACGGTAAAAATATCAGTTGATTTTATTTCCTTAGTACCTATATTGACTTCGCTGACTCTTCTCCCGCCTTCAAGAGGCCTTATATTTTCCTACTGGCGTACCAGTCAGCGAAGCGTCGCATGTGCGCTTGTGCAGCGCTTGCGTGAAGCGACCTTGACTTGGAGCTAGATACAGTGTACAAACTAACCAAGTAAAGAAAGGCCCATTCTTCCATTCCCAAACGTGTCCTGGCTTCGTTTCAACTGAGCGAACGAATTGCGACGACCCGTCGGCGGCCAGCGGACGAAACGCTTTGCCGACTGACTCTGTCTGAAGGCCGGGAAGCCGTGGAGTGGCGCAGCCAATTGCGAGCTCGGCACCTCCTGACGTCACACGAAAACGCCACAGAAAATGGGCGAGCGTAAAGAGAGGAGGACAGCGTTTTCGAATTAATTTTTCTACTACATAAAATCGCGTAAACGCGCCCAGAGTGGTCGAAACATGGCCTGGGGACTCCGGGCTACAATTTGCGCTAGTAATCCCGCAATGTTTACATATCACTTCAGTGTCCCTTTAAAGGCTGCTTGCTTCGTTGTACTGGAGTCACTTCTGTGACGGATATGACGTCAGGGAAATCTTCGTGTATCCGGTAATAAAACACTTTCGTGTTAAAAAACATTTTTTTTTACCCAAGCTCAATAGGCGCAATCTGTGGGTAACGAAGGAGTGTGCAAGTAAGGCACACTTTAAGTTTGTTTGAAACTCTCATGGTTTCATCTTACAAGAAAAAAGGCGGGGCACGGATCCAATACACGTTAAATGTATTGGCGATCTTCAACAGTAAGCTGGAATACTGAAGTCAGCCATTTCAGGTTTCACGGAGATTGGTTCAATAGGCCGCACGCGCTTGCACATGCCTAGTGAATTTGATTGTTGAATGCCTGATCTTAAACCCAGTTTTCTAAAATTCTGAACTTTGAATTCAGAGTTTGTACGAAATAAGACATTTGATTTACAAGAACTGTTAAGTCAATTTTCTTTTCATCTTTTTGTTGTAATTATTACAGAAATTTGGAGTACGAAAAGACCATGATGTCTTAGAATGAAAGAATGCATATTCTACTATCTAAACGTATCATCCCAGCCGCCAAAGAAGGGGTGTCACAATATTAACAGATGATTATTTAGATTGTGTAGTGCTTGAGTGTGTTACTATTGCCCCACCTGATTATGAGATCCTTTCACTAACGACAAAAAAAAAAAATAAACGTTGTTCACTGTCTGCTACTGGACTCTTAATGAAAATGTCACAGCATTCCGTGAATTTTATGGCTGTTTCTTGCCTTTGCCACTGACAGTAAATATTTTTATATTGACATAGGTAGTCGGAGCAATGTTATCCGAGTTAATGATTTTTGTAATGTTCTACAGAAGTCGACATTAAGCCGTCATGGTAGCTGTTCAGTTTTAGACCTTTTTTATTACAAAGGCCCCAGAACCAGTCCAGAACCAAACAGTAAAAGGACCCTGCCACACTTTTCCACTTTTTCCCTAATGTGAAAAGCTTTCACTGTATAGTCAACAAGCGCATCGAGTACTTAGAATAGGGAGTAACAAAGTACCCCAGCCAAAAAGTTTTCAGTCCAGATTATGGGAATTATCGTCATAAATGTTTAGCGAAAGGAAATAGATAGTGGATCTGCCAGCTCTCCGAAGTCACACGCCACCTTAATTTTTAAAAACCCAAGCTTTAAGACACTTTGGCATACAATAAAAACATGCTTTTTTTGTTTCACTTGGGTTTCCCTTGAATTGCCTTGGAGACGCCGCTTCGATTTCGGAGAGAGGCACGCAAGCCCCTCATGTCACGGCCTCGTATTCTGTTGAGGGGAAAAGCTACAGGAAGAAAGAAAAAAGAGGACAAAAGAGTGTTTCCAAAGGTTGCTCTCAATATTGATCAAAGATTTGGCTCTACATGCACTCGATGAGCTCAAAAATATTTGTATATGCCGAACAGACACAATAACGCTTTAATGAGCTATAATGCGCCCATCAGTCAGACGGCAATGAGAGAATGCTTTTCATGAACCCCTCTGAAATGAACTGCTTCAACCGATTTGCTTCTTAGTCTGGTCGCCTTGCTGACACCCCACTAAAAGTGACGCAGTAGGCGCTGATGTCAAATCCTTTCTGCTGGAGGATTTTCGTGTTAAGGTGCACGATTTACTTCGCTTAACCACGCCGAGGCAGAAACATCGTTTAGCTGTATCTGGTAACCGCCCGTACTGACAAAAGGCCGAAGAGGAAACCTCAACAGCTCCAGTCCAGCAGTGGAGCACGGCTTTGGATGTCGTTACCGTCGTCACCTCTGTGGCACAGCGCACCCGCGTTCGCTGTCGAGTGATACGGGAGCGCGGCTTCGAGCGGGGCCGGGCTGTGCGGGCCGATCGGTAACGGTGAATAGCTTCTGGCTCGGCAAGGGATGGAGGGTCGCCGATCGACAGAGACGCGTTTCGCGCGGCTCTCCCCTCCGCCGGGGCGGGCGGGACAAGCGGGCTCGGAATGAGCCCTTTGACCACTCCGAGTTCCCGGCGCTTTTGGGGAACCGGAGCTAAACTGCACCATCATTATGATTTATTAGCCGGCCGATCAAAGGAAGAAAAGGAGACACGTCCGCCAGGAATGGGTTTCCACGCGTACAACCCCCGGGTGGAGCGCCCACGAGGCTTAGACGCCCCTTCTCCGCCGTTGTTTGCTCCCCTTTATATTATTTTTGCTCTTCGTGTCGGCTGCTTGAAGAATAGCTGCTGCCTCCCTTGATTGATGGGACCTCTCGACAAGCTTTCGCTTGACTCTTCCTGTCCTGTTTTTGTGTGCATACCCGGAACTCCCCCCCTCCCCCCCTTTCCCTAAAGAAAGAAAAGTAGGAAAGAAAGAAAAAAAAAGCGCATTACAGGGCTTTTTCGCCAGATCCGAGCTCGCCGAGCTGCAAGGTTCTGCTTCGCGCGACCTCTGTCTGGTGAACACAGGAGAGGTGTTAGGATGGATATGAAGGCGACAAGGAACATGACACGCGGGGCTCAGGGACGAACAGAGTCCGAGAAGGCCGCACTTACTCTGCATGACGCCTGCATTGAAGGCCGGACACCTGAACGCATAGACTAGGTCTGCTGGCAAAACAGGGCGCGGGATGGCACCCAGCTGCCGCGCCTCCGCAGCCCCCACAAGGTGTCAGTCACACCGACTCATATGCATGCGAAACATCGCCTTCAAGCTTCCCACAACATGAATACGCATGCGTGTAGGCAGACCGCTGATTTAATTATACAATGGCGTCAATGAAATGTCACTTCTTGCCGGCGTGGATCAAAATTGTTTGGATAACTAGAAACGTTCAAGTGTATACCTACTCTCCCAGTTCATCAAGGACAGACGATAAAGTTACAGTGAGGCCCCAACAAAAAATATCGCCTGGTGAGCGGGACGAACAAAGATTGGTCTCAGTGACTATGCCGAGCAGTCGCGGCGCTTCGCTATTAATTCCAAGCAAGATAGACAAACAAGCTTGAACAGTCGGGAAAGCTTTCGCGATTTCACGGCACTTCCCGCACGTTTTCTGGAAAATTTCGGGTGATCGATTCCGCATTACTTCTTTCAGCTTTGCACTGCTGAAGTTAATGCAATGACGTTTCTTTGCACCGAAGGAACAACATGCACCCAATAGGCAGTGAACGGCAACTCTTCACTTGCTCGCATGCATTGTAGGAACTGTGGACGAAAACTGTACGCATGCATGAAGCGCGTCATTTGAAGCTGCAGCAGTAGCGGGCGCGCACCGAGAACGGGGCCCTCCTCAATCATAGAATGACGGAGCTAGCATGCTCTCGGGAAGCATATTTTGGGGAACTGACCGAACCTGAGAAAAAGTTCCCAACTAGAATTCGGCTCCGATGATTCTATTTGAATGCGAAACATTATTTGGCTTTGTATAATTATTCCCTATTACCTCACACGAATCCACGGATAATAATCCCTGGACCCTTAGAGGGAAGGAACCCTGTAGTGTGAGTACTGCGAGTGCGAGTAGTAGAAACAGGGCATTAATGGGAGTATGCTTCACGTTAACACCAAAGTTTGCTTCACTGCCATAATGTCCCGTGTGCTGTGCTGCCCCCTTCACAGGCAATCCAGTAGTAGACGGCTCAACGTAAGGGGCTGTAGTCTCATAGCGAGCCAGCCAGATAATGCAAATTGTTGACGTAGCCACAGAATTCTGCGCGTTAAAAAGGGGATAAACGATCGAGTATTTCCGCTGCAACGTGGGTAGGCGAATCATTGAGAGTTAGCGCTGCGGAGAACCCTCGGGCACAGGGTTTTGACCCGGCCGATGTCAGCGCTCACCACCAGGTCCGGCGTGAAACGTTGTTAACCTTATGTGCAGCGGACCGTGAATCAATCAGGGTTAGCCGATTGACCGAAGGACATAATTTCTCAGTCGCGCTATCAACCCGACCAGCAGGGCGGACAAAACAATCAAATAAGCGTAGGCAGATTTGTCGGCATCCCTGGTGAACCCCCCTGGATCGGGCGGCCATGCTCTTCGCACAGAGCCGCATGGCGAGCCATCGCGTCCCGGCCAAACGAGCCTGAGCTACAGTGAACTATAATATTTAATTGTGCCTGAGCCTCCAACGCGGACAATATGTGCGAACTCGCCAACAAAACGTCACAGGCGCAGTCCGAATCCGCGACTCTCCCTTCCCCCTCTTTCATAGATGCTGGACGTTTTCGAACTTTCTTCTTTCAAGGCTATGTTATCTCCCACCTAAAGGAAAAATTGTGTCAATCAATCAATCAATCAATCAATCAATCAATCAATCAATCAATCAATCAATCAATCAATCAATCAATCAATCAATCAATCAATCAATCAATCAATCAATCAATCAAAAAATCGATCAAAAAATCGATCCATTAACCGATCACTCCCTTTGAAGCATCCAGCATCGACCGAAGCATTTGGCTGGCATGTTGAGAAATGTCCGAAACTAAAACGAGGAGCAGAAAATTCATGAAAGCTTGCACTCACGCGCCATTCTTGAATGGCACAGCTGTTGGTGAGCATTTCCGGACACATAGTTAAGTTTCAGTATCGTTGTTTATTTGCATAGTTGCGTTGCTAATAATCGCCGTCATATGCATCGAAGAGGTCGTTGTCTTCTTTGCGGCGAGTGGTGATGCAAAGTCATCTTCAGCATTGTAGATTTCCACCAGCTCTTCGTCATCGACTCGAGGCAGTGGTGGCGGGATCTGCAGGTCGTCCCGGGAAGGATTGGCACACTCGTACCCATGTCTTCAAATATCCATAATCGATTCTAGAGAATGCGGCGGCCACGGTGACCTCTCCCAAGCAGGGTGTCCTTTCACCTTTAGCATTAGCGCTGAAGTTTTTTATTAATGCGCAGTAGCGCTTCACGACAGCGCTGGAGTTTTTTTGTTTTGTTTTTGCTAAAGTCCGAGCCGGGGGCTCGGCGGTGGCCGCGAGGCACGCGCTCACGAGTGCTCGCCATTTTCTCGCTCCTCGGGGTTTTTGCCAGTTATTTATTTATTTTTTTGCTAAAACCACTTCGCGTGCCGAGGACGCTGGGCGGCAGCCTAGAGGCACGCGCTCAAGAGCACTCGGCATTTCCTTGTTTTTTTTTTACTCAACGGTGAACTTACGGCTTGTACCACAGTTCCACTGTTAAAATTACGCAACAATCAACAACCGGGAAATAAATGTCGCGAATAACAGAAGCCCGACGAGTAGAACGATCATTCAGCAACAAAAAATGAAGAGGCGCCACAAGATATACGCGGAGAAGCGGAAAACTTAACAAAAAGGATCCACTCATTGAGGGCGCTAGAGTTCACTCGGGGTGAAAAGTTTAGAGGACACGATTTCGACCTTCAACGTTAATTTCTCTGCACAGCTGTGGGGGATAGGCTCCTGCTACGCGTATGGCTACGACAGCACGAAGCGCGATGCTTCACTTACAAATCCAAAGTAAGTGATTAGCCCACATAGAATAGAAAAATTAACATTGAAGCACGAGACACATGCACGACTATAGCATGCGATTGGCATGCGACTGATCGTTACGAGTGATCGTAGTCATACGCGTGAATTTGAGACACATGGTCCGGTACGTGCGTGCGATGCGTCGTCGGCGTCGCTCCGCCTACTGTTTTCTCTCCAAGGTTGCCTCCTTTTTTATATGCACTCCGGCCGATTTAGATATGTACAAGAGAAATAACATTTTTCAACTTGAAGTAAAAAATGAATTGTGGTATTACGTTATACATTGCATTTTATATGTTCAGTAAAGCGGTGTGGGGACATTTGGCCCCGACGATTCTGCTCGTTCGTGCCGTTGGTACCGCTGGCAACTTGTGTCTACCAGATATTGTCGGCGGTGAGCGCGCGGGTCGGAAGAGTGGGTGGAGAGCTTCTCCCCTCAAAAACTCAGAACTGCCACTAGCGCCTCCTCGAGGCTTTGAAAGAAGAAAATTTTGTAATTCATCTTTTGTCTAAAAAAGAAAAAAAATCCTTTGACTCTGACTCTGACTCTGACGCTGACTCTGACGTCATTATGACGAAAGCTTCGGGCTCTCATTGGCTGCTGCCGCACGACGGTCGCACCGATGGTACGACTTCATCTGGTACGCCAGTCGCACGCCGTGAGCCTCCTCCCACCAGCGTACGACACCAAAACCGGTCCTAACGATCAGTCGTAACGATCAGTCGCATGCCAACGGCATGCGTGCATGTGTCTCGCGTTTGAAAGTCAAAATCGTGTCCTGTAAACGTTTGACCCCGGGTATACATCAAGTGCTCATGTGTTCGGTGAAAGGAACAGTGCCAGGTCTGTACGTTTTTATGCGGAGATACCTCCATTGCGATACGCCTCCTGCCCAACTTGGCCTCGTAACACAAGAAGGAACTAAACCTCTTCTGCGTGTGCACGGAGCGGCGGTAAGCACTCCTTCACATTCGCACCCTTTCGGACACCCGATTGACCGCGGGAGAGTCAGTTTGCAGGTCGTTCCGCAGCATTATGTGCCCGAAAAAGGCTCTTCCAACGTAGAGCAACCAACCAACCAACGTAGAGCAACCAACGCGAATCGTATGCAAGCTCTAATTAAATATAACTTCGGAGTTGTGGGGCCTGTTCGTCTGACACCGTTTGTAATAAGAAACTTGTTCAATGTAGACTCCCAAGGCACAAGGTTTCAAGGATGGCTTCAGAGCAGAATGCACCCGAGAAGTACCCCAGACTCATTCAAGAAATGTACAAAAGAGTGACCACAAATGCCGCGGTTATCTTGGCGAAACTGCAAGTTTTTTCAAGTGGTAGTAGAATTTCGTCGAGGTTCAGTGCTCAGCCACCTTTTTAGAACAAATTAAATTATTTTTCCACTAAACAAATTAAAAGAGGCGACCCTTGTGCGCAATGTGAAAACGGAGCAGAGAAACGAAGCTTGAAGAAGGCCAGCCTCGGAAGGGAGAACAAGTAGCAGAACAAGGTTCACGACCTGCCATTCAGGAGACCGGTAGTGCCAAAACTTGGGACTGGGTGGCTTTGAACAGGGATTATAAGGCACTTCAGGTACCTGGGATTAGTGGTCGACGGAATAGGAAGGATGGTAAGTGAACATCTTAGAGTAGCGCCCTCGACACGGACACAAAAGCAAATAGACCAACCACCTTCTTATGTCCGTGTCGAGTGCGCTAATTTAGGATGTTCAAGAACCAGTAACAACTACCCCAGTTGTCGATTCTTCGCCAGGATAGTGTATGAGAGGCTCTAGAAACAAGACGAGCCAGAAATGCAAGAAGCACGGGACGGCGTGGGGGCTCGGCCGCTCGACCAACTGCTGTGGCCGCCGGGCAGCGCCAAGGAGCGGGACGGAGTCCACGATGCCTTAGGCCTGGACTCAGGACTCTGTACTCTTCGAGGACTCTGGATGCACCTGGACTCTTCGGGGTTCTACCCGGCGCTCCGTTTCCTTGCCCGTTCAAGATAGAAGGACTCATGTACTGTGTACATTGACGTTTCCTTTTTTTTTTGTTTGAGTGTGTGTGCTTCCTTTTATCGTGCTTTGATTCCCAAACTTTTCTTGTTTTTGCATCATTATGTGCTTTGCTTTATCGTTTGTGGGTTGTTGCTGTTTTCTTTCACGTACCCGTGTCTTATGAATGTGCTTTGTGTGCGTGTTAACATCGTCTTTTCCAGCATTCCTGCTTGTACATAGCTTCCCCTCCACCTCTTTTTTAACTTGGCCGTGTTGTATTAATATGTTTGCTGTATACGTTTTATTATGTTCATTGTTATGTTACTTACACTTATCCACACTGCCTGTTCCTTTGTCGTGTTCTTCCTTTCTGTTTGTATTTGTTGCTATTATGCTATATACCAATCTGTCATCCCCTTGCCCCATTCCCCAACCAGCAGGCGTTCCAGCGTCAGCCCCAAGGCGGAGCAAATTACTCCCGCTGGTGGCCTTCCGCTCTTCATTTTATATCAATAAATACCGATCCTACGGCGCGCCGTCCTTGTGTTTTCGGTTGCCACACTTAGTATACATATAAACCAACTGTTCCAACTCTCTTTATTGTTATCAGAGGCGTTGAGACTGTAGTCAGTCACAGGAAGAATTTTAGCAGGATGGAGGAGCCGAGGTGAAAACTCAGGTCTCGCAACTACGAGTACAAACCACTTCGGATACCTCCTTCGTGGACAACAAAACAGGAGACACTGAGAAAGTAATCACTACCAGAATCTGGGCAGGATTTAGCAACAAGAAAAAAGGTTTCTGGATTACCCTGCGATGAAAAGATTTTCATCAAGCTTGAAGACGAAGTACGGAGTACACGGGGAAGACCGGCGACACTTCATGAAATCAAAATAGCCGACCTGAACAAGACCAGTGCCGGGAAAATAAACATTGTATGTATAACTGCGGATACTGAGATGGACATGCAGAATGTAAAGGAAGATTGGGTTCTGAGCGACTGCATCCTGGTGACTGGGAAGGTATTGAATGTAAGGCTAAAGAAAAAAGATTTCCGTGGCTTGACAACGTAATGAGCAGGCACAGCAACTCCTCTATCAAGAAGGTATTCAATTTTGGAGTCCTTTGAGGTTGGAAAGAGTGAAGAAACAGGCGATAGAACATGAATGGGGAGGACCTCGGAGCAAAAGCTTTCAATATGGAATGGGTTACGGATGCGACGAAGAAGGGAGCACTCATTAAAAGGACACTGAAGTGATTTGTAAACATCGCGGGATTACTAGCGCAAATTGTGATCTGGAGTCTCTGGGCCATGTTTCAAGCACTCTCACAGCGTTTGCGCGACTTTATTCAGTAGAAAAATCAATTCGAAAATGTTGTCCTCCTCTGCATCCTCCTTGCCGATTTTCTATGACGTTTCGTATGACGTCGAAACAAGATGGTTTGGCTTGACTGCGCTACTGTACGGCTAGCCGACCCTCCGACGGAATCAGTCGACCCAACGTTTAGTCGGCCGTTGGCCAGCGGGTCATCGCAATTCGTTCGCTCAGTTGAAACTAAGCCACGGCACGTTTGCACCAGGAGGAATGTGCCTTTAGTTTGTAGACTGTATCAAGCTCTAAGTCCAGGTCGCTCCACACAAGCCCACATGCGACTCTTTGCTGACAGTACGCCAGTAGAAAAATATGTGGCCAATCGAAGGCGGGAGAATAGTAGTCGGCGAAGTAAATATAAGTACTAAAGAATTAAAATCAACTGAAACTTTTATCATACAGCGTAAAACCAGGGTGCGGGAAGCATTTTTTTTGGCGCTGGGTGAACTAGCACAGCGGTCAGCAGCACGACCACACATCTGCGAATTCGGTTCCGTCTAAGGAATGCAGTCGCTAGACATGAGATATTGCGAGAATTTGGAGGACGCCTACTGCACGAGCGCTATACAAGAAATAGTCATGTAAGCTACTTGCAATGCTAAAACTAAATTAAAATGTGAACTGGCTATATATTATATACTTTATATTTCCGCCCATGGCACCTCTGGATTATGGCTGAGTGGTCTGGGGCAGTAGGTTTACTGTTTTGAAAGTCGCAAGTTCGAATCTACAATAGTGCACGCTTTTTTTAAGTTGATTTATTTCTTTTGGGGCGATGTTTTCCATACTGAGTTCACCATTTTTGCGGTGTAACGTTAATTTTACCACGAGCGAGTTCGCAGAACTCATGCAGACTGGCACTGACGCACTGACGAGTTCTCGTTGCTGTGGTGTTGCCATAAGCACCGACTGCCTGCGGGCGCAGTCCTGTATCAGCACACCCTTGGCCTGGGGCAAACACGCCGCTTACGATACAGGCACGAGCCAGGCAAGCTCTAAAGATGGGGGAAAATCGTATCGCATTTGATCGTCTGTGGTGACGTGGAGGGCGTTCATACAAGGCGTACGTTTCGGATACTGATTGTTGTGATTCCATGCCGTACTGGTAGGCTTATCTGACGCATTGTACAGACGACAACATGGCAGAAGCGCGGTGTACCGATTATTGAGATATCGAGAATGCCCATTCAAGGATAACGTCGTATGCAAAGCACGTTGTTTTCCAGAACCGAAACCGAAACTGGCTTGAATTGTAATCTTGGACATCGTCCAATCACGTAGCACCATGTATTTACGTCACTGCTGTTAGTTGGTGCGGCCGCCGCCAACCACGCATGGTAGTTTTCCTCCTTTGAGTCTGTATAAAATAAATGCCGCGTTATCGCCCGGATCAACGATGAAAAGTGTGTTTATTTGCAAAAACAGAAGCCTGACAAATTCACTTCAGAGTCCCTTTAAAAACAGCCGCGGTATATTAGAAGCGTAGTAGAGCGGTGTGTCTGAAGAAGAGGTAGACTACGTACGTCTGCTCCAACAGGCATAAAAAATGCTTTGAAACGTATGCCGAAATTTGAGGAAGAATTTATATTCTCATTTCATAAACATATCGTTGCATCAAACCTTGTTGCCATGATGTCGCCAACAGTGAGCTTGTAACACCGCCTATGCTCGTCTTATATCACCAAGTGTTTACTAATGATTCGGACATGAACGAGGGGTAGTTAGGAAGAACAGCAAACTAATTACTTCGCTTTGGATGAAGGCCATCCTTTAAAAAAATTGACAAGTTGACTTGAGCCACGTGCAGCGACAGCTGCTGTATCCCGCTGGCCCCACCCCCCTGTTATCCTCCATGGGGCCTTGCATTTCGAAAATACTCATTTGCATCAAAGTTTAGTGCAATAATAAACAAATATAAATCATTCGCATAGGAAGAGGCAGTGATACGCCTCTGAATGGAAGTCCCGGAAAATACACCTACTCCATATCAGTCAGTATAGAGCTGGCTAAAAATAGAAAACATTTTTCAACTACGATATGTCAGATCCCACTGTTTTGAGCATTGACACTCGCCTCACTGAACTTGTATTTGACATCGTTATTTTTGTTATCGAGCCTAGCTCGTCATGAATTTTGTTTTTCTTTTGTTTCTTTCTTTATTTCTCCCTTTCAACTGTGTGAGGGCGACTCGAAAAAAAAGATAGGAGGCTTAAACGAAGAGTGCAACGATTCATTTCGCTTGGTTCTCACAGCCGTATGCTCGGCTTCTTTATGTCTATACTTATTTTTTTAACATCTTCATATTTCAACAGGCATTAGCGACGTCGAATTTGACGGAGATGTTCGGGAGCCTTATCAGCGAAGCCATCAGTCTAATACATAATTTCTCGCGAGCTCATTCATTCCGTCCCGATGCATCTGCTGAGAAAAGCGCGCTCTCGGTTAGATTCCTCGCTAAGCTAATGCAGCCGTCCGCGTCCAGCGTCACACGGTGTAGTGTATCAGCCCGAATGCTCGCCGGCGAGACGAGTCTCTGCGGCGGAAGTCGTTTGTCGTCTTCCCTCCGCTGACGCTCCTTGAGATCTGACTCGTTGCTCACGCTCCGCTCTGTGTATCTACTTGCGGGACGCGCTTGCTTTCGCCCTCCCCGGGTGCTCGAGTGCGGCCCGTGCGAGAACAGCCCTCAGCGACCGATGTGACGAGCTTGCCCGCACATATCTACGTAGGGGACGCTCTCAATTTGAAGGGCATGCGATTTCGGGACGACCTGTCAGACCCGAGTGCACTGAACCTGGACGAAATCGAGTGAGCGACGACTCTGGTCGCTGTGGTGAGGTCCAGAACCTAAGGCAGCGGAGTCATTCGTCCACATCGATCATTTGCTTACTACTCGGGTCGCGGTTTCAGCATGAGGTGATTAGGATTAGGGGGAGGGGTAGGACGCTAATTCGAGATACAAAAACGAAAGTTATTCAAGGCAGCTGGTGTCATTTACCAACAGTTGCGGAATGAAATAAATAAAACGGAGTAAGTCTTCGAGTACTGTTTTTTGTCCGAAGGTTGCGCAGAAACAAACACAAGCTACAGATTGCATGCCCTAAAGCGCAAGAATAAAGGTGCTCTCCATTCCGATCTTTTTTACATTCTTGGAGTTCATTTTGCCTCTTGCATTAATTAACCATGCGAGTAATTCCTAAATTACCGACATTTTTCCGTGTTACAACGCTTGTGTGAACTATTTAGCGATGCTTTTTTTCTATATTTTCTGCTCCTTTCGCCTTTTCCTGAATATCTCACCCAATTTTTAATCAAGAAGCCCGCGATGCCAGCCACTTTCACTGATCTGCATATAAAACGAGCAGTTTTCTATCTGGCTGTGGCGAATCTCTCAGGTGAGGCTTCTAGCTGAACCCCCGTACGGGGCCGCCCCGGCAGCACGAGGTCCTGCAGTGGTCTGGGCCTGCATACGGGGCGGAACTCGAAGCGTGCATTTGTCCTCCCGCGGGTCACCTCCCGTCAGGAAACTCGGCCGAGGAAAACGACGAGCACGCAGGGCCCAGTTGTGTTGCTCTTGGCCCGCTCTCAAGAATGGCGCACTTCCTGCGCGGCCGACCTGCGTGCCTGGGGTGCGCGTTTCTCTTCGCGTCTGTCATACGTCCATCAATCAGAGCGCGGCCGCTTTCTCCTGCCTCGGTGGATTTATATTGTTTACTTGGAGCACCTTCCCTCGACGTCATCCCCGGGCATTGTCGGCTCCACTAAACCCCGCTGAGGGCAGCAGGGCTGCGTGCTTGCGGGAAGCAACGGGCGAGTACGGCCGTGCCACGTCGGTGACTGCGCACCGCGGAAGCGCTCACGACGCTCGGGCTCCGCGCTGCTTCAGCTCTCCCGCGCTCGGCGTCCACTCACGGCCTTGAACATGGAACATAAACCCAGCCTTAGCGCAAACACAGACCGCTTTGGGTCAATATGCTTGTCATTTATAAGCATGTGGAATCAAACGGTATAGATTACACTCTGGTGTTAGCATGCCAACATACCAAGACAAGTCGGTGAGACGTGCGCAGTTTGGAGCTCCTGGTTTAACGATGTCAGTTAGGTGGATGTGCAAACGCTTCATAAATTGTAATAAAGAGAAGTTTACAGCCCGTGGCGTAGCAAGCTGCGTTGACTTATCAATAAGGGAATCAATATTGGCAGGCGAGAGAGGTCACGAGTCGACTAACCTTGTCGTTTACGTATTCTGCATGCTAATATTTCTTTGTGCTCGTGCCGCAGTTTTTCTTGGCAATTGTAATATTTTGTCGGATGAAAAGCGTTTTGTGTTGCTCTGTGCACCGGAATATCCGTTAGTATTATAAAGAGCCTGACTTCGGTAAGCCACTCTTCAAACTTGTGGGTTGCTTCTGTTAAGCCACAAATCACTACGTTTTGAGCGTAGAAGTAACTCGTTTAGCATGGTTTTAATTCTCTTGAACATTCATTAAGCCGATGCTTTTTCTTCGCCTTTTTTGCTTATTCGGTAGTACTCGAACAAAAGTAATGGGGTCATCTGACGGAGATTGTTTTCGGGTGCTGAAGCATGCCTCGAGCATTTGCTTTAATTTGTGTCACTATAAGGGGGCCCGAGTGGATCTTGCTTGCTCGATTTAGCGCGTGGGCGTCAGACTGTTTCCCTTCTGCGCCTATCGCCCTTTCCCCCTATCAGCGCGGCACCTCTTCCTTCCCTCGCGCTGTTGCTGATCGCGGAGGCCATGCTCATAAACGCACACAGACGCCCTCGCGCCGAGCCCCTCACCAGGCCTCGGCAGCCAGCAGCCACTGCGCAAGCGGGTGGTGTGCTGCCGACATCGAGTCTCCTCTTTATTCTCCGCTGTACTATCATTGGAGTGTGGTATAGATCACATGAAAAAAAGAAACACGACGAAAACTAAAGCTAACAGACTCTAGGAAAATAGCATGAGAAGGAAATGTGCGATCGAGAGGAAAGCGAAAAGTGAAACGATCAAGCAAACTGAAAGGACAAAAGAATGAGCAGACCTTGATCTAAGTTTGTAAATAGTTTGTCAAGAATGTAAGCGAAAAGAACAAAAAAGCAGGGCATAGCAATTATTGCCCGGTGAAAAGAGAGGGTGCAGTGTGAAGCAGTCATTACAGCTTACACTTTAAAAAGCAAAATAAAAATTTCCGATGTTCTTTACTTTGTACACCATATTTTCTCCAAAGCATCGTATAATTAAAATGTTTAAACTTTCCCTCCAAGGGTTGAATACTCACGATACCTGCTCAAATGTAAATGAAGCAGTGACAGACCCACAGAGGACATGCTTTAGTGCGTACGCACATGTGCGCTCACGTTGAAATGGAAAAATAAAACGTGATCAATGTACCGTGGCCAACGTCACGCAACGAGAGCTGGTTGAAACAGTTGTTTTAACTGTAGGTCGCACACACACAATAATAAATTATGAGGCCCATGAGCTCGCAGTAACACTTGCAGTACGTAGATGAGTGATCTAACCGGGTCCGTCAAAGCCGGAACAACGACAAAAAAATGCGCGCCAATCTGCCCTGGGGAGGTGGTTGGAAAGCGAAGCTCTAAACGACAGCCACAGCTATTACCCATGCGACGTCATCTGAATTCACACACGTGGCTGGACAAAGAGTGAAACCAGAGACAAATGAAATGCACTTAACCACACCCTTTATTACTTCAAAAAGATATTCTTTGCTAAGGTTAAATCAATACATGATTCATGAACGGTGGTTGGTTGAGTTGTATTGGTGAAGCACATAGCTTTTTTTTATATAAAATTAAAGGAAAGTCAAAGCCGGTGTTAGACAATCTCACTTCTCCTCCGTCTCTACCGCCGCCGACGGAGGCGATGAGATCGGCGGCAGAGACGGAGAAGTGCGATGCCATGCGTTGGTGTGAGCTTGCTTTAATTTTTGTAACTCCTAGCGCATGCACAAGGCGCGCACATGGCTGCTACACGTGCCGTGGGTGGAGCGCACAGCGGCGCGAGAGGTGACGTGGCGCTATCACGTGGTATTCAGGGATAACGCAGGGGGTAAACCCGCAGATGTGCTCGGTGAGTGCACCATCTGTCTCCCCCGTCTCCGCATGGGCTCGTAGCTCAATCGGTAAGACAACGGACTCTCGCTCCGTTTCTCTATTCGTTCTCTATCCAGTAACTTCTTTTCTTTGTTGACGGGAGTTTTCTGTTGACACCAACGCTCGCGACAGAACGCTTGTGGGGTAGAGGTAAAAAGCACCGCTTTAGAAATTGCAGATAATCTACAGAAAATGAGAGAGAAATGAGAAAGGGGAACCAAAACTTGTACAAACACAGCTCTGAGTGCACTACACAACGTAATGATTGCCTTGTAGATTTTGTGGCGTTCCGTTTAAGCGTTACTAACGATATCCTATTATTAAAAGGACGATAGGAGTAAAGCTTAGGGATAGGAAACGAATGCTTTGAGTTTGGGAGCATTCTCGTGTGGAAGGCATCCGAGCTGAAAACAAGATAATTAAGTGGAGTTGGGGTAGGCATGGGATGCACAGGACTTGCAACCGGCGGTCCACCATGGTAACGGAATGGCTACCGAGAGACGGGACTATCCGAACGAGATGGGAGATAGCTAGCTGGAGGCGTGACAAAAGAAAATTAGTCAGAAATGGATTCGGAGAGCTCAGGATAGAAGTAGAAAGCTGTTGGGACAGGCCTTCGTCCCACAGTGGAGATAAATTAGTCGATGGCGACGGCGACAACGGTCATGATAATGATGATGATGATGGTGGTGGTGGTGGTGGTGGTAGTGGTGGTAATACTAAAAGGGATGAAACTGCATGCGCGTGGTGGGACCGCGTTGGATGAGATAGTGTGACTAAGGAGCAGGTATAAAGCGTATCCTACAGAAGAGGTCCCGCGCGGCGTGACTGCTCCATTTAGAGACCAGTGCTTTGTATTTAACCTGCAGCAGTCAGACGGAGCAACATGCACAACAACATCCACACATACAGTATTAAATATGAATGTCAAAAACGTGCGTGCGTGCGTGTCTGTGTGTGTGTGTGTGTGTGTGTGTGTGTGTGTGTGTGTGTGTGTGTGTGTGTGTGTGTGTGTGTGTGTGTGTGTGTGTGTGTGTGTGTGTGTGTGTGTGTGCGTGTGCGTGTGCGCGTGCATATGCGCGTGCGTGTGCGTGTGCGTGTGCGTCCGCATGCGCGTGCGTAGAGAGGGGGTGAGGCCCTCTTTACGGCAATTTATTGTCTTTAAAGCTTACGCCTCTGGGGGACACTCAGTTTAGAGTTTAGATGCATCCCAAGAAACACTGTGGAAAATTCTTGGTAGAAGAAGAAAGAAAAGAACTGCGAGAGGTGCAGGTTTAAAGAGGGTCTAATAAATGTGCGGCGATTGGCCGATGCGTTGTTCCTTTCAAGTAAGACTGGAATTTTCGCTGAGTGAACACAACACTGAGTTCTCACACACACACCCGTTTTATGAACCAATGGAAGAGCTGCGTGGCAAAACCTCCAAGAATACGTTTCTGTCGAGGGACGTGTTTTTGAACTACTCATTTACGTTTTTTTCTTTTCTTCCTCCAATGCCCACATCTATTAGCCTGGCGCCACCGTTTTCTACGTTTCACGTCGGATACTTCAATTTATTCTTCTCTTACCCCTTGCTGAGAGCGATTTCTAGTTTCGTTTCTGCCTCGTTATTTGTTTACATATCATGGTCGTTAACGTGGTGCGCTAGTGTTAACGCAGAGCGTTAAGGGCGCCGTGGGGCAGAAAAGCCGATGCGTCAGTGGCGTTAACCACGAGCGAAAAATCCCGTAGAGCCACTTGCGGCGCCCACTGAAACCCCCGGAATCCTAAGGCGCTGCCCCAACAGATGGCGTGTGAGCAGGAGGCGCGTCGGCAGCCGGAGCGAAATGCGGCATGCTCCATTTCGCACCGGCGACGCCAGCATTGCGTCCGCGCCTCTGTGCTTTCCCTGTTGCAGACTGCGGCTGGCTCGCTGCTTCGTGTCATGCAGGAATCCATAACCTGGTGCAACTACGAAACTCTCCGCAAAACCGCGGTGCATTAGTGCAGCGGATCAGTGATTTGCCTGTTTCCCCTAAGCTGCTGTGTACTTTCCGTATTAGAGTCGATAGACGCACCAGATCGGTTCGTTCACCTCTGTCGGCATGTACAGAAATACAATCAAAATAAAGCCAGCGAACATATAAACTGCACGAACTTTTTCCGGGCCTGTTAAAATCGCTTCATCCCCGCCGTAGCATTCTTTGTCAGTGTTGTTGCTGACTGTTGCGGTCACGATAGGTGGCGTAAGTGCAGACGAGATTTGGCTCGTACAGCCAGGTGTGCGTCATTTCCTACGAATAAAGTGTCCGGTGAGCGGTGTGATAACCTGTTACGGCCGGCACGCAGCTCGCGGACCCAGATGCGCCGGTGGTGATTGAGCGTCGAGCGCGTACTACACACGTCGGACAGTCGCCCTTGCGGCCGGTTACAGGGCGCGTGAGTGACACGGCGCGGGCGTCCGGACTTTTCGCGCGCGCCCAAGGCCTCACGCCTTGTGCCAACTCGCCCACGCTAGAGCCCGGGTTGGCGACGCACACGACGGCTGCGCAGCTGCGCGGCGTCAGGACGGCTGACAGGACCTCGCGAGGCGCGTCCGCCCCCGGCCTCGGCGATCCGTCCGCCGCCCGTCTCGCGCCTCCTCTGACAAACGTCAGTGGGAAATTTGAGAGACGACGCGGCTCGCCGTCGCGCGCTATCTGCTGCCTCCCTGCTTAGCTGCGCTCACGCGTGCGCGACTGAACCCGTGTGCCTGCCTCGCGATCGCTAGCTCGCAATTAATTGCCGCGTTTCGCTATCATTCGGCCGACTCACAAAGCCCGTTATCTCAGTGGTCGCAGCGCAATCGCTGCTCCGCTGCGCGTGTATCAAGGAACACTTCAGCTCATTACGACGGAGCAGATACTCTGGGGACTTCACAAGAAAGGGAAACTTGAAGTGCATCTCCACCCTGACAGCCGCTCTGAGAGACGCCCTGAACAGGGAAGTGTTTCTCGGGCACAGAAAGCACGAAAGGTTTTCGTAGCAAGCGGCAAAGGGTGGCTATACCAGCCATCGCATTGTGCATGAAAAGGAGGCAAATTTTCGCATGGCCGTAGACGTCCACCTTTCCTCGCAAGTTAAAGCGCTGAGTCCGCTTACTGCGTATGATTGGTTTCGGCGAGAGAAAAGAAATTGCAACTACTTCTGCTTTTCGCACAGTAACTGACCAGTGAAGCTGTGGGGTGCACATAGGTGGAGGATGGAACGCGTATAGGTCGGACAATGCTTTAGGGAAAAACAACAACTTAGAAACGCATTCGTGATTGGTATAGTACAGCGCGACTCAAAGTGGGGTCCGCAAACCTCAAGGGCTCCTATGAGAAGACTTTTTAGGGGTCTTTAAATCCGTCAGCGACACTCCCGTTTTTCTTCCTTGCTGACAAACGTTTCCGTCAGCGTAAAACGGTGGCTTTGCCGCATTGCATGGGCGTTTGACCTCTCCGCTAGCAGGAGCTTTAAAGCTAGATTTTTGCGTGATATTCCAATTGTGCAAGAAATCCAGGCGCACAAAAGGCGGGAACAGAAATTGATGTATAGGCGACTTTTGTTGTAAGAGGAAATCGTTTGACAATACGTACCGGCATACTTCCTCGTGGGCTCCCCATCACTTACTTGTGCAAGCCTCTGGTCGCGTATGGTCGAGTATGGTCGAGTATGGACGCGTATGGTCGAGAATCAGTGCGGAATAGTACATGGCTATTGCTTCAAAGAATCCGCGGTGAATGTTGACGATCAGGTATTGTGGTGAGCGGAGGAGCCGTAAACCCTGTTCCAGTTTCCGCGATCAATTCACTTAATTGTTAAACCCTGATACTTGTTTTGGTTAATCCTCTTGAGTGGGTTTTTTTTTTTCGTTCTCAGTTTGTACTTCAATTTTTTTTTGTGCCTATGACGACAGGACACGAATAAAATCACTGAATGATCACATAGACAGCTTCGCTGCAAAAGAAATAAACATGATGGCGTCCGATGCCGTGCGACGTTGTACGTCCAGCAGTATTAATTTTGACCCGCTGCCGAGGAGTGTAAATAATAGCGCTGCAGCTGACGACGTGTTTCCCAACATTCTAATATCCTTTCCCGTAATGACCGATAGGAATCTCAATTTGGATCAGTGATGCTAATATCCATCACGTATTTAAAGGGCGTACCCTTCCACTATTTGTCCGGTCGGGGTCCAGAGGAGTTGCGAAGCCTAAATCAATCGCAGCTCTATCGCATACGGCGGCGGCTCCTACAAGAAGGGCGAAAGTATTCCTCGGAGGCGCTCCCGGAGCCTCGCGGCAGCGCTCTCCTCGGGGGGATGGCGACAAGCTCGAGGAGCAGGTGACGACGGCGAGCGGGGGTCTATTTCGGCGGGTTTTCCTTTTCAAGACGCCTCCGGTCGTGTGACAAGGACACGGCGGCGGCACGAAACGAGACAAGGCTTAGCTGGCGGCTTGGGAGCTCGGTGATTGACAGATCAAGTGCATAACCCCGAGCCCGGGCGAACGGAGCTGTTTATGCACCGGGGCTTTATGTAGACGTCGTCGGGACGCTCCGGAGAGCCGCGGGAATGCGGCGAGATTGTGGGTCTCGGTCCTGGGCTGGGGCGCGCGGTGGGGGAACCGGGGCGGAGGGCCGTCGCGGCCAGCGGCGACGCCAAAGCCGGATTGACAGGCGAAGCTGGTAATCGGAAGGCAACTGTCGACTCCAAGTGACAGCCGCGTGAGTGACAGGCCCGGTTCGTCCCACAAACATGGCGGACAGCGCGGTCGGTCGCTTTTTGTGGTCGAGGAACGCCGGGGAGAAAAGCCGCTGCCGGGCCTCCTCCCCGGCGAGCGTGTGTTGTAATCACGCTGGCTGCTGCACTGCCGTCACTCATTCCCGCGCCTGACGGACCAGAGGGATATCCCGCGCTTTTGTCTCTTGTTGTGCCATCCCGGAGTGCTGCTGCGCCGCGCCGCTGGGCGGGGGCAGCAGCACTCGTTGCGTGACGGCATGGATATCGGCGACAGCGAGCGGCTTTTTCTGGAAACCTGCTCTTTGAAAATGGCTGGACCGTGAACGTCTTCTTCGTGTTGCACTTGAGTGGTCTCGCGGCGTCCCGTCGACGGGCGGGCTCTCGGAGATCCCATGCGGCGCCATCACCGCCTCCCCGGTACAACGCGCTTATTCCAATCGGGTATCACCAATCGCTGGGGCCACTGCGTCTATGTTGCTCGCTTGCACCGTGCGTGCAGACCCGGCACGTAATGCACTAGTGTAAAGAGGGCGGTGTCTAATTAAGGTTTTATAGTATACAGCCGCATTAGTTGTAATCTGTAGCACGTATACAAGGAGAAGCTCGTTTGGTCAGTTTAGTGCGAGATTAAAAAAATGCGAACATTTAGTCAACGCGTAACGCGAATCACAGCGACAGCCTAACGTCACGAGGACGTCAACGTCGAGCTTAATAACCCATTGTGTGCCGGATTTCGATCGAACGAGTGAAGCGTTTTTTGGGCAGGGCAAAGACGAAGGGCTCAAGAAAGCTTATCGCTGAGCTGTTCCCCCTTCAGGTAAGACGTCAAGCTGTTGGGCGATATGCGATGTAGCCCATTGCGGTTAACGCAGCGGGGTAAGTTGGTGCTTTCAGTGTTCGGAGTTTATTGCCGCTCACTTTCTGTGGTGTCTAAGCTTCGTGACCAGTACAGCTGTATCCCGCGGCTGCCTGCATGTCGCCTCTGACCAGGGATGAAGCGAACATGAGAACAATTATTCTGCGACAAACGAATAACGTCCCTTCGTGGACTAAAGAAGGCAACTGAGATGAACCACTGCGAAAGAAAAATAGCTTTCGAGGAAGTTAAAAACAGAGTAGTCACAAAAACTCCCATAACAGACTGCATTGTAACGTTCGTACATAATTTCCAGTCGTCTTATGTTTTGTCTCGAGCCTATAGCAGACACGTAGTTCGGGGTCAATGCTGCTCAAATTTTATTAAGGTAGTTTCGGGGATACTTTTCACTGAGTTAAAGTATGCAAGAAAAATAAGGGTGGCATTTTTCGCTGTTTGATTATAATAGATGGGGAAAAAATGGGCTAACCTTTTTACAATATTTTCCGAAAATTCGAGTTGGATCTCATACTTTATTGATTCCCCAAAGAAAATAATTTATTGGGCATAAAATACATGAAAATCGAAGAAAAGGTGGCCCTATATGTACGAGTTTTCTGGCTCCTTCGTCGTGGTTTGAGAGGACCGTCCTGTGACTGGTTGATGAGGGGCATGTGTGAATGTTTTTTTATGTATATTCTACTGACCAATACAATTATGGATATTCGTGCCAATAAAGAGCTCATTTTGCTTCTCGGCCAACCACGAGTCGATAAACACGATGACGATGATCATTCTATCTGGACCGCAGAACCAGCATCTCGGACCCCACATGGGCATGTTCTACAAACGAGGAATACAACCGAAGCGAAAACCCACTCAGCTGTCCCTCTCAAATGCACTGCACGACATTTCACTGATGCGGATTTGCAGGCGCGCGGAGGGGCGGGGGGTGGTGCGGCGCGTTTGTCAGTAACCGCAGCAGGGTGCAATCAGCCAAACACAGGCAGTATGGTCGACTGCAAAACAGGAATACATCACTCCAATCCCCGAAGGATTGCCGATAAAGTAAAATGTGCTGAGGGACGCTGTTGAGCTGATTAGGCAGCTAAAGCACCGCGCGATGTGGAATTTTCGCGTTCATAGTCAAGCAGTTCAGAACGAAAATGAGATCAGAACTAAGATGACTGGTCTGTATCTCCGCGCAGAGAAAGTATAAAGCATAAAATTCAGGCTAGATACCCGTTTCACCTGGAAAAGCGCATCCAGCAGTGGTCCAAGCGACGGTCCCGATAGACAGGACGCTGGCTAACTAACAGCGCGCCTTCTAAGCTATGCCCACCCCTCCGCTTCGTTAGTGCGCTTATACCCTTGCTTCCTTACGACTTCCAAACCGAGGCAGGAGCCCGCCATCTCCGCCCGTCCAGTCACTCTAACCCCTCCACGTCAATCTAACACAACCCTACCGCAACGAAGCGTGCCCTGCACATGGCTGCCGCTAGCTGTCTGGTGCAAAAACGAGGGTCCTGGTTTTTTAACTTGTGCTTGCTTGATGGAGAAAGCTAGGAAGGAAGGACCCTCGTTTTTGCACCAGTCAGCTAGCGGCAGCCATGTGCAGGGCACGCTTCCTAGCGTTCTCCATCAAGCAAGCACTAGTCAAAAAATCCCATGATGAAGTACCAACTAGCTCGCATCGACACATTAACCTACCGCAACACCTAGCCCCCCCCCCCCCCCCTCCTCTCCAACTTCCTTCGAGTGAGCCAGCGCTGTCTGGGAG
Source organism: Haemaphysalis longicornis (assembly GCF_048455015.1). Taxonomy (NCBI): domain Eukaryota; kingdom Metazoa; phylum Arthropoda; class Arachnida; order Ixodida; family Ixodidae; genus Haemaphysalis; species Haemaphysalis longicornis. Next base: position 405,072,008 of record NW_027526203.1, read on the forward strand.
GTGCCAATCTGTTGTATGCACCACACGGTTGGTAAAGGTACACTTAAATGCAAATGGCACACTTCGATGCAAACTTGCCTTTCGAAAATCAGCACCGTTTTCGGCATAAACTGTTATGCAAGAGAGACAGAACGATCTTTAATGAAACTGGCGATGTCAGCCGAGCTAAGCTGCCTGGCTTGCTACGCCAGATGAATGCGATGACGATGATGATTATAAGGATGAACAGGAACGCATGTGATTTTAACTATTTACAAAGTCTGATCAAGACTTGTATTTTTTATGTACGCCATTAAGGCTTTTGTAGCACGAGAGGCAAGTTTCGAAGAATTCCAAAGACCTAATATGTCCCTCAGTTCTAGTCCTACTGAGAGCGGCCGGCCCAGGGACACTGCGAGAGACACACTTTGTGTACTAAATCGCGCACAATCACAAATGAGGTGTTGCAGATCTTCACGCACACCACACTGTGGGCACAGAGGCGAGGTGGATATGTGGATCTTGTAACATATGTATCGTGTGTGAGCGACATTAAACCGCATACGGTGCAGTACGGCTTCATCATGCTTGGATAGTCCAGGTGGCATCTTAAAATTACAATGTGGGTCGATAGGATAGAGGGACGCGTAGTGACGGGATGCGTCAACCCAAATCAATCGCTGCATGCTCCATGCCACACTGAATGCAAGTGCTGAAGCATCTTTCCTAGAAAATGGTACCTGTATTAGATGCGACACTGAGAGGAGCATCTCTTGCCGGCGGCCCTGTCCTGCGTCCGTCGTCGTTGTCGTCCGCGTCCGCACAGCTGCGTCTCTCCTCCGCTCACCCCCTCTCCTCTCTCCGATAGCGAACACTCTCGGGCGCGTGGCGCAGCGCACTCTCACTCCGCCGGTGGGCGGCGCTGCGCGCTGTGCGCATTTGCAGTGCTATCTCTCTCCGTGGTCTCCTCTCCTTCGGGTGCGCTGCGCATATAAGCGGAGTGCCGCGCTCCGGCCGGTCTCTCAGTCGACGGTCGCCCGCGCTTGCGCATGCGCTTGCGCTTGCTCTCTCGCAGTACCGACGATTGCTTGATGCGACGGTTCCGTTAATAAAGCCTCCGTCTAAACGAGAACAACAACAACGTCTCTCATTATGCTCAAAATTACGCCCGCATCCCCTCGCGTAGAACCCAACGATGTGATTGAAACGCAATTCACGTTCACTACGCGTTTCACGCAATTCGACTAATCGACCCAACGGAAACACCCAACGGAACCCCCTTCAGCGTCGCATCACACCAGGGTTCCCGCAAGGGGAGGTGGGCGTAATTTTTTTTTATCCACGTTTGCCATGCGCTGTGGATGCTGCAACGTCCGCCTTCACATTTCGAGTTATCCCGCAATGGGCAGGAGCCACTGGAGGGCTATTTGACGGTGCGCTTACAGAGCTTGAAGATGCAAAGCTTGTACATCAAGCACAAGCTGATCTTTCGAGAAAGACGTAAGACATTGCAGTACAGCCCGAGAGTCCGTGAAGATGGCCCACACGCGTGCCGGCTGCTCGAGAATGGGAGCCAAGGCCAGCCGCAGAGCTGCAAGTTCGGTAGCCGTAGATGATATTTTTTGGCTGAGCATGGCACTGAGGGTGGTGCGTGATGAAGGTATCCACACCATGACAGTGGATGATGTGGGTGACACCGATCTGTCAGTGTATAGATGTGTATGACCTCCGTATGTGTTGTAGATATGTTCAAGGGCAAAAAACCGTAGAGCGGCAGGTGGAATATGCTCCTTGCGTGTAATTCCGGGCACCATGGTCACTATTTTCATGGGCGGGAGCATCCAGGGCGTATGGAGAGGAAGTGCTGGTGGTTGGTAATGCTGCGGCAGGAAGTGACGCACTTCAGTGACGGAAAGGGGCACTAAAGGGTGGTCACATTGCCTTGCCACAATCCGCAGTCGCACGCGAAAAAGCTGCTGTGTGCCGAGAGCCAAAGGTGACAAGCGTCGGTATTCCGTCAGTGTTCCCAAAGTAGAGGTAGTTTTCGGAACACCAATGCAGGTTCTCGAAATCTGTGCTTGCATGAACTCTAGAGCCTTGATCGTTCCTTTAGAAAGAGAGACCAAAACAGCAATGCTGTAGCGTACGAGGCCAACGCAGGGCGCTTCGTAGAGCTGAAGGTGAGAGTTAACAGAGCAACCACCGGAGTTAGTAGAGAGCATAGTGAATATGCGGGCGATTGATGTAAGCTTTTCCTTGAGATGGAGGACATGAGGTGACCAGGTGAGTGACCTGTCGAATTTCACCCCCAGAAACCTATAGCTGGGAACATATGGGATGACATTGCCTCCAACAGTGAGCCCGTAATGCGTGAGGTCCCGCTTCGTAAAATCCAACGCAGCACATTTGCTTGCTGAGATTTCCAATCCTCGTGCTGCCAAGAACAATGCAATGGAGTTAATGGCTCGCTGAAGTTTCGACCGTAGCACACGCCTGTTACGCCCAGAGCTCCATATGCAGATGTCGTCCGCGTACAGGGAGATTTCGACCGACTGTGGGAAGCATTTTTCCAGGCCTATAATTGAGATGTTGAACAGCGTGGGGCTAATCATCCCGCCCTGAGGAACACCGCGAATCACTATGTACAGTGCTGAGTCCCCACTGTTTGTTGACATGTATACGTACCTATCGGAAAGATAACCTGATAGCCATGCATACATACGGCCTCCTATACCTGAAGACTTCATAGCCGAGCGAATAGCATCATGCGCTACACAGCCATGCATAGGCTGATTTGATGTCCAGGAGCACGAGAATGATGATGTTCCAGCGATACTTAGCTTGTTTGATGCTGGTTGCAAATGCAATGACATTATTGATGCTGCTACGGCCCTTGCGAAAGCCAGACATCTGTGCCGGGTATACATTTCTGACTGTCAGACCCCAGTCCAAGCGATAAAGCACCATCTTCTCCATCAGTTTGCTAACACAGCTCAGGAGGGCTGTGGGACGGGAAGACTCTATAGAAGTTGGAATTTTCCCTAGCTTGAGGGCTGGCGCAATGCGGGCGTGTTTCCATTTTCGCTCTAGACGGCCGGTCTCCCATGAGCGATTAAAATCGTTTAGGAGCACGCTTTCACCTTTTCGCCTAAAACCGAAAGGGTTGTTCAACCGATGTCGTGCGACGTGGGCCCGTGGATATTTTTATGGAGGCCAGTGCAGCCATCAGTTCTGCCATTGAGAATGGCACGTCCATGGGAGACGACATCGCTGGGGAATCCTCGCTCTGGGGCAAAAAGTGATGGTAGTACAGGTGTCAGCGCCATGGTATTTTCCTACAGAAGGCGTTAGCAACGTGTAGGTCAGTCGGGTTTGTGCTGAGTACAATGGAGCTAAAGGGGTGCAGTTGATTTGGTGTGGCCCGCAGTCTTCGAACCAGGCACCATATTGTGTAACGCGGTTTCCTCTGGTCCAGCTTCGAGCAGAAGGAATCCCATTCACGATCGGCAAGCTTGGCCATATGCCTCTGGACCGCCCTCTGAGAACGCCTGGAAACTACGATATCCTCAGGCGCTTGCGTCCGACGAGCTCGTCTTTCTGCTCGTCGAGGCACTGTTAAACCAAGTTATTCGAATTAGTAACAGACCTTCACGAAGCCTTACATATCAAGCATCACATCGATGCAATTTTCATTGACTTGTCAAAAGCTTTTGATCGCGTGCCCCATCACCGTCTGATCATGAAATTAAACATATTAGAATTGGATCAAAGTATAACTAGCTGGATAAAATTTATTTTATCGGAACAGTCGCAAGGTCATTATAAACGACTGTGTATCAAACATCATGTGTTAGATCGGCCGTTCCGCAGGTCTCCGTCTTGGGCCCCTTGCTTTCTTGGTCTATATAAATGATATAGCGGCTAACATAACTTCAACCATACGGCTTTTTGCTGAGTGGGCTTTGTAAAAGCAGATAGCTACACCGGATCATGTTACTAATCTTCAAGACGACCTAACTAAGCTCATTGAGTGGTGCGACATATGGAAAATTCAGGTAAATAACAAGAAAACCAAACACATGACGTTTTCTATGCTTTTTAGAACGCTTATTAAATTCAGGAAACGGTACTGTTATTGAGGATGTAACAAAATTCAAATACTCGGGTACGTTTTTAACGCCCGATCTGTCATGGCAAATTCATAAAGAATACATTACAAACAAGGCTTTGAAAAAATTTAGTTTTTTAAAACGCAGTTTAATCTTAGCTAATTCTGAAACTACACTTCGTGCTTATTCTACCTTGATCAGGTCTTCCCTAGAATACGCATGGAATATTTGGAAAGGCCACAAAGCCAATTTGACTAATCCACTCGAGGAAGCCCAGAGCAAGGCTGCCAGGTTTATTTTGCGTTCTACTCCCGAGCCCGAAGTGTATCCGTCTTTAAAAACACCCTAAATCTCATGAATCTGAACCTGCACCGTAAACTACGTCGTCTTGTTTATTATCATTTATTGTATTACAACCACCTGCTGTTTTCCTCGGAACATATTTTTCCAGCTCATAACATTTCTTTTGCGGGCTGATCATGCGCAGAAGGTATTACCAGTTTTTGCCCGTATAGACAAATTGAACTAGCCTGTCCTCGTGCTATCAATAAATAATTGGAACCAACTCTAGTATCCGTAACGAATCCATATTTATTTAAGAAGGCTTTACTCAAATACCTCCATACGGAAAGTGTTTTATAATTCTTCGTTCTTTGCGCTCGTTCTCTCCAGCAAAATTTGGTCGTACTGTTTTTCTTTATGGTTCATTGTTCTTTTTGCTCGCTGATTTTGTACCTTGATTTGGCATGCTTTTTTATGCATTCACACTTGTACCTATTCGTTCAGTTGTACTATTATTCTTTTGTATGTCTTGCAATTATGTTGTATGACCACATCCCCCCATGGCCTGACGAGCCTTTCTGGCACTGAAATAAATAAATAAATAAATAAATAAATAAATAAATAAATAAATAAATAAATAAATAAATAAATAAATAAATAAATAAATAAATAAATAAATAAATAAATAAATAAATAAATAAATAAATAAATTCTAAGAGCCACGCCCAGGCGGAATACGGTTTGATATGCAAGACTAAATCCTGCTTCGAATCATACGCGTCGGTATGCATCCCCACAGTAGCGCAATGCAAAAGGAAGCGTAGTTAACGACGCTGCTAAGTTACGGGGCGACAAGCAGTAAATGGAACAATACCTTATACTGGCCTTGTGGGGCATTTCTGACCACGTGTACCGAATTTCCCAGTTAATCGCACAGGCTGCCGGCACAAATTTTACGAAAGTGAAGAAGGCCTTCTTCCCGTCAGACAGCGGATACGGCGGGGAAAGCGATCCCGTAAGAAACAACGAGATCGTAAATGTTGCTCCATCCTAAAGCCTTACAGCGCGCGTATGCGCCTTGCGTGAGGGCATGCCAGTCAACGTTTTGCCATCACAGCTGAAAAGTTTTCGACAGGCAAATGAAATAAAGCGCAAGGTTTTGCTCAACACGTGGGCCACGGAGAAGTGAAAGCCGTCAAGCGCCTTCCGAGGGTGGTTGTCGGTACATTAACAAGAGTCTGAGCATGGTGAGCATAACGTGCGTGGTGCGTCAATCAGGCACGAACTTAGCATGCCGACATTGACGACCGCGGACTGGAGGAGGCAGCGGGGGGGAGGAGGGGTGGACGCACACTTCACAATGAGTTCGATCTATTTAACATTCTTGGCACCACGTTGTGAAACTGCTCACTGTGTACGCGGTGCCTCTTGCAAAACTTAATTTTTTTTTTTTCGTGCCCCATATGGGACGGGAGAGCACGACGCCTCGGCGGTCTGTTTTCCTTTTTGAGCGTTGGCGAAACGTCGTCGCCCCTCTTGTGTCCGAGGCGGGAGCCGCATCTCGGTTTCGCTCATCACCTTTTGTTTCACGTCTCGCGCCCGCTCCGTTGTCACCTGTCAGAGGCCCAGCGGTGGAGAGGCGGTGCGGGCACCTTCGTGAAACGAGCCTGCTCCTGCGTCGGCGAGGTGAAAGATCACGTCTGCGCACTGACCTTGCGCGCGGGCTTGGTCCCTGACCGGCCATGCCCACAGTCGACGTGATGCCTCGGGTTTCTCGCATGGCTGATTCGGTTGACGGCACGCGTGTCGCTTTGCGCGCGGTGGCGGCGTTGATAGGCGCCGGTAAAGGACCTGTTATCAGCGCCCGTGCATACTGCCTGCGCTCACTATGCATCTACGTGCAGGAATCCCTCAGTTTCTTGCTACACAATGGCCCATTCATAATGCATAAATCTCGAAATGAAGGCTCCAGTGGACTACATTTCAGGGAGACCCGCGTAACGAGATTGCTATTTGTCTGACTTGTACGTTCTTCACTAGAATACGCATGAGATAGAATCGAACAAACAAATGAGCAGGTCGTTGACAATGCTGGGGTGACGGAAGTGACAGTGAGACTATTCGTTAGGGGCACGAGGAGAGTTCAGCTGCCCAAGAATTCTCAGCTAGCCGACTGCTTACATCCCTTGGCAGTCATATATATACGCCCAGGAAACAGACAGACGTGCTTCTTCAGATGAGATGACGCGTGACGTCAAATGTTCATTTAATTGGCAGTACTTGCGAATTGGTTAACAAACAGTGGATTCGCATCGGGCGCTCCGCACTGCGCCTGCGGACAGTCGCGTCGTCGCCCCTAGCTCTCTCTCTCAACGCGGCTAAAACGAGTAGCGCCCGCCTCGAAGGAGGCCGTGCATGCGCGCTTCTGCGCATGCACGCCGCGTCTCGCGCGCACACGAGGCCTAAAAGCGATCTAACGATAATGACGCCGCGCTTGGTCTCTGAGAACTGAAGCCTGTCGTGGCCATGGCGTCGTCATCACTCTCGCGCAAGCCGGCGGCCAGTACTTTGCTGCCTGCGCAGCCACTCGTGGGAAGGTATACCACCAGCGCGCGAGGAACCTGCGTGTTCTGGCCGACAGGAGCGGCAGCAGCAAAAGGCGTCAGGGCGGGAATTTTGAACAGTCGATTTATAACGTGCATGAACTTGACACAGATGCGGATTAATCACGCTTAGCGAGGGCGGGAAGGGAGAGCGAGGGCTAAGCGGTGCTCGGCGCCAGTGCGCGCAAGGTGGTGGCGGTTGATTTGTTTGCCGCACGTACCGCACCGCAGGACCGTTAAGCGCGTTAGGCGTTAGGACTAATTACCACGGGACTCGGCATTGTCTTTTCGCGGTCTGCCGGGCCAATTACGCGCACCAGAGCGCCGTCTGGAGTGCGCCTTGAGTAATCGCTGCGTCATGCTGTTTTCGGGAGGACAGGGAAGTCTCTGCGTTGTCACTGCGGCCAGAGCAGCTTAAGAGTTTGCGGCCTCTCTTGGTGTTTTTGGGCCCGGAAAAAGCGTGGCTGCCGCGGAGGAGCAGCGGGGGCCCATAAATAGAGGCCGGAAGAAAATGAAGTGGGAATCAGTGGGCACGCCGGCTGCCCGCTCGCTCAGCAAGAGGAAGTAAAGATGTCACGAGCAGAACGCCGACTCGGCGTTCAGTATAAATGGCCCCGCTTCTGCTTGTGTACGGAGAGATCGCCGGGAGCAGGTGCGCGCGCGCTTCACCGACCATACGTCCCATTGTGCCGGCGAAACTCTTGTTTTCGGGGACGTAATTTGTCGCCGCCGGGGGCGCAGGGAGTTTCGCACACTTCTCGCCGGCCCGCTGCACTGGGCGCCGGCCCACGACGAGTTGGCGCTATGGCCCACAACTCTCGACGGCGTCGGGAGAGGAAACTCCGACGCGAGAGCCCGACAAGAGAAAGGAGTGCGCGATCCGTCTCTATGCGCCCGGAAATTACAGTATTCCTTGACGGGTATTAAGGGCTCGCGGCGGGGGTCGGCCGGCGTGTTTGCTGCATATTTCTTTGCTTTCGCTTCGGCGCTGAACATCAGATGGAGGGTAGAATTCTCCCGGGAGCATTTTCTCTTAACGCATCAATTAGGATAACGAGAATGCCCCGCCCTGCGAAGTTATAAGTAAAGAAGTGCCTGAGCCTGTAGATAACGTAACCTGGTCCGTATAAAACATTTTTTGGCATAAGAATATGCGTGACGTTCTGCGGATCTTAATAACTTGTAAACATTGGCTGCAATTAACTTCCGTGATTGAAGTAATGCGGAGGCCACGTTCCGAATTTTTCCTGACGATTTACACGCATGTTTAAAGAGAAGAGTGCGCAAAAGTGCTGTTTCCCTCGCACGTCCACCCCCCCCCCCCCCCGCACTCTTCTTCCAGCCGTTTTCTGACGACGGTTATGAAGGCACCCTGGCGAGACCACAGTGCTCTATTTAACGGAGTATCAGCATGTTTAACCTGCGCAGCCTTTGCTGGAACAACCAAATGTCGATACGATATTACAGCGGGATTCGTTATGGGTCTTCGGGAGCAGAGAGGAGGTTAAGGAAGGAAGGAGGTAGAGGTGAAAAGAGCGAACGCGACACCACCGCTCACATGCCTCCGGAAAGCAGAAAAAGATAACAAAAAATGAACAGGCTACGAAAAAAAAAAAGAACGCAACACAGCCACTTTCGCGATGCCTCCCCATAGGGCTGCAGGGAGAACAAGAAATCCCGCTTCTTTCGAGGCGTTTGCTTTGGGAGGCCGGCTCACCTGCCGAAGTTCGATGCCGTCGGAGAGCGGCGGCTCGCGCCGCTACTGGGGTTCGTGAACATCGCCGTCTCACACACGGCGGTAGACATTTTGGCATAAAGGGGCAAGTAATTAACGCGCCTACGAACGTCTAAACAACGGTGTAGATGGTCACCTCATGATCACTGTCGTCTCAGTTGGTACGAAACAAAACTTGTCAAACGTTCACCTTTTTTATTTAAAGTACTTTGTGTTTATCGTGTGTTTCGTTTTGTACAATCCACAACTTCGCTGGCCATCCACCTTCATAAGGCAGAATAACTCCTTTTTTTTTTGTCATATGATGAAAGCGTGAAGCTAAAAATATTGAAGATTCAGACAGCGTAAATATACATCGCAAACCAGCAAACCAGTGTGATTTCATTACCGCTCTTGGTGCGGCGGCGCGAACGGGGAATGGCGTTTCCTCTTGCGCCGTTGACTACAGATAAACTAAGGCACTAGACATCCGCTAAACAATCAGATAATGTATAGCATGAGTTCAACTACTGGATGAAGCCACAAATAGGGTTTCGGCGAATTTACTCGAGGTTCTCTTTAACCGATTGCGTCGAATGCGAGGATCAGCAACCTTATAAGAAAGGGACTTCGGGAATGCGGGACGCTCTGCGCTGCAAATTAATTCGGAGTGTTACAAAGATAAAAACTCGCTCACTTTCTTTTCGCCAGGAAAAAAAGGAAATGAAAGAACACAGGCACAAACACGCACGCACGCACGCACACCGGAGCACATGGCGACGCTTGCGCTTTTTTTCACAGAGATCACAAAACGTTGCTGAAAGTAACAAACGGTGTTAACTTTGACATGGTATACAGCAATACGCATGATGCCAAAGCACCTCTGCGTTTAATCATTTCTAAGAAGTGTCACCATTGTCACGTGACACTTTATAGAACGCTTAGATATATGCACTGGGATAAAAAAAATGGCGGTTATCCTTGTCTGCTACGTAACGCTGGAAGCCCATGGATGGTGAGGGAGGGATGGGGGTGTTGGAAACATTGTGATCCCCACTAACGTTGGGGCCACAGTGAGGGGAAAAAATTTTGCGGTGTCGTATAAGAGACACTGTTCCCCACAAACATTGCGAGTGAACTCAGAGGTGGTGGAGAACAAAGTACAGGCTGTGTGAGGCTGTGTCACACACACGAAGATTGGGTATAGACCAAGATTATGGTCGCCGTTGGAGAAAAATAACGCTGTGACAGTGCGGCTACAATGATAACCAATTTACATCATGGACAGCAGCTTGGAACTCCAGTGAACATTGTTCCCTTCCACATATTTTTTCGCTGCTACTGAAGGAAGCGCCGTCGCAATGAATCGTCTGCTCAATTTGTGCGTCAAGGAAAGCTATGCCAGGTTCGAATAATCGTATGAGTGCGTTGCACGCCCGTTGTACACTGCTTGGTACCTGGTCGCCTCTAGCTGTTTTTCTGCTTCTAGCCTCGACAAACTGAACCGCATTAAGCTGAACTGGTTCATACGAGTGTTTGCGCAGTGGATAAGCAGATAGCTCAGAGCAGTAGTAAGTTTTTTTAAACAGAAACTTCGCCCTTTCAAGGTACTCATAAAGAGAAAAACATGCAGCGCATGGTGGCACTTGATGCTTCTGTGGGAGAGATTTTTCTCCCGTCGCTTACCCAACAGAACCAGAGCAGGTTGTGTCAGATGACGCGGGAAAAACTTCGGTCCCTGCTTGGACGTTCCTTAAGCGTACGGTAAAATGTCGCACTGCGCTGTCTCGTATCGCGGTTTATCGAATCTCCCCCTGGTGAAGGCTTAGAAGTGGATCAGTTAAGGCAGAAAGTTGGGCTAGTGGGTTATCTGACTGCATTTTACTAGCGTAAAAGAGACGCGGACGAAGAAGAAGTACACAGGACACTCGCTAGTCCTGTGTACTTCTTCGTCCGCGTCTCTTTTTTGCTAGTAAAATGCAGTTAGGCGTGGATGTTTGCGCGCGTACGACAGCAAAAAGTCATATCCTTATTTAACCGCTGTTGGGAGACACAAAAAGGCGAAAAGCCTCAGTGTACGCATTCTGGCATCTCGCATTGTTTTTGGTAATTTTGTGTTGCTTGAGGGGATCGGACGGCCTGTTTCGCAGTGCGAGATAGTTGATGACATATACACGCGCATCCAAGCGGAATTAAATTGCAGGACCACTCAGCCAAATCGTCGTCATAGAGAGCAATTGGCAGTAATTTAGTTATCCCTTCATTTTTCAACTTGTAGAAAGCTGGAATGCAAAGCAGAGAGCATTCCGTGCTTCCTTTTGCGAGGCTCGCAGTGAGCGCCGGTTGTCGCCCATTGGGACGCTGATGAAGCTTGGCGCGGGTGACGGGCAGCTGATTGACGCTGCGGCCGAGGGTGAATCCGGCCGCAGAAGGCCGCGGTAACGGTACTTGTGGCGTGAAGGGGCCGGGAACAAAGACACCCGGCGTTTGTTTCCGCCAAGGCCGCGGACGCTCGGCAATTACCTGCATGGGACAGTCGGCGGCTGGAAGTCGGTCAGCCGACCTCGGAGGAGCCCGAGGAAGACAGGCCTTGCGCCCGCGCCCCGAAGCGGCCGGCTCGTCTTGACAGCCCAAGCGGCCTCCCCTGTCATTGGTCATCACCTGCATATCGCTGACAAAACCCGGCACGGGCGCTGGCTGCTGCTGCAAACACACCCACGTAGACACCTCCAAGTCTTGATGTCCATTGTGCTCCGCTTACAATGGCAATCCTTCAGCCGTTCGTCAGCCTTATTTTTCTGGCACTCAGTTTCTTTTACGTAATACGCGGGAGTTACGTCTTCATGGCTATTAACGAGGCCGCGCCGGCCCGCACCTCGCAATTCCGATGGACGCGCGCAGCCTCTGCAGGCGCGCCATTGTTGCTGCCGCTTCGTATGCGCGTGAAGCGACGCCCTGACGTGGCGTTTGATTGACAGGGGAAATTGAATCCTCACGGTGGTGGCAAGGAAAGCGCCGATGCCTGCCCACCAAATAGCGCACGCTACGTCTCGCGGACTTGTACTGGAAGCGCAGCCGGACCGCGACAGCTAAGGCTTAGTGGCGGCGCGTCCATGGCTTACATGGCTCGTCCACAAAGACGCCGAAGCTGGAAATAAACTTTAGAAGAGAACGTAGAAGTTGGCAGTATTTGTTCGAGAAATTATTTAATAAGAGAAGCGCCTTCTGCCGCTGTCCCTTCTCTATGTCGCATGCTGAAATACTGGCAATAAATCTTGTGGTAGTTCGCATCACGTTTGGTGTATAAAATGGCTTGGCTTTGACCAACCGAGATGGACCTTTTGCAGGGTAGAAAAAAAGTGAGAGAAATACTTTAAGCCCCCCCACCCTCCAACGTCTTAATTTACGCGCAAGACAACTTCTAAGATTTGCGAGGCGGGGAAAATGAAACGCAGATAAGAGTTGATGACTCTGAGAACACATAATTCGGGCAGGCTGGAGCGGAGCGACGTTTGGAAATCAAATGGAAATGTTATTGTTCAAAAAACACAGAAGAATGTGCTAAGCAACAGGTGATGCCATGGGTATTGCTGCTAACGTCTGCAGGCGACAAGTCAAAGCAGCCGACAAATGCGCGCAGTATACAAGAATGTAATGAACCATCAGTGACGGAAAAGTAAGATTGCATACGGACTGCTTCGAACAAGGATATCTAGGGATATAATAAACCAATCTTGCGCGGAACTCAAAGTGAGCGCTGCAAACACTCATACTCATCGGCTGCTTGTCTGGTTACCTTAATTGAAGTTGCTATCGAATCAGATCACGTTGTATTACTTTATGAGGAGAGAGGTCAATGCAATTTGACACTGTTACCTTACTTATATAATTATGACCCTAAATTTTCAAGTAAAAAAATATTCCTGCAGAAACTTCCAAGTGAAAATTGCCGCATAGTGCGTACGCATACACGACCGCTCTGATATTCACCGTTCCACCTTGAAGTTTACTTCACTACTGTACAAACACTTTTTACGGACGCTCTTTGCCCATAGTCGGTCTTGCGCCGAAATCCAATCTTCATTATCAACTGCTGCACACAAATTATCGCTGGAAAGATTTTTTGTGGGTACTACATAAACAATCTGATATCAAAGTATGAAGGCCCTATAACTTCAAATTAATGCTTATACAACGCCTAGTGTATTCCTCAGGGGCGCAAGTTCATGTTACGTTACGAGCAGATGGACGGGGTTTCTTGTGTAGCAGGCAAAGAAACGCTCACGCGTTTAATAAGGGGCCCGGCAATTTCCCCGGGAAACTTGCGGAGTGCATGAAATGCCGCGCCGAAACTTCGTATGCCTGTTTTCTCCAGAGTCGTGGTTTCACGTTTTCCCGAGTGGATGCGGTAGCGCAGCCCCACAAGAAAAGGGTTCAAGAAGGTTCGCGCTAGCAACTGCAATACCACATGGTTAACGACGGCCTTACGCAGCAGGCACCGAGCAGCATTACCAAATCGTAGGAAACAGCACTCACCGAGCTAAAATCCCACCTGCAAATGAAAACAACCTAGATTCGTTCGTTTTTACAGGGAATTGATAACAACAAATATGGGATGTCAGTGGTCGTCACGTTCGCACGCACATTCGCCCGCACGCATACACACTACTCTTCCATGCGGTCTTCTCGTTGGTAAGAGGTGGGGGACACGACCTTATCCCTCTCGAGGAGAGATATAATGTATCACTCCTTTTCGCACTAGCTATACTTTACTTTAGCGGAGAAGGATCTCGCTGCTGAAGAGATTATTATGGTACTGTATCATCTACTCACCTGATACTCGTTCCTTCCCCAATATAACGAGGAGTAAGAGGACCGCCACTGACTATCGCTAACGTGGTCTTGGTCTCGCTCATCATTCCGAAGATTACCGGAGAGGGCCATGCCCCGTACCAATCATCACCATTGTGTAACAACTGGGGAAGTGCTTTGTAGTATTTGGCTTAGATATGTAAGAAGAACTGCGGAACAAAATGGGCAAAGTTTATAACCAGTTTAAAATGATTGAAGTCAATATTTCGACATAATAACTTCAATAATTTTAAACTGGGTATAAAATGCTTCACGTTTGTAACGGTAAACCACTCAACGCGATCCCGTTGGGTGGTTTCAATGTTCGCGCGACGATTTTACCGAATTAAATCACCACCAACTGATGATAACTCGAACGAACCCGCGATGTCTCTTATTGAGCTTCTCATTTATGAAATAAAACTTTTTGAGGGAATGCAATTTGTTGAATTTAAAACAGGAAATTGCGTGATCTGTAGAGGGAAAGGTTTTCCATTCGACCCTGGAAACTCCGCTCGCTTCCCTATCTGGCCCAGGCGTTTACTCAAAAAAGCTAAGTTTTATCTCCGTGTACGACTCTTCGCGTATACATGACCACTCTGGCGTAGGTTCGAAAACCCAAATTTGTGCACAGGAATTAAAAATTGGTATTGGGACGTTTAGCGTCGCCATGAAACAACTGTCACTTATGACGTGGAATATACGCAGCGCTATAATAAATAATCTAAATCCCATATCGTAAACGGGCTCCGAAATATCGCATACATGTGTGTTTTAGTCTTCTGGGTTTTTTTTTTTTTTTTTTGAGGAACACAGCCACAGCAGCAGGCTGTCAAACGCATGAATTTATGTCAGACAATGTAAATTTACAGCCACGTAGTCACCGCAGCCACGTCAGTCAGCGCAGCGCATTCACCGCACGTGTAATGCTCTTTTTTTTTTAGAACGTCAGCTTTTGTGAGACACTTGTCGGTTTCGTGACGGGGTTAATCCCCAGAAACTTGGGCCCTCATTATACCACTCCCCATCTCCCTCCCCACAACAACATGGTGGAACCTCTCTTCGATCCTATTCCACAGGTCCCGGGAATTCGGCGAGGATTTCGTTGTTTCCGCACGCCAAAGGACCTTCGCTTTTCTTGGCAGACCGTGATTCTTTATGCCGATATCGTGAGTTTGGTTCGAGTGAAGTCCACCATGCAATGTTGATAGGGCCAAGGCTTGTTCTGTGCAACGAACAACCGACGGCGCCCCACGGGCGACGAGGGTACCTCGCAGTTTTGCTCCTACGCCATAGTTCCATTCTCAGCTTCGAGATCAGTGCCCTTCTATATAGTTCGTGCCTGGTTTGCGCATTTCGTGGATTGGATTTATTGGATTGATTAAACTTTATTTAGGCCGGCAGAACGACGCGGGCCTCGGCGTCGTCCTGGTGGCTACTCATCCGAGACGTGAGCTCGCCGTTGCCGACTCGCGAGTCTCATGCCTTGCGAGCGCCCGCAGGACCTGCTGGACGGCCCAGTGTTGGTGATAGAAAATAGCCAGCGCAAGGAAGACGAGGACCAGGAAGGTAATAGACACAGCGCGGCTGTGTCTGTCCTCGTCTTCCTTGCGCTGGCTATTTTCTATCACCATGAACCAATACCAACTCGCCCAGCTTGCCATCTTGGCCCAGTGTTGATTTTCGTAGGTGAACAAGGGTGTAAAATGAAGTTGGCGAACGAGGCCTACAGTTCCGACCCCACGGAATGTTGTGGTAATTTATATGATCTTACGTCAGGGTTTGAACATAAATTTGGGGCATATTTCTCGGGTAACAAGAACGCTGATAACATAGGAATACTGATAACAGTAGAGGGCGGTGGAAGGAGTTTACGTGGCCTTCAAAGTGAGTACTACCACGTTTGCCGTTCATTTACGGAGTAACGGTGCAACATTTGGTGTAACCGTAAGATTCCACACTGAGTACGCAGCGGAGCAGAAGCTGCATATCGAAAGAGACTTCGAAACAATACTTTAGCGTTCTTCAAAGGCATCAAAGCGATTCTTGTGTGGTACCTCAGCCGTTGCGTTAGGGCTTCAAGGTGTCCGCTTTAAATGGACTCCCCGCACACCAGGGCATACATACAAAAATGTGAACACAGCTTCCACTAAAAATATTGTATGCTTACAATATCACAGGATATATCTCCGTTGAGACACTTTTACCCCTGCGCCGTCCTCGCCAACCAAATATCGTTCGATTAAGAAAAGTTTAGCGGCGTCCAGGAGACTGCATATAATATGGGACACTTGCTACCGAACTGGTGCTGATGAAGTCCACATGGAATGAGAATACGTAGGGTTGTTCGTTTTCGGGTAAAACCAGATTTTACCTCATTCTTACACCCAGAACATGTTTCAAGAGAATCGGGTTAAACCATATTTCTCCACGAACGGACCTTTGCAAATTAGCGATCTGCCCAATCATGCGCTGACGGTCCGCCGTTCTCAACCAGTACTTGCTGGAAGCAAGCCCCACAAACACAGCTTCCCAACTCATTGAGTATTGGCATGACTCTACCACCCGTAACCTCAGGTTGGCAAATGCTGCATTGATATATTGTGCCTAGCCAATGGAAGCTGTGTTGTCGAGAGAACTTTCTCCCAGTGGAAATACGTTCCCCGATCGGTCAGGTCTCGAATGAATATCGCCATGTTGCCATGCAGAAGATAGTGCATGTAAACAAGGACGAGTAAAAAATCGATGAATAGCTGTTCGTGAATGAAATGTTTCATTTCTTAGAAGTTGTCATAGCCTTTTACTGCAATCATAACTCATTCGTTCCTAAACCAATGCCAAATTTCGGAGAGCGTTTTCTAGCAAACCCTGATGTCCCCCCCCCCCCCCCCGATTACTAGCTTAAAATAAACATCAAATTGAACGCGTTAGAGTTAAGAAGCTCGTGATACCGTCTGAAATAAACCGAGTGTTTTACTCAGTACATCGGTAGATTTAACCCGAAAAAACCAAAATTTCGTAATAGTTTTACAAAAAAAAAAACCAAAAATACCTGATTATCCCCTCACAAAATAGCACCCGATTGTTACCCCCCCTCCTCCCCCCCCCCCCGATTTAAAAAAATATAAAACCCGAAAACGAACACCCCTAAGCATATGGTAGTCTTCATTGTTACAGTCAGTAAACCAAGGGTAAATTGCACGGTCAGTAAGGCGTTGTATCACTTGTCACATTTCGAACAAATCCTCCAAGATTACGTTATTTGGCAAGTTAGAAAGTTCGTTTTGTTGCAAACGCTGGCCCCGAAAAAGGAAACCGGAAGTACACGCCGCTCACAGCGTCACGCGCCATCCATAAGCCATGACGACGCTAAGCTTCAGGTTCTACGTTCTGGGAGCAGCAAGTCATCTAGCATTTCCCAATCAATTCGTGCAATGAGGCACAATTGCTTACCCGGTGGACCATTTATGCGCGACGGTCATTGCAGTAGGCTACTACGATGTTTGTACAGCCGGAAAAGCAGCTGCTTCACGTGAGTCAATGAAGCGGCCGCGGCGGAGTGGCTGTACACCGCTTCGACCGCCCGTGCAGCCCTCGCTTTCCCCGTAGTATCGTCTTGTGCGGCCATGAAGCATCCGTACGGACAAAATTCGCTTCTAGCCGTAACAGCTGAGTGGTGCCGCAGCGGCTGGACGGCCGGCCGCGTTATTTGCCTCAGTGAGTATAGAAAAGGTGCGCCCTGCTCCCTATCCAGCGAGACAGTTGTGGAACACTCTTCCGTGGGCGCAAAGTACCCGCTGGATTTGTTTTTCCGTTGTCTCCGCCGTTTGGGCGAGCATAGAGGAGAGTGCGGCAGATTGAGACGTATTTCTTGAGCCTGCAGGTTGCCGGGGCAACTGGTCGCTAGGGGAGAAGGGCCCGGACGAATGCGCACGCACGCGGAGCGGGCAGCAGCAAAAGCCGGGGCGACAGCAATCCGCTTAGAGAGCCAACAAGGTAACGCTCGGTCGCACACCGCTCCGCGACGGGCGAGATCCGTCAAGTCACGACAACTTGACGGCTGCTCAGAGGCCGGCCAAGCGATGCGACAAACGCCGGCCGACAAGCGCGCGCCGAAACGTGCCCAGAATACGGCATCGGCGGCCGACGTCGGCTGCGCGTCAGGAGTCGTCAGGGAATCGTGATCTCGCGAGGAGCCTCTGGCCGCCGTCTCAGGGATCCCGGCGCGACGCCGCCGATCCTTGTCAATCCATCATGGAGTCGCGAGGCCCGCGTTGCGTGGACAAGCCAGTCAGCTGCCCGGCTCCACTTTGTCACTGCCAGTGCCCGCGGGGATCGGCTCGAGCGGATTCCTCGGAAACCCGTTTCTCGAGTCGAGCTGCTGCAGCCACTGGACATGAAGCCAACCTCGCTCACTTTGCCCACTCGGGCTTATTACGATCCCCGCAGTCCGCGCGACCATGGGTAAGTGGTGCGCTGGCTATGCTGCTGCCTTCTGCGGCGCTATTTAGGGTAAGCCTCGCACGAGACGAGCCTTCAAAGTAACGACCACGATGGTCCGCGCGACCAGCCTCGCTTGGCACAAGCTGCCCACAACTGCGCTCACCGCGTCGATCAACTGCTCCACTGACAGGAAGGCTCCAGCTCTCAAACTTTCCGACTGCCTCAAAAATGTCCCGAGTCTGGGTTATTAATCTGCAAATAATCACGCGTTATTACCCCCACCCCCCTACCAGATTTTCCGTACATCACAAAGCTACGAAAGAGCTTTGTGATGTACGGATTTCTAGGCCTAAACGAATGTTCTTGCGAAAAGCTTTTCATGTGGACAACATTGGCTTCCAGTAAGTGTCAATAACTCGCGCACGCCGGAAATGTGCTAATTTGCTGGGTGACGTAGACACGGCCTCCCTCATTGAAATCGTGATGCGAGGAAAGTACGCAGCAAAGAATATTGACTTGTTTGTTTACTTCGTGCACGACTCGGTCCCTCGCCTTATAATGTCTACCCTGCCGCTTTCCGTCTTTTGCTTCAGTCACTCCTTTCGCTTTGCATGTAGTGCAATCTTTTGCGTATTCGAGCAGACCCAACGAATCACGTACAGGAAAGCAGCAGATGGCTGACTCGGTCTGCCAACTGTAACACTAAAGTGCATCAGGCAGTCGGTTGATGGTTTTTTGCGCAATAAGTCGGTTTGTCCAGCAGTCGCCTGCAGAGGAGAAACCTCCTTGCGGTGGCGTTACCTGCAGGCCTTAGTCAACCAGCCATAGGGGACGAAAAGAAGGTGAGAACCGGAAGGAACGTTCAAATACAACACGTCTTATTGTCGTCCTAAACACAATGACATGAATTTAGCTTTCGCAATAACCTCAAGAACCTCGTTGCGGAGGCACTGTTGTCAGTTTATCGAACGTTTAACTTATTCGCGACGACAGTGCGTTTTCCAACTCATGCGGTCTTATATTTCATTGTAACTGTAAGTCTCACCACAATAGTTCGCGGCCGCCAGACCAACTGTTTCAGTGAATTCACACGAGTTTGCAACGTACCTTTCTCCTCTTGCCGTCTCATTGATTTTAACGTAGACGTACTGAACCGAAACTAAGCACTTTCGTTCGTTCGTTCGTTCGTTTGTTTGTTTGTTTTTTGAAGCGTTTATTTCCACAAATTATCTGATAATAAGGGAGGACGGTAGATGGCAGCGTGGGGTAGGCTGTGGTCTTGGAACGATGTTGTTCGGTCCGTCGGGATGGACAACGAAGACGACAAATGCGCGAAGTGTCTCCTCATGAAGCGAAGTTGTGTGTGATATATGCGCGTACCCACACCATGTT
>NW_027526203.1:405096380-405361380 GCF_048455015.1 Haemaphysalis longicornis
GCCTAATTTAGTTTCGCCGCAGTGTTCGAGGTCACTGCGGCCGAGGTTGGTGTTCCCCCTGGTCTCTACAAATAGCCCCGCAAATGCAGGGACAAAAAAAAAAGTGGGCAGAATGGGTTGGTAGTGCCGAGGCTTGAGCCAGAACGTAAACACGAGAAGAGGAAAGAAAATAACCGAACGACGCTGTGTGTTCCTAACCCCTTTGCGTGTGACGGAAGCCATCCATCAACGCCTCGCTGTGATCTCGCGGCTGCGGCTGGACCGATTCGAGCGCCCACAAAGACTCGCGCCGCGCTGACGGAGAGACCCCGGGAGCGTGACGCGCACTTTCCCTTACCCATCTATGTATATGCGCTACGCGGCGCCGTCATTTGACGCATCAATCGTTGCGCATCTACCATTGACGTGGGCAACATTGTGCGGTGTCGTCAAAGGCGCCGACAGACCGCATTCGGGTATTGGTGGCTGCCGCCTTTTCAGGAACGTCGCGGGACCGAGGGAAGACCGGTGCGTGTACGTCCGTGTGTACGCGGACGGCTGGGTGCTGCTGGGCTCGGGAGATGGGCGCAAGGGGCACGCCGCGATATTGGCGGAAGCGGGTCATCTTATCAATCAGCCTGGTGAAAATTATGCCTCTCAGAGGCTGCGCGAGGGTTGAGCGGGCTCTCATTGAGCTCAGCGTCACAGTAGGCGCGTAGGCGTTTCTATAAGGAGCGCCATTCAAGGGGCCCACCGAAGGCGCTGTGCTACTGAAGTTATTGTGCGAACACGAGCCAGTGTGGTAGCCAAGTCATGCCCGATTGAGCAAGCCGGAACTGGCCTTCTTGGTTGGTCCGCTTTTGTGTGATCGCGAGCTCTTCCCGTGTTCTGGACGCAGTCAACGCTCATTTCAGGCATTTCTCAGAACTCACAACGCGCGCACAAGGCGCCGCCGGTGAGGCGATTTGCACGCAGGGTGCCGCGAAGGTCGACCATCAGTCACCCTGCAGCGCGCTTTCGAGCCTCAGGATTGCGCCTTCGCTTCGTCTCGCTTGTCTGACGAGCACGCTCGCCCACAACGCCAAAGGCCGCTCTCGGCCGCATCTTTCTGCGTTGATGGGCAAAAACTACGGAAAAATATATCCTTATCGCAACCCAAACCTTCAATTAATCTGATTAACCTCTACAAGAGAAAACACAGAAATTCGCCAACGCCCGCCTCCCCTGCACTGTGGTAGCTTAGTGGCAAAGGCGGGCTGCCGAACCCAAAGGCGCGGGTTTGATTCCTACGGCGGTGCCCACTTTCCAGACGGAAGTTAAAAGAGAAAACGCCTGTGTGTCGAGATTTCGGCGCGCTTGAAAGATGCCCTGGTAGTCTAAATTATTACGCAACCTTCCAGTACAGCCCAGGTGTAACTTTGTCAGCGTGTAATACACCAAAACTGGGGGAAAAAATGAAAATCACACGCTCGTTCATTATCGATGTTATTGTTATAATAATTATTATTATTCGTGCTGCAACAACATGCCTGTGAACTTGTCTTGCTGTAACTGACCTCTCTTTTGCCCTTGTGTTCATTATCTATCCCTAACTTTTTCGGCGTCACTTGAGTATGATGTGCGAACAGAAGTATCCTTTGTTTTTTAATTCACTTTAATCATTGTCGCATCTTCTGTACTTATATTTTCACTACATTTGTCTCCCATGCAATCTATCTCGGGTCATTCTGTCCTCGTACAGCCTGTATATTTCTCTTGCGCGTAGCTTTAGGACGCCATCACTCGTTTCACATGCCTCCCTGTTAGGCAAGGTGTGCGCAACGTTACCAGAATAGCTTGGTGTGTGTGTGAGGGGGGGGGGGGGGGGGGTTGCTTGTATGTTTGTGTGTACGGCAAACTGTGAGATTTTCCCTGTGTCTTACAAATGATATCATCTTATGTCATTCCCTTGTGAGATGTGTGCATCCCAGTTTGATTGTTTCTTTTTTCTTTTTCATGCACCTGCACAAAAGCCGCGCGGCTGTTCCTGGACACGTTAAAATTATCAATTGATTGATGGATTTATAGATATATTGATTATTAATTTATTGATTGATACATTGATTGATTGATTGATTGATTGATTGATTGATTGATTGATTGATTGATTGATTGATTGATTGATTGATTGATTGATTGATTGATTGATTGATAATGTCCCGAGATGAAGGGCAACCTGCGCACGCATGGGTTCAGCTGCAGTCGCGCGTGTGTAGAAACGTAACCAAAGACATTCGAACCAACGTATCACACTCCAGCCCTCCAGACTCCCTACCCACCCCGGACCACTATACATTCACGAATGTCCTGCGTCTGCCGTCAGCGTATGTCCTGCGTCTCCCGTCAGCATGTTATATTCCAATCAAAATACTTTTCACATGCCCCTTTGTTGCACGTGGTACATCTAAATCTTTACGAATACAATTGTCAGTCCTGCGGAACACTCCCTACCACATGGTCTGGTCAAGGAAGCGCCCACTAAGGAAAAACCACGTGAAGCGGGAGAACTCGCGAACCAGCGCGGAAACAAAGGAGCAGTGACGACTGTTGTCAGAAGAGCCAAGCGGACGGACGAGGACACCTCGAAGAAGGAAACTACCCACGTGAAGGTAACATAATTAGCCTGAATATTCGGTAGGGCAAGAAAAAAATATTTTTGCTAGGGTTTTTGCTAGTCTGCTTATGACGAAGCCACAGAAGTCGTTTACACATGCCAGGGTTTCCGGAAAAAAGTTGCGGCTATGGCACAAAAACAAAGCAAGAGGTCAAATATTCCAGTGCATGGCAAATTTCTTCAGAAATAAGTTATTTACGGTAACTCAGTGTCATTTTCAACGAAGTACCTAATGTGGTGACATTTTTATTGCAATCCAAATACTTACATTCACTTAGTAAAAACGGCTGTAAATGGACGGCCACAAAGGAACGGTGATCACGGGCATAAACCGGAGGAATGGGAGCAGTCAGAACTTTACTGAAAGTAAGGTAGGGGATGCCACTTGTTCCATATGATGCCATCAATGCGTAGATTACATCTAAGCGCGGGAGTTGCAGCTACCGATTCTTTCTTCTCATTGCGCAGCTTACAATTGCTGTGATGCGAAATCGCGACAACCGGTCATAAGATGTTAACTGGATCAAAGACATCTGGAGGAAGCACAGACTTCTTTTTTTTACGCTTAGCTCTCGATGCTCGAACAAAGATATTGCTAACTGAACGCTTCGAACCACGCTATTGCTTTTTGCTTTCGTTCGAAACTGTGGATCGGCAAGTCATTGGTGAAAAAAGATTGACTACTTGATTGATTTATTGATTGATCGAATAAATACATAGGCAATTTCTGAGATTTACTGTCTTTGTGACCACAGGTTGGTCATTAATGGGCTCGAGGAAGGCCGTCTGTTTCAGTGAAGAGTGGAATGCGCGTTTCTTCAACCACGGCGCCGGATATATAGGCGGCCTGGTCGATGAGTGCCGCACTCTCAGGCATCACTGGCTGAAAAAGGGCCGTTCCACGTGGGATGAGCATGCCAGCGCCCACTTTGTCGGAGATAGTCGGCGCCCAGCGACCGAAGTCTAATTAACAGCGACACCTGGAAAACCGAGCGCGGCTCTGTTAACCCCGCCGCCGACACGCCAAGATTTATAATAGAATGCAAGCTGGGAGCCCGACGGGTTCGTACAGGCAAGCGAGTTTACGGGCATATCAGCTAACAAATGGGCAGTCCACGCAACATTCAAGCAGCGCCATCGCAGCAGCCATCTTTCGGAGTTCCAGCGTTTTATGGGGGGGCATGCCCGGTGACTGCGTGTAGCGCCATTTAGCGTCTCTCGGGAGACGTGGGCAGATCGAGTGCGTGGCGGTGCGCCTGTTGTGTCCGCGGGCGTCCAAGGGATACGTGCTTGAGTCTCGCTGATGAAATAACAGGCGGCCAAACATCGTATCAGCCGACCTCAGAAGGTGCCTTCGCTGTTCCGCCTGATCGCCTATTAGGCGTAGAAACACGAATCAATTCGATCAACCAGTACCCTCTCGAAATGTTTGTTTGGCTGTCGCAGTTTGACTCATGCACCGCGATAGAAAACGTAGATCAACTTCAGCATACGCGGCAATTAAGATGCTGCGTATCATGCTATAGTCCTGGTATCGACGCCCCATACACATTCCCGTACTACAATTTGTGACACCACGAATCGGGAATATATACGGTAATAGGGGATTCGTGGAGCTTGTTGGGGCGTTTTTCTGCAATAGAACCTGAGGCAGGTGCATGCAAACTTGCAGGTGCATGCAAATAAATGTATGCGGGAACTTTTGCAGAGCCCGTTCTTCTTATAGGAGACAACCCTTCTGGCAGCAAACATTATAAAATCGAATACCTTACCACAGGGGGAATGTTTTTTTTTTTCGCCTTGGAATAAATAACAAGCGCAGTCAAAAAGAGCATAAAGTTGAACGCGAGTGCCTACCTACTCACTTCGCATGTATGTTTGTATACACAATAACTAGCGGCAAATATAAGAGATTATAAGCGTGATCGGCTACACTATACGAACCACGACCGGCTGTACCGGCTGTATAGATAGCGACCTGCCCATCGCAGCCGGCGACAATGGGAGCCGGCGTGCCAAAAAATTGCCGTGTAGGGACGACGCGCTCCGACAGGTGGGGCTAATAGATTAATACCCAAACACGCCAGCTTCGCTTCGCTCGCAGTGCGGCCTGCGAATGCTTGCATAAAAACTAGCGATCATACTAATCAATGCCGATTGTACCGGTCACTACCTATCATACCGGCCAGCAACGAGAATTCGCGGTTAAGTATGGAACCATTCTTAGTAATGCAAACGTTAACGTACGCAAGTAAACCCCACTGCTACCATATCCGCCTGCACGACTGGCATTGTTTATTTTCGAACATTTTTGTTCATTTAAAAATGCTGAAACTTTGTGCACTGTTGCTTTGCATCGAGGAGCGCTCTTTTGACTGGAAGCTCGTCTATACATGCGGAAAGTTCACAGGGAAGGCTCGAATTTGTGTAAACACCCCAACAGGGCCGTTCTGTGCTTGGAAGCGCCGTCATTTGTGCGGAAAAACATAATGTCTTTTCAGCAAAGGGAGCACTGATCAACGGCAAGCTTTTCTCTGACTGCGGCGTTTTCACCATAACTGAAGCGCCACGTTTGTAGGAGCTCCGTCGGGGTGGCTTACAAGCCCAAGAAATGGCAAACTTGGGTATGCCAGCCAACCTCGGCCATAGCTTGCGGTGAGAACCACCGTTATCTTCGAGGTATCGTTTTGAGTCACTACCACCTTACCGAAGCGATCATAACCGGTTGAAAACAAATTGCCTTTACCGTGCGCCTTCCGGGTTTGCCCAGCTGTACGCAACAAATACAACCGCGTACGATTTGTGCACTAAAAGTATGATGCAAACGTGTTGAACGATCTTTCAGTATAGTAGAGGCATTTTTTTACACGAACTGGCTACACTGGTGCAAGCAGTGCAGCATGTGTTAATTTTTTTATTAATTGATATCCCCAGTAGCACTTCGCACTGGTCTGCACGACAGTGCACTAATCTGCACCTGTTCAGGTAAAAAAAAAAAGCCCCCATTCTTTCACGAAAACGCTTTTTTTTGCTAGGTTTGTTGCCGAGCCTTCTGCTAAGTCAACCATAGCCTACGACCTCAGCATCAGATTCACTGTTGCTACTTTTTCAAGAATGACTAAACATGCTGGTAAACCGTCTCCACATATGCTGAAGGCCAACCAAGACTGCGCGGGAAATCTCTGACGCACGCTCGCTTTTTTTGTGATACTGGGGCTATGCGTCGTACGCCAATGGCAACTGACCGGGAGCCGAGTATTTATTCCTGTTTTTCCTTCCTATCTCGATGCCCTAAATGAAACAGTGCGCGCAAAGTGCTTCTTCCTGTTCGCTTTTTCTGTTCCATGCTATCGAACAAGACGCGCTGCATATTTCTTGGGGTTTTATTCTTTCGGGTGTACGGGCGCAATCAAACTCGTAGAAAGCCATGGAACGCGTTAGCAAAGGGATATCAGCGGTGGACAGTTTTGTGCGGTCGATATCTGGGTGGGCGCGCGTTCAGTGGACGCCGGCCGGGTGCGTACTATCAGCATCATTGCCAAGTAACATTTTTGGGTTAAAAAACTCTCAATTGAGCACACCGTCGAGCAACGGCAGGTGTACACTCCCCCAGTGTGAATCGGCAAAGACTGACCAAAACGCACGGAGGGAAAGACAAAATAACAACGATGGCAGGCCGCGTATACAGCGAAGAAGGGAGGATTAAATGTAGCGCCAGTCGGTGCAGCGGCGTCGGAAAGAACTTAAAAGAACCAAACAAGCAATAACAAATTCGGCAAGCGGAATCGGCGTGCGGGTGGGTCGCTATCTATAAAGCATAGAGTTTCATACTTATATATACTAGAGGGAAATCTGTCGCTGCAGTCGCGGGCCGCCGCGGGCGGCGCCATTGCCGCTAGCGGCCTTCCTCTCCTACTTGGCTTAGTCCACCATATGGATTGTGTTTTGTCTCGAAGCCAAAATCAACAAAAAAGGGTAACATTTTTTTCTTGTTCGTCTGCATGAAGCTTCTACATAATCACTTACAAATTAATCTTTTTGAAGGTTAAATTAAAATAAAATAAACAAATTTGATGAACCTTCTACAGTAATATTGTTGCTTTTTTGTAGCCAGAGCCAACTTTTCAGCTTGTTCTTGAGCCATGCCAAGGACAACTGGAACGTGCCTATCCGGCCCATGATGGACCGCTCGCCGAAGCGCGGCTCCCCTGCACAGCGGCGCCAGATTTCTCGCTAGTATATATTAGTATGAAACTGTATGCTTTAAAGCCGGTCGTGATACGAACACGGTAGCAGCAGACTCCATTTCAGGCCCATTTCGCGTATGTTGTCTACATCCTCTCCCAGGCGGCAGCACCACCCAGGAAAGCTGCCCCACGGGTGGCATACAGGGGCGGGGGTTGACGGCCGACTTTACCTGCATGCCGACATGCCAAGATTGTGTTAAATATATCTGTTATAATTGGCTTCCAATATTGTTGAGGAAAGTGAAATTGGATGTGAACAGGCTTCCAGTAAGATGGTGACGATCGTGCAAAGTCGGGCCCCGGCTCGCTTTGGGCGCTTTGTACTGGCTCTAAAACAGCATGGCAAAATGGAAGGAAAACTGCATACAAAAATGCCATTTTTAATTATTTATTTCTCAGCAAACGAGGCGTCCTTGGTCGTCGCACAAAAGCCAATAGAGCTACACAACGCTTGATCTTTCTGATCTTTCAGAATATGTTATTCACCTTTTATTGCCCGTTTAACTAAATTATTATGGGATATAGAGGAAACGCTTTGGGGATGATTCTCCCCTATCAGTAGGCAAAAAAAAACGCAAATCATCAAAACAGGAAATTAGTACAGGCAAGAACAGGTAAACAGACAAGGAGGTCAAATAAAAACCGGCAAGACAAAAATAGGCAAGGTCGTCCCCCTACCGTCTCCGACTTTGGGACATCCTTCTGTGTAGAACACTGTGCAATGCTAATTGTGAACACTGGAACCAAATTGAACTGAGTTAAAATAAAGGCTTCTTGTGCCAGTAGCTGTGTAATCACTGTAAGCCGGCCTAGTTGGCGTTGATTGATGATAAAGTTTTGTGCTGGACGAGAGAGGACGAAGCAGAAAGAAGGAGGAGAACTCGCCCTTGCAGTTGTGCTTACTTAGTCCTTGTTAGTTGAGGGAATGGAATGGAATGGATGACTTTATTAGGAGGTGGCCAATAGGCCCTGTTGTGGGACATGGGAAAAAGGATACGGGAAGCTGGTTCATATGAGTCTTTTCACTGCACTGTGAACGCCCACTTAGCACGATATGCAGAGCTGAAGTAATGGCGAGGACACTTTAATACGACAATCATCCAGGTATCCAAAAAGCAGCCGCTCAGGAGCCAAAAAAGGGCGTGTTTGGGGGGTCATCTAAAGAGGGGGTGAACGATCCGCCATCATACTACTTTATACAGACCTATTTTGAGACCGAATTCTCTCATTTGCTGTAACATTTGGGGGTTGTTTCTGACATGTTGGACATGTTCTTCAGAAGTCGTTGGACGTACTTGCGTTGTAAGGAACTGGTCGCGGTCAGTTGAGTAAGCTGAACGTACCCATATGAGGTGGAAAAGGTTCGGTGTATTGTTGCTGCCGCAGTAGAGGCCCGAGGACTTCAAGGTGCCTATGCGTTGTCCATTTGGAGATGACGTCCGGAGTGAGTCAGCGTAACTGGTAGAGGAGACGACGCTTCGCTTTCAGAAGCACCTTGAATACGTGCCTCAAGGACAATCTATTTTGAAGTGGGACATAATAAACGGTTCTTTTAATGCTGACACTTCTCCACCTGCTATTCCACCCTGGGAGCGACCCGCCCTGGGCCACCTGAGACGCCGACCCGTTTCTCGCCGTAACCGCGCCGTGCGGGAACAATATGTTCGCCCTCTCACCAACCACAAATCTCCAGATGCAATCGACATTTTCACCGAAGCAGCCATATGGGAACGGCACAACAGCAGCGGTTGCCTGGACCTGCCCTGACATCCGCCAGCCTAATGGCTCTCGCAACATCACAAACACATACGGTCTCACTGATGAAGTCGAACTTTTCGTTTAATGAAAAAAAATTATCACATCCGTTAAATAGTTTAATAATGCTTCATTGGTCCTTTGTTGTGCTGAACCATGTTCATGGTTGGTAATAGTGTTTCTCCTCCGATCACCTTTTTAAGTTCGGTTACCTGCGCTGGTTACCTGCGCTGCAGAGGCCTAACATTGCAACAAATTGAGGTGGTAAAAATGAGACACGGGACTCATGCAAGCGCAAGCCTACAATTATTCTGAATATAAGGCATCGTATATATTCAAAACTTGGTTACTTGTCCCCTGACCCGCCGCGGGGTCTCAGTGGCTAAGGCGTTGTGCTCCTGAGCCCAAGTACGCGGGTTCTCCATCCCGGCTGCGGTGTCTGCTATGGAGGCGAAAAGTAAAACCACTCCTTGTGTTGAGATTTAGGTGCCCGTTAAAGATCCCCAGATGGTGAAAATTACCGGGAGCCGTCCACTACGGCGCGCCCCATAGCCCAGATGTAGTTTCGGCGATCTATAGTATGAATTTGACACTTGCTACGTTGTGAAGGCTGTCATTCTTTGCTTTCCAACGCACGCGGGGTGATGACACTTACTATTAGCTGGTGGCTTTGCTGTTTGTATGATGTTTGCTGCATACAAAGTGTGCTGTAAATTTGAACCTTTTTTGTTTCACTTTTATTTTCTTCCTTATGTTAAGAACTGCTCTTTGAATATACAAGTTCGCCTGTAGTGAGCATGCGTTATTTATCCGTTTAACGAAATTGTTTACTGTTGTAGCTTGACGCTGTGGCTAAAGTTTTATGGTATGTGATATATACGTTTTCCACGCTGGGAGTTTTTCTTTGTGTGTGGGCTTTTTCTTCTTTTTTATTCGTGCGCCACGAGAAAGTGCTATCGGCTGTCTGTGGCCATGTTAACAAACTCGTTATTGTCGGTTATGATGGTGGTTTCTGTTATTTTAATTATTATTTTCCGGACGGCGTACGCATGTATCTTCTAGCTATCCAGTTTCATGGTCAGCTAGACGCATGAACCTATACACGCGTAAATCGCTTGTCTTGCATGTATGACAGCAGCAGTCTCTTCTGTGTCTTTGTCAAAATGTGCCCGCGAAAAAATGGCCTAAAAAACATGAGGAGACACTCCACTCTTTGGAGGTAGATATGACCAGCAAAACTTTTTAACACACGACATTGAGGTTACAGTAGTTAGGCGAAAGTATATGAGAAAATTTGAGTTCTCTGGCGCGTGAACGGCGATGATCCACAAGAGAGAGTTGTGCGTCTCAAACGCGATACATTCATGCAAGTGCAGCCACAAATTTTGTGGAGGTTGAGCTCGGTTAAGATAAGGTTGTCGAGCGAAAGCTCGGTATTCGGTCTAGAGCGCGCGGTGAACGCGCACACAATCACACGGCAAGACAAAACCCAGACACTTCTCGGCGGATTGCCACGGTAGGGATAAACGCGCAGTGATCTTCGACGCAGCCAGCGCCTTCTTGCATCATTTGCCGATGGCACGCGCCTCTACTTTCTACCCCTACACCCCTCTGCGCACCCCTTCCCTGGGAACGAACTAACGATTCGACACTTTCACTGTGGAAGCCGTAGACGCCGCGAATTGGCTGGAAGGGTGGGCGAAGCGTGAGCGAAACCGCACGTGGCACTTGCTTGACCTTGACCGCACCAGGCGCTTGCTTGAAGGCCAGAGGGACGCTACCAGGCGTTTTCTGGGTTCGCTTAAAAAATTACTTCACGGTATATTTGCTTTTGTCGCAAAACCCACACGTGTTTGTACGTGTGCAATACAATCGCAGGACTTCAACATCGACCATGGCTTTCCTCTTAGCGGTGTGGGAAGTGACGAAAGTGCTTTGGAGACAATTAACAAAGCAGGATCTAAAGCAGAGGAGGCGTTTCGGCGTGGATTGGGGAGAGGCTAGAACTCCATTTCTGTTTCAGGCGAGCGTCAGCGGTCAGTACCTGAGTAATTTGCATCAGCGAGCGGATCACCCAGTTGGGCGCGCTCTCTCGGGGAGGTTCAGACGAGCGCAAGCTGGTGTTTACGTTTGCACAGACTTCCTGCAATATTTGGCTTGGCCTCTCTCCTTCGGGCTGCTGTTGGCACGGCGACCAAGTGACGTCTGCTCGAGTGTGCGCTGGGCTCCCGCACGTGGGCCGCTCCCTGACAGATTGGTGGGGATCGCAATCCGTCAATGACAGCGCGAGAGACGCGGCTCCAACGTCTCGAGTTTTTAACGGTTCGTCGCCGCACCGCGCGCTTCCCTCGCGCCCTCCCGCAGCATGCCACGCGGCAACGCCAGGAGAGCAGCTATTTTGAGGTATAGACACCGGCGTTGAGGGCGATAATTAGGGCCACCACTCGCAGGCGCGACTGATGCGCGCCGTCCAATGGGAAAATGTTTAACGCTGCGCCGACAGACAGTACGCGGACTGTTTCCCGCCGATGGGTCGGGCGAAAATTAAATAAGGAGCGGCCGATTGCAAAGGGGGGAGGCAAATGGATTTCATTGGCATATTTTACTGAGTTTACCTTGTCTACGAGGGTGCTCGTACTCGATCCTATTGGCTGGGTTGTTATTTACTTTCTTCCAACTCAAATCTTTTGGAAAACCTTGAAACGGCATCTCGACAATGTCCCGCTGGTTGACGCGCAAACAACTTTGTCTCGCAATTCGCCCATTTCAGGCTCCGCATGAGAGCGGCACACGACGGGCGGACTCCTGGAGGCTCCGATACAGAATATGCTTACCGGTGTCAGCTGTGGAAGTATTTTTAGTGGCGTGGCAGCCATGTCACGGTATGGCAAGTGCAAAATTATTACCAGAGGTAAATTACGTTACAACTGACAGGGACCGTGAAGACAATATACGACCTTTTATTTGAAAGAACTGGTGTTTAATAAGCCGCTTAACCCAATTTCGGCATCTAAGAACATTGTTTTTACTGGAAAAAAGGTCACTAATATTGACAAACTTAAAAATTTCTTGCTACACAACCTCAGCAGAAGCTAATCAGAAGTAAATCCTCAAAACGCAAATATTCCTTCGCGAACCGCTTCCTCTTTACTAAGCCTTCGTGAGTCTTCGGCCTATTTCTTGCGCGTTGCGCTGCTGCTTCTTCCTGCCACACGGTAAGATGAGAGTTGAATGTGATGGTGAATTTCGCTGCTTGTCTATTCGCGCACTTGGCTGCGTTTTTCCGCTCCCACCACCTGCGGTATACAGGCCTGGACGGCCACCGTTAGCAACTGCCGTGTTTTAGCTTGCACTATGGAACGCCCCGGGCTATGAAACCTTTTCGCCACGCCCTCAAGGGCTCCGCTATAAAAGCATAACGTGAGGTTAGCGTAGACAGAAGCACTGGAAACATTATGGCTTTCAGTCGAGTCGTGTGCCTCGCGCGGGCCAAATGCACGAGCTCCTTAGCGCAAACGTTCGCCTAGCTTCCGGGAGGAAAACCAACGTCCCGGTGTGTTCCATTACTGCGCGGTCACCATCGAAGTTGTTGTCCAGTCGAAACATGAGGAGGACCCCGAAAGCGCGTTAGAGTCGAGAAGAAGCACTGAGGGGAGGGAGGAACAGGAACAATCCAAGGTTGGACGCCCCTCTGGCTGAGGCAGACGCCCCAATGGCCGAGCCTACGGCCGGGGCAGGCCACCCGCAGTCCCTCCTCCCTCCCCTCACCCACCAACTAAACTAAAATTAGGAGCCCTTCCATTCTGTCGTGGCGCATGATCGACGAAGGTCTATAAGTACACATCACACACGTTGTTAAAGAATGTACGCTCATTTATTTTTTTTTTTCATCTTTGGTAACGGTAGTGACAATGGCCTTGCCATTCATTAATGAAACTTGGAAGTAAAATAGACTCGCGATGATAAAACTTCAGGTATTTCAAACTTTCGGTTAATTCAAACCAATTTCATATTTTTGGTTGGCCCGCTTTGTTTTCAATCTATTTAAAGCCGCTTAATTTAAACTTAACAATTGAGTATATTCGGTTAATTGGTACTTTTTGCTTGTCGTTGCCGGAAAATATCTTCTGCATTTGCTGCTCCAGCTCCACATTTGTATCCGTACATCAGTAACTGTCATAAATACAGCCTATTATTACCTGCACGCACTTGTCGTGAAACCGCGCTCTCCAACAAGCGCGTGTGAATTGAGGAAGGAAGAAAGGGAGACAAGCTAGCAGGCGGGGCATCCGCAGCATGTAGGAAAACGACACGCGTGACCCTCGGCCAACTCCGCACACGCCCATCTCGTCGCCTGTCTTTCGAGTTTGTGCTTTGTGCTGTTTTGGCTCATATTTATTGTTTCGAGTCATGGTTTTCAGGCCTATATTGAATTATTGTCTCGAGCTTCTTTGTTTTAAATCATATTTACGAGAAGTTCTCCTAATTCAAACTTATGCTCATTTAAACAAAATCCCTTCGAGTTTGAAATATTGCGAGTATTTCTTTACTAGCGTTTTAATCTAGCGGGCAAACACGGGGCTGTCTGTTTGCCTACCGCGACGTGGGCATCTTACTGTCTGTGTAACACACCAACCCAAACTGTTGCACCCCGGAGGACCCTAGTCATGTCGAATCGGATTGTGAGGCGTCCACTTTGACATCTTGAGTGCGTGAAGACTACACACCCTACACGCCGCTGTGAACGCATTTAGGCCATGGATACAGGGGTCAGACGTCAACACCTTCGCTGTAAAAGTTTCCCGGGCCAATCTCGATTATTACCGTCTTTCTGTCGTGTTACGTGCCTCACGCGGGCCAAATGCACAAGCTCCTCGGTGAAAGGTACCGGCTAGCTACTGTGAGAAAAACCAACGCCCCGATGTGTTCCATCACCGCGTGGTCACCATCGAGGTTGTAGTCCGTTCGAAACATGGATAGGACCCCGGAAGCGCGTTAGAGTCGAGTAGAAGCACTGCAAGCAATATAAGGTGTGCAGTAGCTTCGGAGCATCAAACGCACCAATATTTTTTAGAAGTGTGTTTCGTTTCATTTCATTTCATTTATTTCCACCTTAAAGGCCCGAGGACATTACATAAAAGGGTGTTCTGGGCCGAGGCATACAGCTTATGAACAAAAAACAATGGTAAACAAAACGGAAGGCCAAAATAATTACAAGATTACAGAGGTAAAACACAACTCGTAGGAAAGAGCAGCATTACACATATTTAAACAGAGTTTAATCACAAAAATACCGGTTGCGTAGCAATTTGATGGTTTAGCTTTTCACGAAATGTTTCTCGATTACTACATGAGGCTATATCATCCGGCAATGTATTCCACATGGATATAGCATGAGGAAAGAAGGAAGAGTTCATTGATGACATATCGCAGTTTATTCGGGCAATGGGATGATTGTGATTCAAACGGGACGTGGTGGCGGTATCAATAAAGCGGCGGTGTCATGGGGAAACAAAAAGAAAAGCCCATCCCGTAGTTTTAAAATATTTCGCGCAGACTGCCTACACAAAAAATATCGGCTATTTTTTTTACTGCCTTCAGCCATTGAATTTTCACAAACAAAAAGGCAGAATTCGCTCTATAGACAACCATTCTTTTGTCCAACCTTTATCATATCCAAACGTGCCATCACGGCGCAAGCAGCGAGCACTGTCACTGCCTAGTGTAATAGTCAGTTTTTCGGGAGGGATAGAGCGGAAACCTTATCGCTTTTTAAACATATCCAAGTAATGATAATAGATATAGCAGAGAAAACTGTTAGCGTATGGCTCGCACTTTCTCCTTGTGCTAAAACTGCATATCCGGTTCTTGCAGGCGCTACGTATTTCGTGTTGGATAAAAAACGGCACTAATGAAGTAGATGACACATGCCGAAAGGCAGGCCGGTCCCGCACTATCCCATTTGCCCAGATGTAAGAATATATGTGTAGGTGTTGACACTGCGCGCGACGGTGCGACCAGGTCTTGTTCGCCGCTCCATGCGCTTCTCTCGAACGCCGACAGAGCGCACCGCCCCACGGGGGCCTGTCTGGTCGCCAAGCTGCGGCGGCCGTAATGCAGGTGCGGCGGGATCGTCCGGTGGAGAGGCGTGTACGGGAAGTTTTTTAAGTGCAGCACGGCACAGAAAGATTGAAACTGCTGTCGACACCAAGTCACTTTGGGCTACTTCCCTTTTCACTCGATGAAACTGCAGGAGTGCGTGGAACAGTAGCGAGAACGTGGCCGTGCGACCCTTCCAAACTAGTTGTCGAAGCGCTTTCATTGCAAAGAATTTTTTTTTTCGTTCATCCGCACGACTCCTGAGAGCATAGTTTCCTTGTCGCCTCTTAAAATAAAAGGCCGTCGTAAAGGCGCGTGCGTTTGGGCCAAAGAGCCTACGCGTACCATAAAATGTTGTTTGAGCAGTGTAAAGTGCCGAAGTTGTGAGGTGGTAATGCCCGCCGTGCAAAGAATATAGTAAAATTCGCCCCACTGTGGTTCTTTAATGTGCTCAAAGACGTCAACGACGTTTCCGTATTTCGCCTGCATCAGAAATGCTAACTCCATAGCAAGGAACACAACTCGCGCTGTTTTGCTGTGTAGCGGGACGCCTCTCCCGTTGTACGCGGGAGAGCCCGGTCCGAAACGAAACAAAGGCTATATATGCGACGTTTTAATGGCTAAGGCAATGCAGCCGCTAGCTACTCGGCGCGAAAATGGTCAGTGAAAAAGTCCCTCGCGTTTATCCTGTCAAGCTCGTCTTTTACGCCGATACCGACGGTGCTGAGCGGTTATCCCATCACGGAAACACAGGCATGCACGCGCAGAGATAAAATATTTACGCGACTCTAAACTGGGATTGGCGGATGTCAGTTGAGTATAATTGCAGTCGGCGTGGTAAAGCGACTTGGTGGACCACAAAATTCTCCACCGAACGTTATAGGGTCCGGTTAAATTATATAGCTTTACTAACATACTATTTGGAACCAAAATGTATAGCGGGTAGAAACTGACCCCGAGATGGCTGCCTAAAATTAACTGCTCCGTTGCCATAGCATACAGCATGTGGTGCGTCAGCGTAAATGCTTCTTTGAGAACACATGGAAGGGATCGCCATCGGTAGCCTCAATTAGTTCTATCTAAATTTGGAACTTGGGCTAGTTGATTCTGCTGCACATTTTGACAAAAAAAAAAAAAAACACAGCACGTAGACGAGGGCAACGAAAGGAAAACGCGAGAGCTCGTGTTTGTGCTTTCCTTTCTTCGCCCTTGTATATGCACGGCTTTTTCTCAAAACGGGCAGAAGCCTCCATCATTTTGTTCGTATACCTTGCGACCTCCAGAATTTTGATCCCGGGATATTTCACTGATCATGGGAGGACATAAGTGAAACACTGACTGCGACATCAGCGAAATAATGCAAGAGGTGTCCGTGTCCTGAGGGATCTGAAGTATCCCATGTGGTCCTGATTTGGAGCCTCCCATTCTAATTTCCATCATTGCCCATGCGTACATTCAGCATTAGAATAAAAATTGTATATTTGTTCCATTGAAGCCAAAATAGCCATTCTGTGTAGCACGTTTATTGCACGCCGCCTTTCTGGCTAGCGAAGACACAATGCACTATAAGTTGCCTTTCTAATACCCCTGTCACACGCGCCAACCTAATGTCATTTCAGACGAATGAGATTCGTTTCAAATGACATTCGTCTGCTGTCACACGGGCTCAGTCTAATGACATTCGCTGCGAATGACATTCGGTACCGAATGAGTCCAGAGAACTCATTCGACTGTGAATTCGGACCAACTGCGTACTGCGTACTCTCAACAGCAGAAGACCAGAAAAAAATATCTTTAAAAAAATAAGAAACTTATTGTTTGCCACTTTTTATTTGATCTTGCCTGTTTTAAAAGCTTTCGCTTGCTTTATTGAGCACTTTGAATGAATTACTTCCGCTTTCACTGTGACCGCATGGGTTCCCGGCTTTTCCAACTTTCAACCATTTCAACATGGCTGCCGTCGGCATGGGGACGGAAAATACGCGCGCCCGCAATGCCGCGGGAAACTCAAACGAACGCACGCAATGGTCCGAGAGCGAGACGTTCGCTCGGCGACAGTCTTTTTCACGTCGCTCATCGCGGCGTCGTCCCCACGCGCCGCCATGTTTGGATCATGGCGGATGCGGTATGGATCATGGCGGATCTGCTTGTTATTTGTCTTGGCTTCGTATGACTTATTGCAACAAATTACGGCCTAAAAAGAGTGCGCATAACGCATGCTAAAGCATTTTAGATACTTTTTCTCAAAGTATAAACGCTTATCTGGATTACATCATCATTCCATGCAATTTCGAGTGCGCCAAGTATACTACCGATTGCCATTGACATCACACGTAAATGGCATTTGGTTTGTTCGTGTAGCACCTATGCAGAAAACGAATGTCATTTGAAACGAATCTCATTAGTCTAAAATGACATTAGGTTGGCGCGTGTGACAGGGGTATAAGAGACTTGCCTTCGAAAAAGCCCCTTGCCATCAAACTCGGCGTAGTACGATTTTGATATCACATGTTCGGGAAAATCGCTCAATTGCAATAGGCTTCTTGGATTTGGCCTGCACTTTCGGCATGAGTTGACGATTAGTTTAGCGTAGGTGCCGCCTCTGCAGGACCACGGTCCTGCAATTTTTTCGCCTGCTTCTGCACCTCCTTTCTGGGAAGTGCAGGGAAAGCTGGGAACTCATCCTGCACTCTATGTAGCGTCGGTAAATCGAAGACGAAAGTGGACGCACTGCGAGCTGCACTCGAAAATCGAAGAGGCGAGTGGTGCACTACCTTAATGAATTCAGCGAGTGCAGCCCAGTCGAATACACCTAATATCTTATCTGCTTTGGGGATTACCCGGCGCCAAAGTTCAAGTTGAGCAGGCTTCGACGTTACTCTAAAGAGTGGCACTTGATCCGGGCAACTCTGGTGCCCCGATCCGCAGTCGGGTACAAAGAACGTTTTACCCGTTATCGCGTCTAGTCGACTTCTGGGCCCGGCTCGATTTTGCAAGCGTGCCACTGCAACGACCGACACGTCACATCCAGCAAGCACATAGGCCGCGACATCCGCGCACTGCGTCGGCCCGCTCACCACGTGAGCTTGCACAACAATCCTTGCGGCGGGTCCCAAGCCGCAACACAAAAGGCTACGCACGGTGTCGACCTCAGCGGGGAAGCTGAAACATAATGTATACTCCTCGTGATTCGTTCTGGCCGCAGAAAACACCGAAAAACAGCTTGAACGGAACGGAAAGACAGGCGCGCCGTGTAGAGACCGTAGCTGCGCTGTCCACTAAACAAGCAATTGCCGGCCCCTTATTCGCAGCGCCTCGAGCAGCTGTGGTCGGCGCATGTACTAGAGCAGTTGTTCTCAAATAAGGGCCTGCGGACCCCAGGGGGTCCGCGAGAGCATTTCAGGGGTCCGCGAAGCCTCTCTGAAAACTTTTCCCCCGACATTTTGCTCTCGATTTGGCAGAACTTATCTTTTCTTTAAAGGAAGGGCAGCAGAACCACCAGCGTGCAAACACTGTGGTGGATATCCCAATCAGCAACATGTCCTATGGGAATGTCCTTACAATACGCCTAGCCTTCCTGACTTACTCCAACGCAGCTGCCATATCCCACTGACCCAACCTGGCTGACTCTCGCCTCCACTTTTGAGGAACAGCTAGCTCTTCTGCGCTACATGAAAAACGCACTAGAGCTGAGTTCAGCATTCACTGAGGACGGCCTGTAATTGGGTTGTCTAAACCGCCTTTGGTTCTAAATGAAGTTTTTTTTTTCTCTCTCTCTCTTGCAATGCGAAAAGTTGGCTTCGCCGCATTACATGTACGTTTATTTCACTCGCGTAGCACATATTCTAACATCTGATTTTTGCACGACACACCAGCTATGAGAAGAAAAAAAAAACAGACCCACAAAAGGCGGCATTGAGGTGTTTTGAAGACTTAGATTTAGGTACAAATTGTTTGACATTATGACACCGATCAACATATGAGGCGTTTTTTTTTTAAATGAGCTAGATCCACCTAACGCGAATTTGAGAAACAAGCGGAAGTTTATTACCGGGCCTAAATGCAACGCTGTCAAAGGTATTATATGATATATTTTACATGTCAGCTAGGGGAAGTTTATGGCCACAAGTAATTAAAAAATATGCGGTGAATTTGAGCAACATTGATGTGATTAGTTTGGATTTGGCTCATATTGAATTGAAAAACTCAAGTTGATGCGGTATTCTAACTAAAACTTTACTTAAATTCACTTTCAAGAATGATGTGATTAACTTAGGCGGAAAAGGCCTTAAACATTTGCAAAAGGGATCAAGAACAGTAGAACTATACATGGAGAGCAGGTGAGTCCTCTTGGCACCAACAGCAGCTCTTTTTGAATTCTTCCTTAGGATAATTTCCTTGGGAACACCTGAAGGTACTCACAAAGGAAGCAAGTTCTCCTTTGCCTTGCCATGAATTTTCAAAACGTTTCCCAAGAAGGCTGTTCATATCTTCTTCTTCACCTTAATGAGGTGGTTCGTACTCTCAGAGGCGGGGGGGGGGGGGGGGGGGGGGGCGGAAGAAGTACCAACATGGTACCAACATGGTAAATATGGGAGCAAGAAAAATAAATGTAACCAGAGTTACTCCGTACGGACGGGAGAGACGAGATGAATTCATTGTTTTACCTCTCTCAGTTTCATTTCGTTCACTTCTTGTTCTGTTCACTTCGTCGTTGACAGGGCAAAAATTTCTCCGATCTCCTAATCGCCGTCTGAATTCATGATAAGCCAGCTCTGAAAAGAAAAAAAAATCTGAAAACACCCACCAAACAGTCTGTAACAGTCAAGCCGAAAGCGAACTCCCATTGGGAAAATATATTTGGCTCATTTTGATCCGTGATACAGCAGGATCTGACTCATCTTCGATACGAACTATGATCTGAGTAAACGTTTGCAGTTGCGTTATTTCGCCTATTTTCTTTCCAGCCCTTTTTAAGAGGCTATTGTTGCAGAGTTTTTCTGGTCACTGCAGTTTTATTACACTTAGTTTTGGTTTCTCGATCTGGCTCATTTCGAAAAACAAAAAAAAAAGAACACCTCATATGCTCCATCGTGGGGTCGCCATCACTTTCGCTAGCCCAAAAGCGGTCCGCGGGGCAGACATGGCTGAGAACCGCTGTACTAGAGGGCTAACACGATCTGGCCGCGTTTTCCGCCACGGCGCCCGGCCAGTTTCAACCCCTAAATACTCGTACATCGTGCCCAGCGCTTATGCCTTGCGCTTGTTCTGTGTTTTGTCTCTTTCAGGGCTGCGAGAGACACTTTTACGGACTAGCATAATCGTTACTCTGCTGCTGCTTGCTGGTGGTTCGGAGGGGGAGTAGTTCCGTCGACAAATTAGAGAACGTCTTCCCGAAAGTGCTTCACGCTTCCAATCACACTTCAGTTTGTAATCACATAATCTGTTATAAGATTTTGCAATGTAGCGGACGGAACGAGGGTGGTGATTAGACGGAACGGAGACGTATTCAAGGTGACGCACATATCCATGATAACTATAGCAAAACTACAGTCCACTAATCAGAGCAATGAGTGACTCTGCGTTAACTAGAGCTCACTTTTCAGAAAATCTGGGCTCACGCCCTCGAGAAGGTGCTGCTAACAAATTATCCTAGGTGGCCAAACAATCGAATTAATAGGTAGCATTTACGTGGTTGCTGTAGTACATTTTTTTTTCTTATGCTGCAGTTGATAAAAAAGAGTACACAACTGGTATTTAAACACTTCCTCGGCTAATGTACCGAGGTGACACGCTGGTACGAGGCTTAACTCTAGCGGCTTAACGCTGAGAGTGATGGGCGATTCCAGAGAGAGGATTGCGCTTTCAGCATCAACGAAGAAAGGAGCGGGAGAAAGTATATCGCCCATACAGTCATGACCAGTTATGGTTGCTTTAACTAGTCACTACGACAACATAAGGACTGGGCGGGAAAGCAGCTGCTAAATATTCAGTACTTCATCTGTTTTCCTTAATATCTGGCCTAATTGCTTACGGCTGTCGTTAAAAGTACACACCCTTTATAGGGAAAAAGTGGTGCTTTGAATGCACCGGGTCTGTATTTAGTTTTTACGGTTGCTTTAAATTTCAAAACTTTTTTTCATACTTTGTTAATTATT
Organism: Haemaphysalis longicornis; assembly: GCF_048455015.1. Taxonomy (NCBI): domain Eukaryota; kingdom Metazoa; phylum Arthropoda; class Arachnida; order Ixodida; family Ixodidae; genus Haemaphysalis; species Haemaphysalis longicornis. The sequence continues at coordinate 405,117,272 of NW_027526203.1, forward strand.
TAACTCACTAAACCGGTTAGCGAAATGATGCAAGCTTGCGAACCAGTTCACGAACCGCTTCGGCTTGGGATTTAGTCGAAGCGGAGCTGAACCGGAGCGAAATGAATTTTCTCGAACCCGAAACGGAACCGAACCGGTATCTTTTTCGGTTCGAAACACTGCCATAAACAAATAAATCAACTTCAAAACAGAGAGAGAAAAAACCTGCACTATTGGGGATTCGAACTTGCGACTTGCAAAACAATATGCCTAGTGTGCTCCAGACCACTCAATCATAACCCAGCGATGCCAGGGCAGGAAATATAAAGTGTATAATGTATAGCCAGTTTACATTTTTATTTCGTTTTAGCATTTCAAGGAGCTTAGATGACCATTTCTTCGATAGCGCTTGTGCAGTAAGCGTCCCCCAAATTCCCACAATATCTCATGTCTAGCGACTGCATTCCTTGGACGGAAAAGCGTTCGCAGATGTGTGGTCGTGCTGCTGACCGCTGTGCTAGTTCCAGTCATGGGCACGTTACCGAAGAAAAGTAACAGTGTTACAGTTACAGTTACCTAACCCAAAAAAGTAACTCTGTTGCTGTTACAGTTACGAAGTTTTCAAAAGTAACTAGTTACAGTTACAGTTACTGTAAAAAAAGTAACGTCGTTACTTTTCCGTTACTTTATGAAACTAATTATTAGATGAGATTTATCTTATTAAATAGAAACGTACGAAGGCATGGGGGCACAGGCAGCGGTTGCACTTACTCTGTGTCGACAGAAATGGCCGCCAAACGTTTAGTAAAAGTACGAACGCGGAGGCCGAACTTATATATACCGAGCTTGAGGACAAAACAGACGAAACAATCAATGCCAGGAGGAGGAATAAACATTTAATTGAGCAGTCAATGTTGTTGGGTTGACCGCCAGGTGGGGACCTCCTTAATCCAGGAAGCCCTGGGTCTTGGCAGCCTGTTTCGCCCGGTCCACCAGATGTTGTTGGTGATCCGGGTTGGAGCTGGTCAACCGACCCTTCCACTGCTCAAATGGGGGATTGGGATTTGGGGCAAGGGATGGTGTGTGGCTGCACTCCCATACCATGTGGTAGAGAGTGCATGGCTCTATGCAGAATTTACAAGTTATGTGTACAATGTCGGATGCATTGAGTGTAGTAATGTACCATGTGGAAATGTGTTAGTTTGTAACTGTCTGTAGATGACCGTGTCTTCGCGAGACATGTTGGGATGTGGAGGCGGAACGGTTCTTCGTCCCAAGCGGTAGTGGGCCAGGATGTCACTGTACCTTCTGGGGATTATTTCTCGTGTTGGGCTTATGGAAGGACTGACTGACATCCCAGAAGGAGGCGCCCGGTGTGTATTAGCTCGGGCTGCGGCATGAGCCGCCTCATTCCCTTCCAGTGATGAATGAGCCGGTGTCCATATGAGAAACATTTCGGGTAAATCAGGGTGGGCCGATAGAATTTTTGCTGCTGTTGATGAAATGCGTCCAATTTGAAAGTTTTGACAGGCTGTCTGGGAGTCTACTAAATTTATTTTCACCTTCAGTGTTGTCGCTTGACCGCCTTGCATAGTGAGGGAGAAGGGGAAAAAGGGGATGGGATTGTTGGATCACCGAAAGGCCCTTTGGAGGAAAAGGGAAACGGATGTGGGAGTAGTTCGGTTGTCGAGGTGTTTTTGAAAGATACTAAAAAAAGCGCTGCGTTAGCATTTTATTTCGTACTTGTCGTCGGAGACGGAGACCAATTTGAGCTATTGCCGAAGCGACGTTTGTCCGTAGGCCCTCGGAGTCGTTCTCCCCCCCCAACCCCCAGCCACCCCCACCCCCGGAATGAGCCAAGGTTATTTCCAAAGGGAATAGAAACTGAACTGGACGCTTTACTGTTTTTTCCTGCGCCCCCTGTCCTCACAAAGGCGATTTTTGTCGCCTTGACCGGGAAACACTGTTCTCACAATTCCAGCCTTTCACAACAACCACGTCCCGGATCCCAGAGCCCGCTCCCTTCGTTTGCTTTGAGGCGTAGGCCGAACGAAGCTCGACCAAGTATTCTTTGCGCCCAACATTCAGAAACAGATGCAGCTACAGTATTCGTTTCTGCCCAAGCTCTGGAAACGAAGTCGCGAGGCTTTCCAAGAATATTTCCTCGTGCAGCGGCAGTGTGGTCAGGCTTCTGCCGGCCAAGATGCTGGGTGGGGTGTTGGGGTCGTCGTATGTGTGAAGGGGCGTGGAATTCATTACTTCCTCGACCTCGTTCGGGCACTGTTGACAGCTCGACGAGGCCTCTGGAGCAGGGGTTCCAAAGACGTGGTCCCAAACATGGCCAGGGGTCTCAAAATCGAACAATGGTCGCAAACAACTGCGACTTGTGAATCAAACACTCTACAGTGCGCACAGGGCTGGACGAGCGCGGGGACGCCGAGAGACTCCCCGCGGCGTTTATGACCCTGCCAACGGGGCTGCACGTCGCTAATCAGGAGGCAACGCATTGACTGCAGTTTTCCAGGCTTTCGCGAAAGTGCAAAGGATTCAGTACGTTGTGCGGTGTTTGTGGATGTTTATTTTTCCTGTTCGCCTTTGTGTCAAACACTTTTACTGCGCTCCAGATGTGGCGAAAATGGTGCAGCCGCGCATCGTACTCTTAGTTCTGGTGTCAACAAGCGTCCACGTGCGCTTAGGCGCGTGTCGCAGCGTTATTTATGGTCTGGGTGAGAGCGAAATCGCGCTGCTGGGGGAAATACTGCAGCTCATACTTAAAAATTTCAAGCCCTTAGCTGACCGCGTGGGACACCACGCACACCTGCACACCTAAACATTTCTAGTCCAGCTGTTTTTCACCCATGCGAAGGGAGTGAGCTAGCATACATGAAGTAGGCGAAGGCTCTGCAGAAGAGAGTCCAAAAAAGTGGAAAGCGCGAACTGTATAACGGCTGTTAACGAGTGTTGCTGTTGGATATTTTTTTATAGAAATGAAGTAACTGTAACGGTATTTTTTGTTACAGTTACTCCATAAAAAGTAACAGTGTTACAGTTACAAGTTCCTTTAACTTAAAAGTAACTAGTTACAGTTACAAGTTACTGAAAAAAGTAACTAGTTACCGGTAACGCGTTACTGGTAACTAGTTACCGCCCAAGATTAGCTAGTTCACCCAGCGCAAAAAGTGCTTCCCGCCCCCTCGTTTTACGCTGTACGATAAAAGTTTCGGTTGATTTTAATTTCTTAGTACCTTTATTAACTTCGCTTAGCATTCTCCCGCCTTCAATTGGCCAGCGAAGCGTCGCATGTGCGCTTGTGTGGAGTGACTTGGACTTGGAGCTTGATACAGCCTACCAACTAAAGGCAGATTCTTATATAACAAACCTGGCGTGTCTTAGTTTCAACTGAGCGAACAAATTGCGACTTTTCGCCGGCCGCCGGCAGACTAAACGCTGGGCGGACTCATTCTGTCGGAGGGTCGGCGAGCCGTGCACTAGGTCAGTCAAGCCAAGCCATCTTGTTTTGACGTCATATGAAACGTCATAGAAAATTGGCAAGGAGGATGCCGAGAGGAGGACAGCATTTTCGAATTGATTTTTCTACTGAATAAAGTCGCGCAAACGCTGTGAGAGTGCTCGAAACATGGCCTAGAGACTCCAGAATACAATTTGCGCTAGTAATCCCGCGATGTTTACAAATCACTTCAGTGTCCCTTTAAGGCGACTCTCCACAACACGTTCAGTTCATTAACCTCGGCCTCCAACACCAGCCTTTAAACTAAACTTTGCTGGTGGCTAGAGCTAAGGTCCAAGACAAGGCCCATTCTCACCCCTTGGTGGTGGTGGTGATTTATTAAGAAATAAGGGAAGAGGAAAGAGCTGGGGATATTGTTGAACTCAGTCGGGGAGTTCACCCTCATACAACCCAGTCCAGGGAAGGGAAGGGGGGTTTCAAAGGACAGGAAGAGAGAAAGAGGAAGGAAGGAAGAGAATGGGGCACAGTCTATGTAGCGTTCGTTTCGTCCAAGGCGCGACGGCTACAAGCGCTGAACTAGTCCTGTCACAACTAGGAAGTTGAGGAGGTGCTGGAAGACCTCCCGTCGTAAAGCGTCCGATCCCGTGGGGAGCAGGAGGTCTTCCAGCTTGTGGCTTGGTACCCCGAGTCGCTGGAATGCGGTCCGGAGTTCCTCTCTCGCGGTCTTGCCCCCATCTTTGCCCCCCATCCTCACATCCACGTGGATACGCCTTGCGGAATAATTGCTGCCGCTCGCGAAAATAAATTGCGGTCGCTCAGAAGTCTTGCTTCCCCCCTCTAGATATAATAAAGTTTGAAGGTCCGACGTGTTTGATGGCGTCTGAGGTAACGTCAACCTACAAACGTTACAAAACGTTTCACATCACGACGGTAGCTGGTGAGGCGGTAGTCGGGCATTACGGCAGGAGCCTTAAGTGACCCATTGCGCGATAACCCGTCGTAGTTGTTGTCGTTGTCCGGTCACGAAAATGGCCGCCGCTGTAGAAGAAAGAAAGAAAGAAGAAAGTTTATTAAAATGCAGTAGGCAAGTGATACAACAGTAGAAATTTTTTCAGACAAGGGTCCCAAAGTCGAAGACTGTACCGGGACCCTCGATAAGTTAACAGGGGTAATCACTGAGTAAACTTCAGGCAGCAAACAATAAACAGCGACAAGCAATTTTTATCCAAAACAGCAATAAATAGTAGAAAAAAATTCAATTGGAAATGTATGGCAATTACAACATAAAAAGAGCTACAACATTTTGAGGAAACCATAGAAGAAAAAGTACGAGGTAGGTGTACAAGGCCGTCCTATCAATTATACAATAGGAAAGACTCACAAGAAAAAGAATAAGCGATAGAAACACAATTAATAAGACAACAGATGATTTTTCAAGGATGATTTAAATGAAGACACGCCTTTAGTGGATTTAACAGCAGCTGGTAGACTATTCCAAATTGATATGGCTGTGAAATTTGAAGCCATTTTGCCGTAATTAGTTAAAACACGTGGTAGCAGAAAATTTTTATTTGAGGCAAATATTGTGGTGTTCTGGTTTACTATGAATTCTGGGTCGATGAAATTGAAATGCAGTTGGGAACATAAATACTTAAAAAATATTATGCTTAAATTATAATGAAACAACTTGTTGATTGGTAACACATTATAATGGCGCAATAAATCCTGGGAATTGGACTGAGGATGGCTCCTGGTGATAATGCGAATTGATTGATTTTGGATATGTTGGGCTGATGATGTATGACAATGGTAGGTCTTGCCTCATGCTACGATCCCGTCATTTAAGTGACTATGGATGAAAGAAAAGTAAAGTGATAAAAGCGCATCATGTGAGAAAAATGAACGACCTTTAATTAGGGCCCTAATACCGTATGCAGTTTTTTTCTTGATAAGGTTGATATGAGAATTAAATTTTAGGTTAGAGTCCAGTAAAACGCCAAGAAACGACACAGAGTTACATGCAGCGACAAGATTGGTATCAAGCGTTAAAGCAGGAACGGAGGGTATTTGCCTTTGACTAGTTTTAAAGATCATATACTTCCTTTTTTTAGGATTAATATATAAGCAATTATTACGGCACCAATTAACCACGTTCGCGAGATCAGTGTCTAACTTAGATGTAAGGCCATCGATGGATTTGTCAGAAGATGTTATTGTGGTATCATCCGCATATAAAACGCAATGGCATGAATTCATGCAATTAGGAAGATCATTGATGTACAATATGAACATCAGGGGTCCAAGTATCGACCCCTGGGGCACGCCTTGATTAATAGTTTTTGATTCTGAAAATATACCGTTAGTGCACACAACGTATTCCCTGTCTAAAAGATAGTTTTTTAGAAGAGTTAAGGTCGGGCCAGTTACTCCAAAGCTTTCAAGATTTGTAAATAAGATGCTATGATTTATGGTATCGAAAGCTTTGGTGAAGTCCAGAAATACTGAGCCAACTAGGTAACCATTGTCAATGGAATGTTTAATGTGATCAGTTAAAGAAAGTAAGGCTAGACTAGTAGAACTTCCAGAACGAAAACCAAATTGACATTGTTTTAATAGGTTAAACTTATCTAAATAATTAGTTAAACGCTTAACAAACAACTTCTCAATAATCTTACTAAAGGAAGAAAGAATTGAAATAGGTCGATAGTTACAAGTTGCCGTTTTATCACCTTTTTTATACACCGGAATTACCTTTGCGCGTTTTAACAGGGGGGGGGGGGGAAATGCCGGTTTTGAAAATTAGATTAATTATATGGCTCATGGGTACGCACATCAAGTCCGCCACTATTTTTAGTTGACGTGCGCAGATATTATCTCATCCGGGACTTGTGTTTTTTAAGTTTCGGATTGTTCGATATACTTCTTCAGACGTTACTGGAAAAAGAAAAAATGAACGCGTGGGACGAGGCAAGCCTATTTGATACGTTCCCTGTTTATGTACGTGAGATAATGAAAAGTAGGTACTAAAAGCGTTGGCTATGTGGCCAGGCTGACTGTATGTTTTGTTGTTAAATCGAATTGTAGGTATGGTCTTAGGAGCAAAGGACGGCTGCAAAAATTCGTTCAAGAGCTTCCACTGATTTTTGGGATTATTTTTATTATTCATGAATGCATTGCTATAGTAGCGTTGCTTGGCCACTTTCAATAGTTTGTTCAATACGTTACAGTATTTTTTATATCGCTCCGCTAGAGTTGTGTTGAAAGGTTGTTTCTTCGTTTTTTTATACAATTTTTTTTTTCTTTCTTAAACTAGTTAACAATGCACTCGTCATCCAAAGGTTACTAGGAAAGTTATGTTGTTTTTTGCACTTCACTTTCCACGAGCTCACAAAAACTGCCTCAAGGAAAAGGCTACAGAATTCAGTTACTGCTTCGACGGGATCAGATGATGAAATAACATTAGACCAGTCTGTGGAAATTATGGCGTCAACAAACTTACTCTTATTAAAGACAGTTGTAAAATTCGAGGACTTCGTTGGGGAGGCCTCAACAAGGAAAGCAACAAAAATGGGAAAATGATCAATAATGTCAACTTCAACTACACCAGAGATTGACGGTGGCGTAACATTTGATAAAGCATGATCTAATAGGCTGTTTGTCCCATGAATGCTGCATCTTGTGGGAGAAGTAATTAATGACTCAAGGCCATAGCCAGTAAAGCAATCGGTATAAGCTGCATACATATTGGAAGTTTCATCTAATAAATTTATGTTTATATCGCCCACAAGTAAGATATCTTTTTTTTTTCAAAGGATAATTTCTTAAGAATTTGATCCAGAGCTAATAGAAATTCAGTGACCGAAGATGATGGTGACCGATAAATGCAGCCGAGAATGAATTTTTTGCGACTATCGGGAATGAATGAATGGTCGGTCTCTATTTAAACTGATTCGCAGTTACTGACGTCAATGGCAAGGTCATGCCTGCGACTGTACGCAATGCCAGAATAAAAACAAAAATGGCAGCACCACCATGACTACCCTTTTCGCGGTGACAGTATTCAGGAACATAAGATGGGAAACCATACAAATCAGAGTCATCGTCGCAGAGCCACGTTTCAGAGGTACAAATAAACGAAAAAGAGTGATTTAGTGATGAAATAAAGTTAGTGATACCATCAATGTTTTTCCGGAGGCTTCTTGTGTTAAAATGAATGACTGATCGGTGATCGTTGGTGAGCAGCGTTTTGCAGACACCCGCGGACACCAAAGACATCTCGATTTGATAAGCACATGACATTCTTCAACACTTTACCTGAAAATCCGCAGGTCAGCCTCGGACGAGATGCGGTATACTTTACTATCGCATGTTTTCCTAGCTTTGATTAGGCAATTGTCGGTCCAGAGGAACTGCCAAGAGTGTTCTTTCTTCAGTTTGAGGGCCATAGCAAACAGTATCTTGTTTTCGTGCGTCAGATGGTCATTCACGTATACCGGCTCGTGTTCCTCGCCAGAAAAGCCAATCTGATTGGTCCTCAAACGGGCTTTTCGTGCTTTCCGGACGAAATCATTTTTCTTGTCCCGGCAACAAAAACGGGCAATAATGTTCAGATCGTCAGATTTCGTGGGCACACGGTGAATGGCATCCAAGTCAGCTGAAGAAACAGGACAGTCGATAGCGTCCCCAATGGCTGTCAAAATGGCTGCACAGTTTTCACCTTTGGTGACTGGAACGCCCTTGATTTCGACATTATTGAGTCGAGAGTACTGTTCCAGGTTAGCGACACGCTTTTCCAGCGCTGCATTTTTAGCCACGAGTACCTTGTTAGACGCCACGAGCGCCTTGTTGGACGCCACCAACTCATCCCGTTCCTTCACCATGTCGTCGTACTGTTTGCTCATGAATTTTACACTCTCCTGCAAGTCAGCGACTTCATCAACATCTACATCTTTGTCTATTGTTTTCGCCTCAAATTTTGAAGCGAGGTCTGTAACCAACGTCTCAAGCTCTTCAATTTTCTTAGCAATTTCAGCGTTAGTGGGCATTTTGCAGTTCAAGGTTCACACAAAAATTCTGATGGGGCAGCAGTTGCGGCGTGGGAAAGGCTAAGAAGTAGACTATACAGTGCCGAACAACTAACCAGCAAATATGCAGCACGAAGATTAGGTGGTGTTCAACCGCCGCAAGTGCGCTGCCAACTGATGATCTTGGGCCTTGACGCGCCTTTTTGTCTCCTCCGGTGAGGTCACGTGCCCTCCGCGCAGCCGCAAGGGATGCTGAGGAAAGGGTCACGTGGCGGGCCAGGCAGGGATGCTGGCGACAAATCCACGGCGCTAGATCAAGGCACGCCGATGACAGCCTGCAAATATGCAGCACGAATATTAGGTGGTGTTCAACCGCCGCAAGTGCGCTGCCAACTGATGATCTCGGGCCTTGACGCGCCTTTTTGTCTCCTCCGGTGAGGTCACGTGCCCTCCGCGCAGCCGCAAGGGATGCTGAGGAAAGGGTCACGTGGCGGGCCAGGCAGGGATGCTGGCGACAAATCCACGGCGCTAGATCAAGGCACGCCGATGACAGCCTGCAAATATGCAGCACGAATATTAGGTGGTGTTCAACCGCCGCAACTGCGCTGCCAAAAAAGTAAATAAAAAACCTAAACACACCGGAAAATGTAATTCGCGCCAAATTCACAATTTTTGACGCGGCAGGTCCCAAGCCCCAAAATTAGTTCATCCTTTGATACACTCGAGCTTGAAAAAAATCACTGGCTCGGTGCCGCAAGAAAACCGACTGTCAAAGGAGATCGGCGGGCTCCCGGCGCAAACGTCAGCGATCAATTGACTTAGATCGCAGCTCCGAGGCGCATTTTTATGTGTTGCAACTGTAGCCGCAGCCGTCGCTTGCGGTTTCTGTATCCCTACCAGTTTGTCAAGTAGTCGGGAACACGTCACGAGGTTTTTCAACAGATCAGCGATGGCGCGAGGGCAGACGTTCTTCCAGCTGCCGCTTGAAGCGTAAATATTCCTCTTTTTATATTTGGTAATGTCAGCTGTCAGTGCCGCTTTACCCGAGAACCGACCGTCGTTCGTGCGCGAGAGAAATGATCGCCGTTAGCACGGAGATGCCACGTGCATTCACAGGGGACTGGCGTCAAAGGTGGAAATAACGCATTTCTATTATAAGTGGCGTACCTTCACGGAGGATGGGCGAATAAACCAGAAATGGTTATTTCCGTAAAAAATGACCCTTAACCATAATAACGCATTACCCGTGCTGCAGTATCAGCATCGGCTATGCGATGGCAATTTTATTCGCAGAGGACTCGCCAAGAACCTATAAATGTCGATTCCCGGCCGCCGCGGCCGCTTTTCTGATGGAGGCAAAAAGCAAAAACGCCCGTGTGTACGAGATTTCGGCGCACGTTAAAGATCCCCAGGTGGTCAAAATTAATCCGGAGCCCTCCACTACGGCGCGCCTCATCGCCTGCGTTGCGTCGGCGCGTTAAACCCTACAATCAATCAATCAATCAAAATCAAAGAACCTATAAATGGTTAATTTATATTTAAAAAAAATGTCCAGCTTTCCCCATTGGCGTCCAGAAGATTTTTTTTCAAGTGGTTGAGTTGGGTTCATTTTTACGATAGTAAGCGATAAAAGCGGACGCGCAAGAAAAAAATGGCGGGTTAGAGATGACGCACAAAGGCTCCAGCGGCACAAAAAAAAAATGGCGTGTTCGAAATGACTTAGAAAGGCTGCAGCAGCGCAAGAAAAAAATTACGCGTTCGAAATGACGCAAAACAGCTCCAGCATACTGAAATAAAGCAAGCACAAAAAGAACAGAACTCCCGCTGGCGCAGTTTCAGGCAGAGGGTGCGCGAGCTCTGCGAAGGCGGGAAATTTGAATTGCATATTCATCAAAAGAGGAGGTAGACAGGGTGGCGAAGCGCGCGATGGGTGGTAGCAGAGAGAGGATAACGGCGCCACCACCCTTTATGGCGAATCACTGTTCTGCACTTCCGCCGGCTTTCACATTGAGTGGAACGGCTTTAATTTTTTTGTCATATGCATGGGCCTATCTTCCTGTTCTTTAAAGAAAAAAACCTAAACAAGCCCCACCAATATCCGTTGGTCCATTCACGATTTGGCACATCCCAAATAGAAAAACGTAGGGGGCGGCGGTACAGTTTTCAGGCTTTGAAGATTTTCTTCCTTAGTAAGCGTCTGGCGTTAAGGCAATTTTCGTATTTGTATTTTTGGCATTGCAATCTACCGAAATATGCGAACTCGCTTTCACAGCTTAGTGCCGCTTTACAGGTAGCGTATCGTTCAATGAGAATAATTGAATATAAACAAGTATGACTAAAAACAAATCTGGAAGCAGTCATTTATTTCCTTCTAAAGCAAAACAATGCAAAAATGTCCGATCACTGAAGCACCCTCTATAAGTTGAGAACACGAAAGCATTAAAGGAGTACTGACACGAAATTTCAAAGCTGAGATAACTATGTAAAACGCTTCCTTTTTATCAGGAGATATGTCCCAGCAAGTTTCAACAGCAACCGTTCAGTGAAACATATTTAAAATCCATTTTAATCTTCGCCCGCACGAGAAAGCCCAGAGCGGGCCGACGTGACATCATCTGCTACGTGCCCCAAACTGCCGACGTCGGGGCTCCCGTGACGAAGCCGACGCGCTGGCTGTGGTTGGCGCGCGCTGCTCGGGCGTGTGTACACGTGATGGTTTTGGGACTGACGTCATTCTGCCCGGGCCTGTGGGGACGGCGAAGACCTGGGCCGGTCTGGGCGCGCGCGTGCGCTCGCTCGCGCGCGCTTCCAGAGAGGCAGCGATACGGCAAGAATGGTGACGCCATGTGATACATGCTGTCATGGCGGCCGCTCGGCGTTTTTTTGTCGAAACCGAAACTGGCACGAATAAACGACGCCGTAAATGAATGTTTACGCTGCGCTCGACCGTCTAATCTGTCATTCTATGATTAGTGGGCTGGTAGGCACGCATAGCAGCGAAAAAAAACGTAACATAAAAATTTCGTGTCAGTACTCCTCAGTTGGGCTCCGCACAGCGCTCCTTCGAGTGGGTATGCTGACGCCATAGCCAAATGGGAATTTATGAAACGGTCGTGATCTTGTAACAGCAGCTGTCATCGCCACTGGCCAATCCACCTGAGTGGGTGTATTATTAGGCCTATATTCAGCCTAAACTTTGAGAGTTCTTAACATTGAGCGTATACGTGCATACACGGAAATTTTATTATGGCGTGATAAATAGGTGGGCCATGTGTCGGAAACTTTCGCGTCTCTGTGGCAACTGAGCGAACGACGCAAGAGCAATGACAGAGTGGTGAGATAGCGTGGAGATCGAGAGCTACCTTCGAGAGTGGAGAGAGCCGCCTTCAGAACGCTGACGACGTTGCCATGGAGATGACACGTCGAAGGGCGGCTCACCAGCTGCCTCTCCCTGGACGGGCATTGTGACTCTTGCCACCGCTTGTACGCGGTGTATAGAATCCAATGTGCAGCTTGTGCGGGCTGCAAAAGAGGACGGAATGGGAATGACGGCGACGAAGTGCCGATACTTGTGGGCAACAAAAGGAGCAACAGGACAGCCAATGCCGCTGCTAAAGCGAGCACACGTGAGCGCTGAGACGGTTAGGGCGCTAAGAATGGTTGGCACGGAGTGCAAAGGACGTGCGAGAAACGTCGCGTTGAGGACTTCTGAAACCGGAACAAGACGTGCGCATCGGGCCATGCCTCAAGTTCGCGAGGGCCTCGGACAAGATGCTCCCGCATTTTTAAAGATCTACCAATGAATATTTACGTATTTTTATCATTAAAATACGGCCGTAGTGGCAGAGGTTTCAACCGCCGAATTCGCAGAGTGTCGCCCACTGGACCACATACAATAGCTCTGTGACTACAGCATTCTAGGGATTATTTGAAAATTACTCCCACCTCCCCTCGTGGGAACCCCTGTGTAGATGCGACGCATAGGGGGTTCCGTTGTTGTTTCCGTTAGGTTGATTCTCCCATCGCGTGAAACGTGCCGTGAACCCCCTGCCGCGGCTATGACGCAACGTGGCGCGGCTATGACGCAACACAATCCAACACAATCCACTTTAATCCAATCCAATCCAAATCCAATCCAATCCAATCCTAATCCAATCGAAGCCAAGCCAAGCCAAGCCAAGCCAAGCCAAGCCAAGCCAATCCAATCGAATCCAATCCAATGCCCCTCGCGAGAGAGTGTTCGCTATCGGAGAGGAGAGGGGGTGAGCGGCGGAGAGCGCAGCTCGCGCGGCGAGGAGAATGGGGGAGGGGTGTGGACGGGCAACGACAACGCCGTATGGAAGGACAAGGCGAGTGAATGAGATGCCGTCGCATCTAAAAAAAAATTAGTGCCCTTCCACTCTGTGAAGAAGGATGACTTGCGAAGCTGGACGCCGTACACTAAATGCACGAAACAAAACACGTTTTTTTTTTTTGTAATTTGCGATCGAGCAATGAGAACTTAGCCCAATGAAACTTTGAAGGACTCAAAATTTATTCTTCTGGACAAACATGGAGCTGTTTCCCTTCCGCGTCGTAGGCATCTTACTGTTAACACACCAACCCAATCCGCTCGACCACTGAGGACACCGGAAAGTTCGCATTTGGGCGGTGGACGAACATGTTTAAACCTCCCGTCCGCACAACGGATATGCCGTCAGTGATGGCATGAAATATACATCTGCGCGTGCACGCCCCCCCCCCCCCCCCCCCTCTACACTCCACTCCGAACTGGTGCTATGTGCGCGTGCTTAGAAGTGAACGCCAGCACCAAAATGGTCGCTCTAAAAGCCATTTCAGCTGAACAAGAAATATTGGCTCACCCAGACGTTGCTGTTCATCCGGGAGAGATTCCCAGCTACTCGTCGAGCTGGAACTTGTGGTGGAAACGGCGGCGGCAGCGGCTTTTTATTGTTTTCGCACCCGTTCGCGCTCCTCTTCTGGCAGACTCTCCTTCGATTCCCGCTGTTCTTCTTCCGAGCGAACGGCACACGTCTGTCCATAGGGAGATAAATAAAACCTGAAAGGACTCGAGCTTTATTCTATTGGACAAACATGTAACTGTGTGTAACACACCAACCCAAACCCAAACCGCTCGACCATTGTCGACAGCTGACAGGTCGCACTAGGCCGCGAGACTTCCACGTTTAAATTTCCCGTCAGCACAACGCGTATGTCATCGGTAGCGGCATGAAGAGACTAGCTGTGCATGCACGCCTCCCTGTTCCACCCCCAACCAGTACCCGCATAAATCGGCAACCGGTAATGGACGCGTGCTTAGGCGTGAAATACACGGGCGAAAATGTCTGGGAGAAAGCCTTTCATGCTGAAAAAGAATTATGGGCTCACGTCGGCGTTCAAAGCGGGCAAGTTGCTCTGGTAACGTCTGATGACAGCGCTACCTCCGTTATCAGCCGATTGCGCAGCTTGTGAAAGTGGCATCGCTGGTAGCGAGGGGGTAACAGTTGGAAAAGCGGTGTCAGTGGTGGGGAGGAGGAGCGGCGCAGCGGCGCCGAGTAAATCGGCTACACCGGCAAAAAAAAAAAAAAAAAAAAAAAAAAAAACCGGGGGGAGGGGGGGGGGGGGTGAGACATACACTGCTTCGAAGTAATAAATTAGGTAGGGCGGTCAATCGCCAATATTGCAAACTGAAATAACCAATATACTGAATTTTGGTTAGATTATATTACTGCACCGTACACATACGATTGATGGGACTGTAGCGAAACGCTGACAATCCATTCTGGTCGCTCCAAACCGTCCAATACTTCAGTGCTTCTACAACCTGAGCTACCACGTGACAAGCGTCCACTTTCCAATGGCAGGATGTTTAACAAAAAACCGCAAGGAAATCAACGAACGACGAGGTGCTAACAGACCACGCATGCGTGCGAGAGCCACGCCCTCGGATGTACTTTGTCTCCTTTACGTCTCGCAATGGTGCGAAGAGAACAACGATCAGCGGGAAAAAATAAAACAACCGTAGCGTCCCAGCAACTCCTGTTTCCGCTTTCGAAATTTTTTCCTTCCCTCCTCGCCGCTGCTCGCCGACTACCCCTGCGCGCCGGTTGACCAATTGTCGTCAGCAGCTCACAATGCCCCTTTCAGCGTCCGTATCCGCGGCTCAGCGCGTTCGCTCTAATAACGCAATGCAAAGCCTCTTTTGTCTCCGACTGCCGCCAGCAAACGTCATCAGCGTCGGCAGCAGCGACGGCGGCACTCGTCGCGCGTCCTCGCGGAAATTCGTCGCGCGCGTGCGCCGCCGCTGTTTTTTGTTTGCGCAGGCTGCTGCGGCGCGGCCGCCACGACTCCGTCAACGGCTGCTCCTTCTTGCGTCTTGGCGCGAGAAGAAGAAGAGAAACACGGCTTGTTTTGTTGCCCCGGCAAATGTCTCTGAAATCAGAGTCATTGTTCTCAATCTCGGAGGTGGTTTCATTGTCTCCGCTGTCTCTGGCGCGCTTTCCTCTGTTTTCTAACCATCGAGCACGGCCGCTGCGTGAGATCGCCGCGCCCACAGAGATACGTGCTCGCCCTGCGCGTGCTTACTACGTGTGTGTAGTTTCTTGCCTCCTCTGCGCACATCTCTCGGCGAATGCGTGTGTGTTTTTTTAACCTCACTGCGCTCCCGCTCGAGTTCCCTTCGGTGTCGCCAACGGCGGGTTTTAGTTAGGCGCGACAAAGAACAAGAAGGAGTAAGCCAACAACAATAGAGACCCAGAGAGAGAGAGAGAGAGAAAGCAAAAGAAGTCAGCGTGCACGGGAGACAAAGGGTCGTAACTAAAGGAAAAGAAAAACACAATTTGGTGATAAATTACGCGCGGCACCATTAAACGTGAATGTAAGGGTATAACTCCCTAACGACACTCTAGCATTCACTGTTTCTACGACTCTGAATCGAATAAAAGAAAGCGTCAAAGGAGAGAGCGATAACAACAAGAGGAAGAAAAAAACGATAACTGTGGTATAAGGAGCGAAGGAGCGAGCAAGTAGAGGAGAGAGGGAGGAGAGTTTCGGAAAGGAAGGCGATGCAAAGATGATGAAACGGGACGCCAGGAAATGGGTACACGCGAGATGAATGAGCAAAAAGGAAATTAGTGAGTAGAGGGGACAACAACTCCGCTACAGAATAATGAAAGATATGTAAAGGCAAGACGGGGGAGCAATGAAGGCGCTGCGAGGGGGTGGTTGGGCACGGTAATTTAAAAAACACAGAGGCAAAGAAGACGTGCCTTTGCGTTGTTATAAGGCGATCCGACTTTCCCTTTCACGACGGAAACCGAAATTTGAATACGACGAGACGTTCGAGGTGATCTTTCACTTCGTACTTTTTTTCTCCCGTTTTCTGGTTGCTGTAGTATTGGTTACTTTGGCGCCGCTCCGCAATACATTTATAAATATTTTTTGAGCTAGTCGGCTTTTCTCGCTTGGCGTTTTTCTGTTTGCCCCGAGATCGCCATCGGTTTTGGGTTTTGTCCGCTGAAAAGTCGCGGCTTTGTGCGCCGCTTGCAGAAAACAAAAGGTGGGAAAGCGAATTTCTTTTGTTTGGCGCGGACTGCGTGACGCGGGCCCCTGCGGGGAGGAAGACGAACTCTGGCGGAGACGAGTTACGGATACGCTCCGAATGAAGCCGGGCGAATTCAAAGCGACGAAATGTTTCTCGAATATAAATGATTCTCCGCGGCTTTTCATGCGGGGAAACGAAAACGACCCTGCGCGTTACAAAGAGGAGACCTGTGCGGCAACTAAAAGGGCACGCGTTCATTCCGAGTCAAAGTTCTGCTCTCGCGATGCCTTTTCTTCGCCGCCATTCCTTTGTTTCTGTTGGTCGTTCCGCGCTCGTTATTGTTTTTGAGGCTATTGTGGGGCCGTGTCGGAAAGCGGCGGCGCTTGAGAGGACAAGAATGTCGATAAAGGACGGGCTCTGCGGCTCCTGCTTCTCCAGTGGCCCGCTCGCCACACCGCCGATGTCGCTCATGCCGATGGCGAGGTGATACGGTGGACGCGTCGGACTTCCTCACCCTTCGGCGCGGCCCGCGCCCAATCCCCGCTTTTTTTTCTGGGGAGGGCAATTTAGCCATTACAAGGGAGTGCTACGTTGCGGGGTCGCGTCGACTCAAACACTGATCGCTCTGACCTCCTTCTCCACCCCCTTTTAACACGAAAGTGTTTCATTCCGGGATTCACGAAGATTTCCCTTGCGTTATATCCGACAAGGGAGTGACGCCAGTACAACGAAGCAAGCGGCCTGTAAAGGGTGCACCCCTGCACACAGGGCCTTCTTGCGGGGAAGCAACCTTTAGTACAAAGAGTGCGTTATACTTCGGGTTGTTCGTTTTCGGGTTTTATATTTTAACACGAAAGTGTATTATGCCGAGATACACCAGGATTTCACTGACGTCATATCCGTCACAGAAAGGACGCCAGTACACCTTTGCCGAAGCTACCCTCCAGCAGGACGCCGCTCGCCAAGCACACCCACAAGACAGCCGCCGAACCGAAAATCATGCTCAGCTGCAGATTTCACTGCACATTTCACTTTTGTGTTTTACCAATTCCTACTACAGAGTAATCAAGCACAGTTTCTTTACTATCCTAGCACTATGACAGTGCGATTTCTCAAAAAGGCTGAGTGGTTTTAGGCCTTCGCGATAGCGGACATGTGGGCAAAGTGGCGAGTAGGGTGAAGTGAATTTATTTCGTAAGCATGAACCTGTCACGCAACCGGAATAGCACTACACCACTCGATCAACCGGCATAATCGCCAATTTTCCCTAGCCCAGGACTGCCCAGGAGCTGTTTCGAGGCGTGAACATGAACAGATAGTGAGCCCGAGTGCACTTACTCTTCAGTGTTATCCTGCGATGCTTCGTTTCCCCAATCTCGACATCGCGCCCTAGTTCCTCGAGAATATTGAGTTCTTTCGACTGTGGAGAATTACGTACTACTATAAGGGTTTGTCACACAGCCCATTTGTTGCTTCGCCGCTGCAATCACTCCATTACTCAGACATGCGAGTTCCGATCTTGCCAGCCAGTAACGTGCAAAATAAAGTTTGAACTTCGGAGGCGCTTTGCTTAGATTATGAACTCAGTTATTTTTAGCTCGACAACATGCCCTGTTCAGTTTGAGATTATTGTAATAAAAAAAATATTGAAATTTGTACTAAAGGCAGGGGAGAGGGGAAGCAGCCAGGTGCGGTAAAAATCACCGAATCTGAAATTTAAATTGGGAGGAGGAGTTTAAGTATAAGAAGCCTAAAACCACACCAGTCAGATCGCTTAATTTGCACGGTGCGGAAATTTATTCCAATAAATTTCCCCTTGACGCCACTTCCCCGAAGCACTTGTCGGCAGCCAGCTCTATACTTTACTTCGCCGTTAATGTCTGTAAACTTCCCAGTTCCCGCTACATGATCGTTCTCAACGTGTTCTGTACTTGTAACTCTGAGTGTCCACCTCAGTCCCTGCATTTGGTCAGTTTCCATGCGCTGTACTCGAGGCTACTTCCCTGAAGTACACTTCAGTTGCGCACGATACCACTGGCCGTAGCCGTCAAGCTTCTTTTCCCGCACCCATTACCAAACCTTTTCTTGCCGCTCTCTCAAAAACTTCCATGTAGTAATCGAGGCGTCCAAAGGAACAACTTAGGCAGATTACAAGGCCCACAGTAAAACAAACAAACAAAAAAGATCTACGATGCGACATCATGCAGTTCAAAACGTCATGCTTGCGTTGCATAACGCTGCAGCATAGACGACATTTTTCGGATGAAGTAGCACACTGGCCTTCGTTTTTAACACGAAAGTGTTTTATGCCTGAGTACAGCAAGACTTCATCTACGCCATATCCGTCACGGAAATTACCTCACCAGAAAAACTTCCGTTGACGCGATTGCGCTAGGATTCGAGGCCCCGATCAATCTGGCCGTAACGGGAGGTGCGAAACGCTCTGCCAACTGGGCTATGAACTCGAGCCCGCATTGCAGTACGAACGCGCCTTATATCATTCCCTATAACATTCTCCATTCATATGGTGCTGCCCTCTAGGAGAGCTGAAACGAAGTAGTGCGTCATGACGCTAATGAGCACCGATAGTTGGCGCCTTCATATGGTAGCGTATAGCAGCGTAAGCTGCAGTATTTATTGCTTTATACGTCAGCCACTTATGCTGTGATTGAGATGGACCCTGCACAGTGAAGAAATAAGTCCCTTTACCGTGGCGCCGTGTAAGAAAACTGCTGCATTAAGGCAGAAAGGCAACGACGCCGACTGGCGAATGTCGCGCTCCTGACTGCTTTGGTGCGACGAGAGACACACCAGCGGGAAGCGGAACGCGTTCACGCATTCACGGTCAAAGCTACCACCGCCGCCTCTCGCGTTCCACAAGCTGAGATCGTCGCAACGCAAGCGTCTGGCGCAAACGCCACGGAGCAGGACCGAAGTGGTCGCACCTTTGCCGAAGTGACCCGGCAGCAGGACGGCGCTTGCCAAGCACACCCACAAGGCTGCTGCAGTCCCGAAAATCATGCTCCTTTCGCTGTAGCAGACCGTGACTTCATCAAACGATTCGCTGACAACCCGTTCGGTTTCGTTCACACGGTTTGCTAGCGCCTGGGGTTTCAATCGTATTTACGCAATGCTCCGGCGCGTGCAATCCAGTGTCTAATGTTGATACGTCTAACGGTGCCATACCGACGAAATATAAATAGCGATGTGCAAGTTCTTATCGATGCGCAGTAAACATTCAACTGCTCCTGTGAAGGCAGATTTCCCTTTCGTATTTTACTGATTCCGATGAAAGAGGGATCAACCACATTTTTTGCTTAAACTTGTTCTCTTGGACGCAAAGATTAGTATCCAGTGGAGTTGTAGTTAAGAGGACCCAAAAGTGTTTTCAAGGTCGCTTTCTTGAGTCTTCCCTAGTCGTTCTTGGGCTGTTCTTTCTCAACGTCGTTGCCTCTTCTGTCTACCGTTAAGTCCATATTCAGTTGCCCGCTTGATTGCGAAACTAGCTACCGCTTTCTTTTACAGCTGTCCGTCTGTGTCTAGGATCCAGCAGATCCTCTCCGGCGACAAACCGAGCGTAGACCGATAATTTTCAGCGTATGGAAAAAAATCGCGAGAAATAAAGGTCCGAGGGCCTCCCTAATTCGATACAGCACGGTTTATATAGCCTCTGAAGAAATGTCTTCCCGGCAATGCATTGGTGTTTAGAGGAGAAGCCGACTTTAAGAGGATCGGTGTAATCGCGGTCTTTGTAAGGTGGCTTCACCACATGAAGTCTTGCACCGTGAAGCATGGTTACCTATTGAGGTAGCATGGTTAGAGCCCCCCACTTTATACTCCTCTCCACTGCCGCCGTCTCTTTCCCGAGTCGTGTATACTCCTCGCCACACGCGGCCTCTCTCTACTCCCTGACACTGCCCAATGCCTCGCGCTGTACGGCGGCCACTTGAGCGGCGAACTAGAGTTTGCGCTGTGATTGGTGTAGCCGCGCTGTTATAAAAAGTCACTGAGTCTACTCACCAATTGTGTGTGTCCTTCTCTTGGACGAGAGATCGCGCCGCTGTCCTTATAGTTCAACATAGAGCACTGTACGGGCCCGGGCTGTCCCAAAAGCCCGTGCTCGGCCCGACCTGCGGGCCGGTCCGGGTGGCCCGAAGTCGATTATCGGGGGGCCCGAGCCGGGCTCGGGGTCGATGACGTGGGCTCCGGCAGGGTCGGGCTTGAATTCATGGGCCCAGTCATTAATAATTCCGACGTGAAGTGTAGAAAAGAGCATTGCAAGGTATGTTCCGAGGTTACTTTTACGCGATTCTTGTTGTTGCATTGTTTCACATACGGGTTTTTTTTATGTCTGGTGCTCACTATACTGTCATTTTAATGGCATATTTCATGTACTGCCCTGAGACTTTATATTTTGGTGTATAACATACCAAAGATACGATTACAGGCAATTTCCCAGCGGGGAAGGGATTAATTCAGACAACCTGGAGCTCTGCACGTATGTCTATGTACACGTATGTTTTAGATGTCGCACCAATAGAAATGTGGCTGCCGTGGCCTCGAATTGAACTCGAGTGCTAGAGAAACACCCCCGCTGAGCAAGTCCTGAATGTAAAACATTTCAATGCATGTACTACTCAGTGGATTGAAACGCGGAATAAAAATTTCAGCAATACCAACATGTGGCCGGACAACCACGTGAAGTTGATAAGAACCTGTCCATCAAAGGGGATGGTGTCTCTGATGTAAGAATACTAGTCATTATTACGCCGGTGCGACGTAAACTGAAGACGGTGCACTTCTTAACCCTATTTTTTTTTTTTTGTATTTCAGTTCGTGATGTGCGGTACGTACTAGATGCTTCGTCTGAGTGCCCGCTATGAAACACTTAACCAAATATTATAAACAAATTTTCTTCAGATTCTAAGCCCGTGCCTTGTCACGCACACGCGGGCCCTCCATATATGCTTAAAATAAATGAACGGGCCCGGGACAGGCTCACGTAAGAAGCCCGGGCCCGGGCTGGGCCCGGGCTAGGTGTTACGGACCCGGGTCGGGCTCGGGCTTCATAGAGTGGGCTCGGGCCAGGCCCGAGCGTTAAATTCAGGCCCGTGCTGTGCTCTAGAGCAAATCCCCAGTTTAGCTAAACCCCAACATAGCAAATCACACACCACAGAGCGCTAGCCTCACTGGACCTCCCTCTTAACAGGACGAAAGGGCTCTGATTTTTTGCATTTCCGCTCAGTGGTACTGCAAACCATGTATTCCGTTCCGCTCCTACTGATTCTGATAACCTGTCCCCAAAAGTTGCCTTCCTGCCTTCGAGTACCGAGTCAGCGGTTTCTGCCGACCTTGAACTTAACTCGTATTGCCTGCAGTATATACCCTAAAGAATTTGTTTAACCATCTGCTGTGTCGCAGCATATCGATCACTGGGCTAAAGGGATATCGACACAACGCTAAACATTGATGGAGCCCCACTCTGAGCTGACAGCTGCCCGTTTCAACCATGCAGCTGCTAAACCTCGTGGTAGCGTTTAGGTATAATTTTGAATCATTCAAGCATATATTATGGGCGGGGGGAGGGAGAGGGATTTTTTTCGTTCCAGCAAATTCTCCGTCACTGGACGCCGGTTGACAATTGCTTGCAGAGTCGATTTCCCAAACCTAAGTACAGTCGGTTACGATTCATTTCTCGTTTGTAGTTATTTTCTGTCAAAGATCTTTTCAAATGTGTTTATGTGTCTATACAACTGTAAGACAAGAGCTTAATACATCTCTAATTCTTGCACCCTCAGGCGTCCCCTTTCTCTTTGTATATCGGCTTAATTCTTGATTTTATGGCACCTTGTTTAAAATCAATCAATCAATCAATCAATCAATCAATCAATCAATCAATCAATCAATCAATCAATCAATCAATCAATCAACCAATCAATCAATCAATCAATCAATCAATCAATCAATCAATCAATCAATCAATCAATCAATCAATCAATCAATCAATCAATCAATCAATCACTTGTTTATTAATGTGTCCAGGAACAGCCTTAGGGCCTTTGTGCTCACGCACGGACAAAGGAGGACGAGGAGGAAGTAACTATCGTGTCCAGAGTAAAGGCTCGTGCTTCTGACGACGGCCAGGATGTCTTGGCTCCTAGCCAAGACATCCTGACGGCCAAGACGGCCAAGCCAAGACGGCCTACTGCTCATTGATGTTGATAATAAATGTGCGTTTTGGATTGCTAAAGTCTGTTATTTGTATAGCAGGACATTCCCCACAACATGTGCGCCAAATTCGCAAGCTGGGTGCAGTGTTTACATTTACCGTCACGAATTTCTGGGTGGAAGTGCCTGTAGAGGCCTAGGTTTGGATGTGTGCTAGTCTGGAGACATGTCGATGCTATTCCCTGTTTTTTCGTCAGCAAGTGGTCCATTTAGGTGCACATGTGCCCCTTGGTGTTGTCGGCAGGGTGTAGAGCGGGTCGCAGGGGTTCTCGGTAGGTGAATGCTCGAACAGCCTCGTTAGCCCCGTTCATTTCTCTCCAGCGCTGCGTGTGCAGGTGTCCATATTAAAGTGGTTCTGGTATCTGCGTTCTTATACTTATAGGCAAGGAGTAGCAGTTCCGCGCTGGAGATTCTTGAAACAAACAAAAAAAGCCAAGCAAGGTATGATGCACAAATCACACAAATAAAGAAATAAATAGATAGTATTGGTAACAAACAACAAAAATTACGCATATAGCACACACATACACAATTATAATGCCTAGCTGGGAGGCAAGTGACCCGACTGATCGTCGAAAATTAAGGTGTAATTGATCCAGTTAATGCATCAGAATATTTGTGCGATACCTGCCTGGACGTTTCTTCGTCGGTGTTACCTCCGCCAACCATTTCTAATTATGAGACATCATACATATGTACTTAATTGCGCTGTCCAACCAGCGAACAAATTTAATTATTTCTCATGCCCGAGCATGCCCGACTGTCTCCTCCTGTGGCGCATAGAAGCTGTACTGAAGTAGCTGACATGTTAGTAAACGTCCCTCGTTTTTCAGATGGAGGTGAACAGCCAAAACGCCCGTGTGTCGAGATTTCGGCTCACGTTAAAGATCCCCAGGTGGTCAAAATTAATCCGGAGAGCTTTACTGTGGCGCGCTTCACAGCCGAGGTGTAGCTTCGGCGCGTTAAACCACATAATCAATCAAACGTCCTCGTTCGGCTGTACAGCGCAAAGTTGTTGCCAAGGCCTCCACTGCCCGTCCCGCTTCTGTGCGTTTTGTGGGAATTGGAGCGTTCCGGCAGCAGTCGACAATCGTGGCTCCGTCTAGTTAGCTGGAATTGAAATAACCACGTACTCTTGTGGTTGAGGAGGCCCAGACTAGAAGGAAATCGAGGAATGTATCCGTAGAAATCGTGGGTCATTTAATAGTAGCAAAATAATAGCAAGCTTTTACAACGCAGCGCTACGCCCTTCTTCTTATGGCCTGATTAGGTCCAACATTCTGAGTCAGTCCTCCACTCCATGTGTTTTCTCCCGTAAACTGAGTGAAGGATACCGCAATGCTTTTACATGCGAAAATTGATTTCAAGGATCTCCTTGACTGGAGGCTCAAGTGGAGGAAGGATTCAGAATACGGGGGTAAGTGTTTTACTTTGGTTTTCCCAAAAGTAAATTATGTTTACGAAAATCTTATGAGGTGCTTGGAACTATAATTACGGGTTGTTATTTCCTCCCGGAATTTCGTCAAATGTGCCCTCAGTGAGGGAGGAAAAATCTCTGAAGCGATTCACAGCCTATAGCGCTGGAGACGTACTCGGATGGCAACTCATCCAGCCAGCTTGCTTTGAAGGATTGCCAGAACTAGGCTACGATCACTCAGCGCACGGGGAAACTTCGACGAGACATCGATTCTAAATTATTCCCGGAAGAAACTGCTTCAGATTGCGAGGCCTCGAAGGCTGCTTAATATTGAAAGGAGCACTTCACTCGGCCCTGATAACGAGGCGCGCCACATCCCGTCGGCACGGGGTCACCAAGCTGTAGGAATAAAGACCGAGCCAAGCTTCAATAAACCCAGAGGAAGTGTCACGGTAGATAGATATAACGTATGCTCTCAAATATATATTTCTCAGGCGACCGTACAAGCACCGTTTTTATTATTTTTCCCGTTGCCATTGGTGCCTTGTAACCGATTAATACTGCTGAGGGGTATAAAATGATCTCTCTCAGATTGCCAGCATTTTTATCGTTGTGGCGACGGAGAGAAGGTTGGCGGGCTAGCACGCTAATGAAACCAATCAGTTCGCCATCTATCCCGCATTCGGTACAACGACGGATCAATTGAGAATCGGGTAAGAGCTGCGTCCTTTCATGAATTACTTTGTTATCGCTTCTGAATGACAAACTAAGAGCCTGTTTCAGAGGTGACCCCAGCGCGGATAAAATAACGTTAACAATACGCAATGCTCTACGAGTCGTGCTGAAGGGAACAATACCCGAAACCCTTATGCGAGGTTACGCGAGCACGGGGGCGCCCCAGTCGGCTTCTCGAGTGACCACAAGCAGCCCCGTTGTACTCCGAAGATCAGCAAGCCACAGCTGTTGTCTTTCGCCCCGCCACCAACGGCGATTCCAAGGATCGCGCACTTCCGGTAACGCTGGAGGCAGCGGGCAGGGCAGTCGCGGCGAGTCCTCTCGCCCAGCAGGTCTGATTTCCTCGGTGAATCACATCGCATGCGCCTCGTGAATGGCGCGCCCTGCGAGGGCGCCTAATTGCGGCCCGCTCTCTGCGCCCTTCTTCGAACGGCTCTATCACGCTGCTTTTCCGCTCAGCGGAAAAGAAGCGGCTGATAAGTGAGCGAGGTCCCGGGAATTGAGGCTGCTGCAAGACGCGCGACATTTTATGCATCTTAAGCGACGGCGTCATCGTCGCCAGGTCCGGCTGCCAAGAACGCGTGGTCGTTCTTGTCCGATAGGCATCTGCGACGGCGGCGAGGTGGCTCCCACGAGAACGCATTAACGACGCCGGAGACGGACGGACGTGGCGTCGTCCTGATTGTAATGAAGGTCGGCCGGGGCCGTCTTGCTCGACGGATCCCCGAGGCAGTGTCGCTCAGGGCTCCTGACGAGGCGCCTGGCGCGCGATCAGTTCTCACAGGAAAGTTGACATAATTGCGCTCTCGGTTTCCGGGAGCTCTGTTATCCTTCCGATCCCCTTCAGTGCGTGCGGTCTCCGCGCGCAGCGTGGTGCTCGTTGATATACAGCCGCTCGGCAGTTCGTGCATGCAGTGCACGCGTTGCGTGTGTGTACGAGCGGCGGTATAGCGTTGCGCTGCAATGATAGGTGGGCGCGACCAGCTTGGGATGCATGCATAACTTGCTTTATACCCTACTCGCTTGGTGCGGTAGGGATGATCTCCCGCTGAAAGATAATCCGAAGTGGGCAAGAACGCGCGGCTACCTTCAATCAAGTCTTGGTACGCCCTTTCTATTTCGGAAGCTGCAGGCTTTCAAGACAACCAGATATTTCGCATTTTTTTGTTGTTGTTCCTGTTTTACACTTCCCATAAAACAAGGAGAAAAGAGCCCAAAACACAGACATCAGGAATCAAGTTTTTTTGAAGCGGCACTTTTAGGAGAAAATTGGCGGGTAGCCCCTCCACACGCCATGTGCCAGGTTATCGGAGGCAGACTGCTTCCACGGCTGTTAATTATTTTTGAAGCTCTAAGCCTAGGTCTCGAGAATTTTCAAAATTTAGGGGTCACGAATATATACCGTATACGCTCAATTCCCGAAATTTTAACTCCGCAAGGGTTTTACAATACCCCAGCCAAATGGTGCGTGCTGCTCTGCACACATCGCAAAGCTTAGAAACCTGCGCAAAAATGTTTTTCATTCCCCTGCACTTTTTTACGTCCGTGAGTTTTATGACCATGACTACAACTAGCGTGTTTCCACGAACCTCAACTGACGTCACCTCGTTGGGATCAGCGGATGATCACGCAGGGGTAGATGGAAAGCCGCCAAAGGGGGGCTACGACTGGCGACAGGCGGCTGTGACTCCAGCGGACAGCCCGCGACAGATTATCTCCTTTTAAGGGCGAAGATCTTTTGTAAATCGTAATTTTTCGTGTCCGCAGTTAAAAATACCCAAGAAATTGCCCAACACCTGAACGTGAGCACGGGCCTCGCGGCGACCGCCCTGCAGATAACGAAATTAAGAGCGCCCGTAAGCGCCCGTGAGCGCTTGCGTGAGCTCGTGCCTTGCGGCGACCGCTCAGCAAGTTAAAACCGCGGCGCACGTTTGTCATGCCAAACATACCCACTTAGAGAGATTTGCTGGAATCCCCCCCCCCTTCCCCCCCCCCCCCCCCCAAAAAAAAAATACTCCAGCGTAATCGTGGCAACCCTCGCACTATCGCAATCACTGTGCTCGCGTCACTCGATGGCTCCGCTCACGATTAGGGCGGTGCTTTAGTCCTTCGCATGCGTCTGAAAAGTGTACCGGCTCAGGCGCAGGGATGGGTCGCCCACGGTCCGTCCGCACGCCCAATGAGGAGGACGCTCGCCTCGATGCTTGCCGCGCCAGGGATAGAGAACGGAAACTAGTACAGGGAGCCAACCCGGGTCACGTGGCCGCAGATAATGCTGCCCAACGACGTCGGTGGGCCCAAAACACCGAATTCGGAATACGAAAAACACAACCGGGCGAAGGTGCGTGAGCGGTGCCGCCACGCCTAGCCGACACCGCTCGTCAGCAGCGGGAACGTCCGTCGGTAACGGGAGCCAACACTTGGTTCAACCATAACTGGTGAAACGTGCACACGCAACATTTAATGAGTAATGATTATAACTTACAAGAAATGAAGCACGGTAACACTTATACCAACAAAGATAAAGCACAGGTTGTTGCAGCAACGAACAAGCAAATCGGCTGCAATCGTGGACTTCAGCCGTCGTGATGGTCATGAAGGTTGCGTACAGCTTCGCTACCTTCAAGTCTTACGCGTTAGTTTGAGCTTCCTTCATTTTCTTATTGTTTCTTTTTTAACAGCTGAGCTGTTTAGTGCGAGCTTTGTCCGTCCGTCGTACGAAAAAACCCCGAAGCCTGAAAAAAAGAATATGGTTGCGAGGTACGGGCTAAGCAACGGCGAGGAGCAATCTATCTATCTATCTATCTATCTATCTATCTATCTATCTATCTATCTATCTATCTATCTATCTATCTATCTATCTATCTATCTATCTATCTATCTATCTATCTATCTATCTATCTATCTATCTGTCTGTCTGTCTGTCTGTCTGTCTGTCTGTCTGTCTGTCTATCTATCTATCTATCTATCTATCTATCTATCTATCTATCTATCTATCTATCTATCTATCTATCTATCTATCTATCTATCTGTCTGTCTGTCTGTCTGTCTGTCTGTCTGTCTGTCTGTCTGTTTGTCTATCTATCTATCTATCTATCTATCTATCTATCTATCTATCTATCTATCTATCTATCTATCTATCTATCTATCTATCTATCTATCTATCTATCTATCTATCTATCGATTGCGATAACCAAGAGCTATAAACAGTATTGCGTCTGCAATGCGTAACTTAGAGTAGCCTTAGCGGCTAAATGTCATATAATTTGTTTCGGGATACTTTTGATACCACAACAGGTAGTAGCTAGCTAGTTGTTGAGGTATCGAAAGTATCCCGAAACGAATTATATGACAGTTAGCCGCTAGCTAGCTGTTGGGGCATCGAAAGTATCCCGAAAAAAATTATATGACAGTTATCCGTTAAGGCTACTCTTGAAGATGTAGGTGTGGCATTCTATCCATTCACAAGGCGGTTTTGCTTGTTCAGTATATTTCCGACTTTCGGCAGTCGTTCCTGAAGTCGTTACGAACAAAATGCTCCGCAACCTCGATGATGCATCGATCGAGGCTCTAACCCGTTTACTTTAACGAATGATGGCGTCCGTTCAAGGTCCCCAGACAGTGGAAAACGGCAAGAACGATCCTGATCCCGAAACCGGGCAAACCGCAGGACATTGGCAACCTTCGTCCCATCTCGCTCACGTCCTGCGTGGGTAAGGTGCTGGAGCACGTGTTAACCACCCGTTGGTACGAATACGGAGAAGGAATGCCTCTATCCAGACACGATGATCGGCCTCAGGCATGGACTCAGCACACAAGAAGCCATGTTGCAACTCAAATAGGAAATCATCGACAACAAGACACAAGACAGTAAAGTAATTCTGAGGCTCTATTTACAAAGCGCATTCGACAAAATCAAACACTCAGATATCAGCACAAGTATCAAGGCTCAACATGGGGGTAACGAGCTACTATTACATCCAAGACTTCTTGACCAACCGCATGGTGTAACTGCACACCGGGGACCTCAAGCTCCCCGAACGCAAGCTCAGCAGCATGGGTACACCGCAAGGTTCGGTCATCTCGCCGTTGCTCTTCAACCTCGTCATGACCGGAGTAGCGAAAGCAGTGGAGGGGACCGGCGTCCAGTACACGATCTACGCCGACGACATAACCGGTGGGCGGCCGGTGGCACCGACGCCAGCATCGAGCAACAGCTGCAAGCGGCGGTTATCGCCATCGAGTAGCACCTTGAAGGCACGGGCTTAGTGTGCTCACCCCCCAAATCCAAGCTGCTCGTCCTCACACCGCTACGACCGGGACAGAAACGCGCTCCCCCTCGGGAGTGCGATCACATCAAGATCGTGACTGCATCGGGGCAACGCATTCCCGAAGTTTCCAAGATCAGGGTCCTGGGCCTGCTCTAAACAAGAGCGGCCGCAACGACGAGACCATCAACAAGCTTAGCCCTGAGGCAATGAACACCATCCGGCTCATACACCGAGTCTCGGCGCGACGGGCGGGCATGCGTGAAAACAGTCTCGTGCGCCTCGTCCAGTCGTTCGGGATCAGTCACATTGCATACGTTGCGGTTTACCTCAACTGGCACGTCACCGACAAGACCAATATCAATACGCTGATCAGACGGGCTTAAAAAACGGCGCTGGGCTTAACGGAGACCACGAGTACGGCTCGGCCCCTGCAGCTCGCTGTCCATAACGCCCTAGAGGAAATAGCCGAGGCGCAGCTCACCGCGCAAATGGAGTGCCTTTCTACCACCAAGACGGGCCGCAGTATCCTGGAGTCCCAAGGTTGCAACCCCCAAGCTCCCAGCCGGCAACTGTGCGAGATCAGCGAGGAGGCGCGGGCCCGCATCCGCGTGGACCCCATCCCGAAGAACGTGCACCCCGAGTACAACCAAAAACGGCGGCAGGCACGGGCCAAGGCCCTCACCGAGCAACACGTCCAAGACCCCCCCGCCCGGTACGTAGACGCATCGGAATACCAACGAGAAGGCTTTGCGGCAGTAGTCGTTGCGCCGGCTACCGGCACCTAGACAACGACAGCGAACGGGCGGTGCACAGACGCCACAGACGCCGAGGAGGTTTCCATCGCTCTGGCGACCTCCGACACCGAATGTGGTACTGTGCTCAGTGACTCGAGGAATGCCGTGCGCAACTTTGCCAAGCGGCAAGTGTGCGCTCCGGCAGCCGCCATCATCGGCAAGCTCAAGCTCCAAGACCGCGGCAGCACCGTCCGTATCAAGTGATTCCCAGCTAACGCGGGCGAGTGTGCGTCCTCACTAAACAACAACGAGACGGCCCATTCGGCGGCGCGAGCGCTTACCCTCCGCTCCCCTGAGAGTGACCGTTCCGAGTGACGGTTTGATACCAAATACGGAATGGCCAGTTATGGCGAAGTTACCAAGTGTTATCGCCCAGCTCGACGGACAATGCCGCCTCCCCACCCGGCACTGAGTCGGGATTAGGCCGTCATCCTAAGGCAGCTACAAACCGGGTCACTCACCGCCCCGACAGAGCTACACACACGTGCTTCACCCAGAACTCTAATCGAGTGGTGTGGGCAGTGTTTGTGTAGTGAGCCCGGAGGACCAATGGCACATCATGTTGGGACTGTGCCAGGTTCCCGAATGAAGCTACCTCCAGGACATACCCACCCGAACTTCAAAGGCCAGTGCAGTCTACAGACAAGGACACTCAGCTGTGGGCCATCCAGCAGGCCTGGGGTGCGCTCGAAAAGCACAAGCCTCACGACCCGCCACAAACGGGCCGAACTTGGGTATTGCAAAGCAGGGCATAACCCCTGGTCGACGGCCCACGTCACGACGCGTTAAACCATCGGTTGCCGGCACTTAACAAAGTTATTTCTATCCAATCCTTCGGGCTTGTTGGTACAGTTCATGGTTAAAGTAATATATAGTCACATAATATTCACGTATGTAGTGACATTGCGGCACACGTAACGATACTTCCAACTATTGTATGTTTTTGAAATGTCATAGTACGCGGCTTCTACATCACAGCCCCCTTTTGTGACGCCCACGCCCACAAAAGAACTGACAACAAATTTTCTTCTGAGAAAGTGACGGAGGCAATAGTCCTCCATTTGTTCTCAGCACGTAGTATGTATACGCTGTTTTGTCCAATCTCCATCACCAGCTACGAAGAAGCAACGCACGTATCACGAGTAGGTGACAAATGTGTCTCAGTTGCTTTCGGAGCTGTCACAACAGGAAAATCCGATGTCGGAAGTGAGGTTGACGTTACGAAATTTGGTGATGATATACAATTTAACTTCGTTTTTGGTGGCCGTGGGCATGTTCATTTTATGTTATGCATACTTCGTCCGAACTGCGGCCATAAATTTCGCGGGTAACCAGGACTACAACGATGGTTACCGTGCGCGCTGTGTAGCTGCAAACGACATGCATTGGCGCATGTGGTCCCTTGAAAAGACGTCGAACGTCAAACGCGAGACGTTTGTGTCCACGCGCACCAGCCATGAGGCGCGTCTGCGCAGGGGAGGCTCTCTGAGGCTTCAGCAGGTTGTAATGCGCGCGCAGGAAGCGCGATGCGTACTCCATAAGGATAATCCAGGAGTACATTTCCCACTCATGTGTATTTTCCCTTCTTCTCGACGGCGCAAACACGCGGCGGCCATAAAACCCGCAGAAGCGATTTATCAGGGGTCCTCAGTGAGCTCGTGTGTATTCCACCGGCGACGTTATTCTGCGGCCGCGCATAGCTGCAGCGCCACGTTGCGCATCTCCGGCGCTCAATAACAAACACGAGCGCTGCCAAGATCTAGTCCCGCTTTAATTATTCCCAATAAATAAAGCGCGCGACCATCAGCTTCCGCCGCTCCCCCTCACATCGACGAGCGCTTTCCAAAGCGGCCCCGCGAGCCTTGTGTCTTTTGTGGTGCCGTTGCTTTTCAAGCTGTTCCCCTTTATTGTCAGCCATATTGGTGCCATTCTCGCTTTCCTTGCTCGGCCGAGATTTACGGTGGACTATTTACGAGGTTTGTTTAGTGCGCGCCCAGTAGAAGACGCAGAGGAGCACCGAGCCACGGGCGGTGGGCGGAACACCACGGAATGGGCTCCCTCTCTCCCGTTTTTGCATATAGATTCGCGCCATAACTCATCGTCTTTATTGTGCCTATTAATCCGGGGCTTGGCCTGGGGCTGGCAGCGTCATGGCAGCGGCCCCGACGGCTTTAATTCTCGGCAGCTGTCTTCATTTGGCGAAATGAATCCTCCCGATTCGCTCCTCCGCCTCCGGAGCTGCACGACAGGAGGGGCGCAAGGCAAGCCCGTCGCTTCAGGGGCTCCTTCTTGAGGACCAGGCATCCTGAAGACAACGGAGTGCACTACAGCCCTTCTTAATTCCGTCATCGCCATTAAGATGAAAAAAAAAAAGGTGCCTGGTACAAGGTTGTGGTTGTGGGCGCACGGAAAACCTCTTCCGGGTTTTCGGGGCATGCGTAACGGGGCCTGCCGATTACTGTGATGATTACCAGGACTGATTATCCGGCATGATACAACACTCGAATGATGTAGAAGAAGGCGGAATGATTTAAATCGGACGAATCTGGTTACAGTGTTCATACTGGGAAGCCTTTGGGTGAGAAAGTCGGATGCGTAGTTGTATTGGTCCGTAGAGTGCAGCCGGTTTTACTAAGTCGACAGAGAATGGACAAGTTTGAGCCATGACGAAAAGCTCCTTTGAGGTCAAGAGCGAAAATGGCCTGGGTGGAGCGGCGAAACACGGGTGTCAGAGCCTCTTCCTTAAAGTGTGGCCTAAATGGTGTCAGTGCGGGGACGAAATTTTTAATGTTTCTAGAACGATTGGAGCGTGCAGAGTATCGTGTGCTCGACGTGTTTGCAGACGCACGACGTGAGTGAAATGGGACGGAGTAGAACCTATAGATCAAGTACGAATTCCAAGCGCAACAATTCAGACAGGGGATGAACGGGACACAGACAAGCGCTAACTTCCAATTGATTGGTTAGGAGGCGAAAGGTTGCGTTTGCCCTTTTTTATATATCTAATGCAAAAAAAAAGCGCAAACGCAACCTTTTGACTCCTTAACAAATCTGAACGATGATTCCCTCATCCGCGATCACCTTAACTTGCACTGGATAAACTCCCTCCCCAAGAAAAAAAAGCCAAGGTTTGTGCTTGGCCCGCAAAATCTTGACAATCTCCGTCCCATTTCGCGAACCACTAGTGTGGGCAAATAGGTTGAGCGAATATTACTTGTGCACTACAGCCGTACCTTGTAAAACACCTTAGCACCCAGGACACCCTTCTGCGCCTCAAAGGAGTCCTCAGCCCCTCTACAAGCAATTAGCCCTCAGCTATTCTGGCTCTAGATCTTGAAGGGGCATCTGATAATGCTTCTCACTCAGCCACCATTTCCATTCTAAGAACCACATGGTGCGACCAACAGATGTGCGCCTATACCGCCGATTTCCTCACTGACGACGAGCAATTATCAAAATGGGAGGCCTTACATTTTCTCCAATCCCATTAGGTGATCTAAGTATCCGCCAAGCGTTAGTCCTCTCTCGACTCTTTAACGTAGCTTTCGACAACCACCCGTAACGCTAGGCCATCCCCAACGTAGCACATCTGCTGTATATGCAAATGAATCGCCGTCTGGACCGACACTGGTTTCCTTGGTTTAATTATATGTCATACAGCAGGTATGTCATACAGCAGGCCACAGATACCATGCACAACTACATATTCTCAGCTTGTCTCCAGTGCACCCTACAGAAATATGAACTAGTCATAGTTCGACAACACGCCACGGCCTCCCATACCAAATCTGTTACCCTTGATGGCATTATTACTCACCCTATTCCTTCAGTCGATAATATTGGGCTTACTATTCAGGCTGACATACGAAATGACCTGATGTTACTAAAATTGCTTACAGCCTTTAGTCAAGTCACCCACACGCTACGCCATCTGCCCAACCCTCACAGGGACACGAAATAATAAGAAATCCCCCGTTTAATTCGGCCTCTCCTCATCTCTCGAATCACCTATGTCGCCCCATACCTCATCCTCGCAAAGAGCGATCTCAATGTCCTTGATCGCCTCATCCGTAGGGCCTTTAAACAAGTCCTGAACACCTTCAACTTAAGATACACAACCATGGCCTCTGAACCCATCGAGGGCATCTCTCAAGGCAGCGCCCACTCACCGCCTTAGCGTCGTCAGGGAGCGCTTCACAGCTGCGGCTCACTCTCTTCCCTTGCAACCGGTGTGTCGTCCTTAGATGGCTGTATAGCCAATTCTACGCACAAGCGAAATGATAAACTCGAAATAAAACTGGAACTTAGCCATTGTGTCTCCGGTTGAGTGGTGACGTCACGCGTTGCATTAAGTACGTCATCTCGATTGCGTTCCGGCTATGCGACGCTCCGCTGGTCATCCACTTTCACAGAGTGGAATTCTGTTCATTTTTTTGCTTCCTTTATTTTCATGCACAAGCATAAGTTACCTCCATCTGTTCCTGGGCACATTACTCAACTATTGGTTGATCGATTGATTGACTGATTAATCGATTGATTGATTGATTGATCGATTGACTGTTTGTGCCCAACTGACAATTTATTTTTGTCTGTCCACATTGATTGATTGATTGATTGATTGATTGATTGATTGATTGATTGATTGATTGATTGATTGATTGATTGATTGATTGATTGAGTGAGTGAGTGAGTGAGTGAGTGAGTGAGTGAGTGAGTGAGTGAGTGAGTGAGTGAGTGAGTGAGTGAGCGAGTGAGTGAGTGAGTCAGTCATTCAGCCAATCAATCAGTCAGTGATCAATTGATCGATCGATCGATCGATCGAATATTTGCGCCCAACTAGATCCCTGCCTTTAAATGACCATTTATGCAAACGCTTCTTCTCCGCCGTTTCTTCATTTCAAATATTAAATTGGTCAAAGCTGCGCAACCACGTATTACAGAGAGAGTTACGCTACAGGGTTGCTCGTAGTTCGACAAGATACAACAAGGCAAGGATAAGTATTTGTGCTCTGGAGAAATTTAATCCCCTAACTTATGTGGTCACTACCGAACGCCAACGAAAACAGATGTTAAGAACCCTAAATATTTTTTTGACTGATACTGTTTAAGTGCGAACTTTTTCGATTTATTAACAGCGAAGCTATTCAGCAAATCATTTGTGTATGGTGTTCGCAGTTAAAACTACCAAGAAAATGCCTAGCGCTCATGCACGTGTGCCTCGAGCGCACGTTCGTCAAGCCAAGCATACCTTCGACTTCTCTCGTTCGACTTCGCGTCACTGCTTGACGACTGCGTGCTTGACTTGATTCTTCCGATGAATACGTGATGGAAGCGACGGTCCCTTCATGAAACGTAAAATTACGCCCATCTTCCCGCGTATGAGAACACCCGCATGTGATGATGGAATGCATCATACGCGTTCACAACACGTTTCCCCCGATTTAGAGAATCAACCCAATTGAAACGCCAATTGAACCCCCCGATGCGTCGCATCACACCAAAGTTCCCTCGCGGGAAGATGGGCGTAATTTTTCTATCCCCCGTGGCTCCTAGCCGTCCGCTATCAGCCGTGCTCATCAGTCGTCCACGGAAATAAGTCACCGCTGCCACCCGGATGCTACGACTAAGGCAGCAAGATTCTCCGCCTCCGCTGAATCTGTAATGTGGCGCTACGGCAACAGAAGTTTGGAAAGGAGGACAATAATACAACGTTGGATACGAAAGAAAAGACACCCGTTTTCACCAGCTGCCGCGCCTGCGCGATGAAGTTTGTTCTATGCCCAGTCGGTGGTAGCATGACCGGCAGACACGGTCTCCACCTGTGCCCGCAACTTGCACCATCACACCAACGAGTGTTTCCAACAGAAGATAAAAAATACATATTTCCGGTGATTCATGCCCCGAAGCGACACGCGGGCTACGAGGCACGTCGTAGGGGAAGTCTCCCCCAGGAACTGAACCAGCATCCTTGGGCTCAGTTCTTGCACTTCTTCGAGGCATGAAAGGCAGATTTGACCAGCTCGTTACCTCAAGATCAGCGCGAGCTGATTGAGAAGGCAAGGGAAGGAGCTGCTGGGTCTGGTGCCGTAGACTGAGGTTTAACCTTTGAGCTCTCTACCATCCCTTTACCCCATTTCTCTAAAGAACTACTATTTCTTCCTGAACAAAAATCTCTCTCTCTCTCTCTCTCTCTCTCTCTCTCTCTCTCTCTCTCTCTCTCTCTCTCTCTCTCTCTCTCTCTCTCTTTGAAAAAAAGCAAAATTGTTCAGCCCGGCCTATACATAACAGAATAAGTATTTTGATGCACTGACGCTGACTCCTCCTCGCAGCACCTGACGAGCACCTCGCATCAGCCACCTTTCGCGCTCATATTTTAAGCCACGGAAGTGCAGAGAGCCTTTGCCTCGCGGGGAGATGGGCCCTTTTTTGTTCATCTGTTGTATCATTTCTTGTTATCTTATTAATCAGCATATTTATCTTTCCCTTCTTCAAGTTGGGTTACTGTTGTTTCGCTGTCTGATTTGCAAGGCCTCGTCACTCAAGCATCTGTTGGCTTTGACAAGACGCAACTTTCGTATTTGCTGCAAGGTGGAAATAAATTATTATAATTATTATTATTCCTTGTAATTCTTGCTCCCATTTATTTATTTCTTAATGCTTACATTTGCTGCTCCTAAGCCAGGAGGCATGCTTCTGTTTGCCGTAAGGCATGGGCAAGCATGTATCCCACGCGCGTATAAATAGATCTAATCGTACGGCCTCATCACCGCCTTGAGATGCTTCAGCGTTCGCCACCCCTATATGTATATACAAGAACATTTATCAGTAGGTGGGGAACAAATTAGAGGGCTTCGAAAGATAAAAAAAAGATGACCACAAAGAGTCGGAAACTGAACTTTATTTTGGCCTCGAACTCCAACTCAACGCAGGCGCTAACGGTGCTAAGCATTTTACGGCTACTGACGTCCTGTAGTCGATATCCTGCTACGACGATGACGTGAAGATTTTGGGGGAGACAAGGGACACTTAGGCAGTCTATCAATTTGAACTGTGCGCCATCCGTTTTAATGCGAATGCATTTGTTACCTACGTTGGTATAAAATCTGGCATCCATCCGGCAACACATAACCTTCGACTGCTTAAATGATGAAAAAAAATTCAGACACCCCTCCGATATAACGACGGCGACGGTTGAAATGCGAAGCTTTCTTGCGTGAGGTTCGAATGGCGAAGTGGCAAAGTCAAAGTAAGAATGAATTCAGTGCAGTGATCGCTGAGCGTAGTACTGAAGTTTTAAGTTGAATGAAGGCACGTATTAAAGAGATTGCCTCGATTGAATCGAGAAGTTCTCATCAGTTACACATTCCCACTGGCATCTACGACTTTGCACTTGCACAGTATGGTCTTGTGATCGTTGTTTTAGAAGACCAAGGAAGCCTCGCTTTAAAATTGCACTCCGTGTCGACCGTTTTGAAATGGCGCAATCGGATAAACGTCGGCTTCATAAAGCGAGGGACCCAGGTAGGATTCCGACCACGGATTGCGTTGTTTTCTTCAGGCACTCGCGTAAAGTTGGCTTCCCCGTAGTGTGTGTTGCAGTGCGCCGGACGCCATTAGTGAGGCATAAAAACCTTCGCTGTAAAAGAGTCCGTGAATGCTTGGAATTCTTGGCCCCACACTTCTCAGGGAAGCCCCAATAAACAAGGTAGCTAATGGAATTGAATATAAAATGCGACACATTGTGCAATGGGTGGGATTCGAGCCAAGGCCCTTCGGAATGCCAGACGAGCACGAAGTGCCTGGACCACGACAACTCTGTTTTGGTAACAAAAACCGATTTATTTTCATAAAAAGTATTTAGAATACAGAGAAAAAACAAATGCCTATACGTTAAGTTGCATTCTGTTGAGTTTGGACTAACGGTAAGCCATGTCAGTGGGTTGTGACCTTTGACTTAAACTGTTCGAGACGTGTACTCAGTCGTACACATGAGAAATTTGCTCGTGGTAGTCCCACAAACAGCGATTAAGTGAGTAGCAAAGCCCATTCCAGCTAATACAGCACAATTCAGGCTAATAAGAGCGACTGATTGGTCAAGCCTCCCCGTCATAGTAACTGAACGAGGAAGAAAACTTCGCTAAGGAAAAGGGATGATGATGGTATTGAGAGGGGACATACGCCCAACTGGACACGTGTCACTGCAGGCACCACGTCATTACCGCGCACAGAATGAACGCGCTGCCTTCCACGCGACCCTTGCCCTGAAGGTTTCATCGGTGCGGTGTAAGGGGCGATCGACGCTGAAGCGTCTACAACTGCAGCGCTGAAACATGGCGGCGCGCACAATTCCGCTATAATACGTTCCACGATTCACCACTAATGTTTTCGCATTCACTGCATTATTGGGAGTGGTTGGGTGTCACAGAATACGTTTAAAGTTACACGTATGTGTAGATGTGCGCGTGGTCTTTTGGACATGGTTACACCATTAGCCGACTGAACGGGAGGATCACACCGACAGGGTCCTTTCAGAATGTTCAGCAACTCGTTCAGGTGGCAACCCTGTCCCCCCCCCCTCCCCCCCCCCCCCCCCCCCCCCCCCCCCACCACCACTGGCAGCGGCTCGCCTCCGGTGGTCAGAGCACGCGGCGACGTGTGAGGCTGCAGTCGGACGGAGTGGCGCTGCAGCGAGGACCGATCGTCGTCTCGCAGGATGCGTGCTCATGTGTGACGCCGGTGGGACCCGTGCGCCCAGGCCCGGGTGCGCGCGGGTTGAGTCGGTGCCGGGAAAAGCACTGGCACCACCGCGGAAATTGCCGCCAGGATGAGTCGCTCCCGGGATGAGTGATGATGGCTGCCGGACGCGCGCGTTTTTCAAGTTTTAATTTGAACCGGCCGCTCAGAGAGTATTAAAAGCGCCAGGAAAGAGAGGCGACTGACGCGCGGACTCGGGGAACAAGGAGCCAAAGTAATGAATCACTGGGCACGTGATGAATGGCCATGTGTCCCTCATGCGTGTCTCGTGCGGCGGCAGCCGTCGCTCTGCGCAGCCGACTCCTCGCGGCCATCTCCTCGGGCGCCCACGAATTGCGCAGAAATGGAGAGAAATGAAGGAGTCGCTTTCGTGGTCATTCCGTGTGCCGCTCGGCCCTCTGGCAGCAATCGTTCGGGCTCCTCGGCCGCAGTTTAATTTCATTCAAAAAGCCGGCATCTCCTCTTTGCTTTTGCTCCTGGCGCACTCGTGCTTTGCTCGTTTGTGCTTTACGCCGAGCCAAGCTTTGTCATTCTGACTTTATCACGGAGTGCGGCTTTTGCGGAACAACAACAATGAAAGAAAAAAAAAAAAGAATAAATAAATAAAAGCTGCCACACAACGAGAGGTCCAACTGATTTTTCTTTTTTTTTTTCTTTTGCTTAAGCTGGCTCTGGCGTGATGCGCGGAGAGCGTTGAAAGTAAGAATTTGGTGATTTATTCTATGCCTAGGTTTAGCTGTGTGGCACTGGCATTTAAAGCCTTGACTCTGAACAAAGTTATCCGCAGGGGGGATGAAACTTTGAGTGTTTTGTTAAGTATCAAGCAGTTTCCTTAAAGTGAGTAAGACGTTTACTACAGCCTTTGGGCCGACTTACTTGCTTTTTTCGTCTTTTTTCTTCCGCTATTTTTTTCTGCGATTCTTCCTTACTTCTTGCATTTTGCTCGTTTCCAACTTACCGTTTCTTCTCTTCATGCCCTTGTTTTTATTTTTTACAATGCGCTCCAGGAGGCACGTCACTTTTGTTGGACTCCATGTTGCAGGGTTAGCCATCGGCTGTTTTAATGGTTCAAGAAGCACACGGAATTTCGAAAGCACCGCAAGGGGAATGGGAGGAGGCATGCCGGTTGCAACGTTAGCAGAAATGAAACAAAAAGCGAGATACACCATTTTGGTCCTTAACGAAAACCGAAAGGGCGTGGCCTAGAGATTGTCCTCTACAGGAGCCCACTCGCGCTCCGTTCACACTGGCAATGCGCGTGACAAAAGTGACAGAATTCCAGAGAGAAACCGTGTTCTCCCGATTTGGCCGATTTTGTCACTCGTACTCAACCCACGCCACGATACCAGTGATCGGTCGTCTACCGATTTCTGTCGAGGCGTTCTGTATTCGTCGTTCGTTTAACAAAGTGTGAACGGGCGTTTATCACTCACGCGTGTTCGACGTACGGCTAGCGTCATTTGTTGGCAGGGGTTAGGGGGTCTTTATCGCTGCTTCGAGCAGAAATAGCCAGCCCTTTACTAGTCAAACCATAGACATAGGTACGTAGGCAAGGACGCTAAAATCCCAATCAGCTATAAAAGCAGGTACAGGCAGATATGTTATTGTAACCGAATATGCATGACTGTCATGTTTACCTGACAGGCATGTCTATCACCTAATCATGCCGGAAATACCGCCGTCAAGTTTACGTCAAGTGAGATATCCGAGAAATAGTCGCAGCGAATATATGAGGATCTCTAAACAAGCTGAAGACACTTACGCCATAAAATGCGACGTCGAATGCGACGTGACGGAAATGAATTGCCTGATATGTCTGCAGAGTAGGTAAGTGCTCTGGCCAGGGCGCCCTGCGGAGATCGTGGAGTGTGTTCAACTGCCCGAATAGACAGGCGAGATTCCGTTCTTTGTAGAAAGAAGTTCGCCATTTGGGAGGACTGACGGTAAGGAAGGCTGCAGAGCCTAATGACGCACTGGAAGTTCGTTTGAATACCCGTCCTTGTGACTTCATGGCAGACGTCACGAAAACGCATGACTTGGCGGGACAATTAAAATTTCAACCTAAATTGATTATTTCTCAGTGGCTACGGCATCGTTTGCTGCCGAAAAAGCGCGGGGGCAATACAAAACACGAAATCTTGTATTTTGTCTGCATGGTACTTCAATTTAACGCGGTCATAGGCTGCGCCCCATGCCTAAATGCTATCAAACAGCCTTTATTTGTGCAAACAATGCGTAGAACTGCTAAGCGAGAACTTTTAACAACAAAAAAATTCCAGGACTTGGCAAAAATTTTTGGAAAGGCTGGAGCTCGGACCCAAGCTTGTGGCGTCAGAACCAGCGATTACACAAAAAACTTGGCCATGGAGGCCGAACAGGGAATTCCTTTTAGTATTTGCTCAATTGAATAGTGGGGATGTTCAAAGCGAACATGTAGATGGCGCCACATGTAACGGGAAGCGCTGGACGTGTATTCACATGGGAACGGAAACTCACGGTGAGCATAACTTGACCGCAGCGATCTTGAGAAACATTTCAGCTTTCGCAAAGAAAGTAAACACCTCGTGAAGGCGATATCAGTTTTTTTTTTCTTCTCTGTTTTACGCAGTACGTATTTTCTTTGGTCAGGGTG
Organism: Haemaphysalis longicornis; assembly: GCF_048455015.1. Taxonomy (NCBI): domain Eukaryota; kingdom Metazoa; phylum Arthropoda; class Arachnida; order Ixodida; family Ixodidae; genus Haemaphysalis; species Haemaphysalis longicornis. The sequence goes on from NW_027526203.1 coordinate 405,158,118, forward strand.
ATTTTAAAGATGGTCGAGTGTTGTATTCTCGAAAATGGTTCTGTTGAGCTGCCCGAAGAGCACTTGCGGTTTTTGTGACATTTAGACTTCAAACTCTCTTCACCGCGTGTTTCCAAGCAACATTAGTCGTAGATATAAACGCGGCACAGGTATTTTGATGAAAAAAATACAAAAAAGACGCTTTTCTGCTCAGGTTCCTGAAACAAAAAAATCGTTGACCGAACCATTTATATGGGAACGGATTACCCTGCAAAGCAGTGTCGGTTTCATTGGATTGCAGACATTCACGAACCAAAGCACGACTGACTGGGCCGCAGAATAAATGAGTGTATGGAACTGCTGTGTTTTGCCGGCCTGTGATGTCCACGGTAGGAGCGGCTGCGTCACGTTCGAAGCCACACTAGCTCCCTTCTCCCCCGAGTTTCCGCTGCTGCTGCACCTGCCCTTTCCGCGGCTCTTATGCAGCTCCGAGCACCGGCGCCACACTCTCTCCCAAGTCTCGGCTGCTGCCGCGCCGCGCCCTTTCTTCCTACCCGGGTTTCTGTTCGCGGACACTCCCCTGGTGGGGTATCCCTTGGAACAAATGCGAGGGGATGCATACAGGGGCTAGGGGCAGACAGCTTCGCTGTAAAATCGCTCGACTGGTTCACTCCCCTCGCTCCACTCCACACTTTGGGTAGGCTGGCCAGCTGCTGAAGAGTACGTGAATTGTATGCATATAAAATGCAGGTGAACAGTGGACGTTCGTGAAAATACAAAAGCAGTTTTATAATTCCGCCATCCCAGGCACGTTCATCTATGCAGTAAGAAATTAGAATCCTGAAATTAGGACCCTGAAATAAACTAAGGTATAATTCATCAATGATAGAGCTAAATAGCCAGAATCAGTTATTTAATGTCGCAAGTATGCGCACGCATATCTGGCTCGCTTTTCATTGTAAAAGTAATGCAGTCACTGTTGATCAAACAATCATGCGGGCTCGACGGGACTTGCTGCGCACGCAATCATTAAAAAAACACCTAAATTGAAATACAGCAACTTCTTAAGAAGTTCACGAAAGTAGTCTAGAAGGTTCTCAGTACGAGTTTCTTACCCTTCAATTTTTGGCAACACGCATTATTATAGAATAGTTAGAAAATTCTAAAGATCGGTTTGCATACCCTTGGTGGTGTGTTTCCCTAAAATGGCCGAAAAACGGCCCGGCTAAAAGATTAAAATATTCATACAACACCGTCATGTTTACGCGCCCCGACCAAATGCAGTTTAATACATGAAGGGAGCATGAATATTTGGTGCAGGCAAAGGAAGGAGCAAGTATTTTCTCCTTGATGTCCACTGAAGAAGTACCCGTTGATGTTCAGTCTCCGGTTTTGCTTGCAGCGAAATTGAAATCACTCGTTTGTTGAGCAAGGGCACAGGAAAACTCGCCATTTCGCACATAATATATACTCGGCAGTTGCATCCTCCTTACTTCCGGTTGCCGCAAGAAAATCCAGTATCAAAATAGGTCTAACCGATCTATCGGGCTGCAGTTACACGAAATAATGTGGTGGCGTGTCCGCTCCAACAGATCGCGGGAGCTTTCAAATGCAGAAGCATTGATATGTGCGCTGAACGAGGAATTCAGCCTGTTCATCTGCAATCCTTGATGTGTCACACTTTTGGTGCACAAGGAAATGCTATTAATAAAATACGTCAAGGCCTTGGTATTTTATATAAGACCCACGATGTTTTCCCTGAAAAGTACTTCCCATTCACTCGTGTACAGTGCTCGATATGTAGCGGTCCGTTAAAATACAGTGGGTTTTATGGAGGTATTCAATAAAAAGCTCTAGGGCCCTCATACTTTCGTATCACACTGCTTATATTTTTTTTCAGGAAAAATTACTTCCTAAAAATTTCATTAGCGCTAACGCCTACTTCGAGGGCCCCCGGTGTCTACTTTCAAAGCAGGCTTTACTAGGCCCTCAAAGTAGGCGAGCAAAGCCTATTTTTAAAGCCTCCATGGTGGTGTCCAAGACGCTTGGACGCCAGCTTGGCGGCGCACACACATGGCTGCCCGCGTGCATGCCACGCCAGTGAATACAGCCTATACATGAGGTCTTAAGAAGGTGTTTGATGACGAAGACCCTCGGTCCCTCCACACTTAATGCCATAGTTATTATACTGCCTACTAAAAATCTCTCCCCAACAATGCATTTATGCGTAGTAGTGAAACCGACTTTAATAAGTTTGGTCTATACGGCAGAGCGGCTTAGGCATTTATGCGAAAATATCCACTTCAGAATTCGGCCTTTTTTTAAGACACAACGGCAGTACTGCCCTGGGGGGTGATCTGAAATTGTGAACGTAGAGAGTGTTACTAACCTCTGAAATAGGGGTGGTATGGATGGTAGGGATGCTGATGGGGAGCTATGAGCGGCCCATACCGCATTGGCATTGCTATTGCCAGGACCGACTGGAAAAAGGCACAATTTTGTTATTTCTTTTGGGGGAAAGCTTTTTTTTGCTTTGTACATTGCAAAAGGGCCGCTAGCGCCATTTTTACGCGTAATATTCGGTAGTAAACAAATAAGCCTTCTTGCTGTCACATTTATCGTAGCAATTTTTTACTGTTTCTGACTCACTTCTTTAGTTAAGTAAATTGTAATCACAAATACTTTATGCTTTGTGAAATTAAGCAGCTGCCTTTCGCCAAGCATGCCTGGTTACAAAAGTGTCCCGTCACAATTTCACTTTCTGTGCATCTATTTGCATAGACATCTAAGTAGACTGCTTGCTTGGCTGTCTACAGTGCTCTTTACGAATTTGTGGTCATAATGCATTACAAACTGCGAGCCCAGGTAACACTCAGAGGATGTAAGTAGAGAACTAAAAAAGAATATGAAAGGAAAGAGTTCGGTTGGCGTGTTTTCGGAACCGGTTATCATGCCACATGTTGACGGTCAGCATGCCGCTTATACCTCTCAAAATCGCCGGCATACATCAGCGAGGATTCCCCGCAATGACCTCACGCAAATAAGCATTAGAGTCTATTCTTGGTACCGACAGTGAGTCATGTATACCACCCAGGAAGACAAATGATGCGCGTATTGATTCGTGCGGCAGGAAACAGCGCTTGCGTGAGCCGTATAACAAATGTCTTAAGGGCTGGTGGCAAGGGGCAAGGATGCGCTCAGAAATGACGGCGGCTGTTTTTTTTTTCTATGCTGCATGACGGTAGACAATTTATTTTCTAACGCATTACAAAACATTATTAGAACTGCCACCACTTGAATTTTAACACCAAATTCTTACTTAAAACTGGCTAACTTAACTCACCCCTTCCGAAGAAACTCATTTTTTTAATCTATGCATTATAATTCGGATTTTGTGAATCTGTCTGGTTGGCCTACGGAGAAAAGAAATTTTCCAACCTACATTACTCCTTTAATATGAATGAGAAAGCTAACTTTTTTTTGCTGATGCCTTATGATTTCGTCATTATTGGATAAATAATTAAGCAAAACGCCTGTCAGGGTACGACTTCAAACAGTTTCTGGGGCGCAAAACTGGGGCGACAAATCGGGCGAGTTTCATTCAGGAGAGTGTGTTCCTAATTCCCTTTCGGGTGTGTGGCGGTAACTTGTAGAGCTCAGAAGCGGTGCATGGCCACACACTCGTTCGCATGCCTTTTGTGTTATCTGCAATTTGATTGGTCGGCTTCAATTGGTGAGCTTCAACTGACAACGGAGATGACGTCCAGCCCAAAGAGCTGCTTGATGATCAGGACGACGCTATGATTGCAAGGCAACTGCCACCACAGCATCGCTGCGCCGCCACTACACTGAACCTCGTATACGAGGTTCAGTGTATACGAGGTTCGGTTGCTATAGCAACCGAAGATGCACTGCGAGAGGATAAGAACAGCGAGTACTATACCCGGTTACAACTTAAGAACGGCACCTCGCACCTCATCACCGCAACCGGCTGTTCCTCCGCTCGGCGCAAAGAGTGCGTTACTGCGAATGTTTTTGGAAGCACAAAATAAAAGAACCCCCCAAAACAAAACAAGTAAACTTAATGTTCTTGGGATTTTAAAATTTCAATGTGAGATACATTACCGCAACTGCCGTGTATCAAAACGTAAAAATATTATTTAAAAAAATGCCATTCCCAGTCAAAACCCGGGGCAAAAATGACAAAACAGAACATTATTAAGAAAAAATAACAAAGTTCGGTTTACTTTTTATGGCTTACGTGTTGTATTTTACACACGTATGCATTATTCACTCGCTTTGAAATTACGATGTGTTAGCGTATAGTGGCCTCTTTGCTTCACGCATTGTATTTTTGTCCCCACATTTTACACCATCTCATTCTCCAACATGGACGTCTCGTACGAGGTCGATTTTTTGGCGGAGCATGACTACGCAGTACCACCTGCAGCCGCATTTGTTACTGTTTCTTCGACTGCAGATTCTTCGTCGCGTTTGCGGTCTGGGGCGAGTTCACCTCCCCCTCAGAGCCCATCAACGCCGAAGCATCTGTACAGGAAGAACTGCAGCGGCATTGTTCTTTGTCGCCACGTTCAGCAGACAGTTTTGAACGTCTACATGAAGCTGCGAGGGGAGCAGCAGCACGTTGGCGTGAAAGAGACTTGCCGCTAGACAAGTGAGTACACCGGTGTCAGTTTCCGGAAGATTTTGGACATCAAATCCAAAGCGAAGGCGACGGGCGGGAAGCTGACAACACCTTCGCGGAAAAGGCCCGGAAGCGAGAACCGCAAACGCCGCACTGCGATGTATGACAGCTTCACTTTGTGCGCGCTGAGAAACATTGTGCACGACCTCTTCCGGCGCAACGAGCCTCCTACTGCACAGAAGATTGCGGAAGAATTTCGGAGGAGTGAGCATCTTCCCAGCCTTCGAACGTGGACCATCCGCCGCCTCCTGAGTGACATCGGCTTCGTCTTCGAGAAACGCGAACGAAACTCGATGATGATCGAGCGTCAGGACGTGCTGATTTGGCGGCAGCGGTACCTTCGTCAGGTCGCTGAGTACAGGCAGCAGCACCGCAAGGTGTTCTACACAGACGAAACTTGGGTAAACGCTGGCCACACCGTGACGAAGGCTTGGAGGGACGATACAGTGAAAACGTCTGAGGACGCTTTCCTGCGTGGTTTGACGACTGGGCTCAAACAGCCATCCGGAAGAGGAGCACGGCTGATAGTCACCCACATCGGCAACGAGGACGGCTTTGTTGACGGCTGTCTGTCCGTCTTCAAAGGAACGAAGTCGGGAGACTATCACGAGTAAATGGACGGCGAGCATGTCGAGGCTTGGTTTGACTCTGTTCTCCCTAAGCTGCCCCAGGGTAGTGTTGTCGTCATGGACAACGCGTCCTACCACTCCAGGCGGCTGGAGACTGTCCCGACCATGTCCTCACGCAAGCCTGACATACTAGCCTGGCTGACATCAAACGGTATCCCGTGTGATGCAACGATGACAAAGAAGCAGCTTCTTGAACTGGTGGCGCCGGTGAAAGACCAGTTTATGAAGTTCGGAGTTGATGTCGCGGGAGAAAAGGCTGGGTGCGTCGTTCTGAGGTTGCCACCATACCACTGCGAGTTTAACCCCATCGAGCTGATGTGGGCGCAGATGAAAGGTGAAGTTGCTAGGCTGAACACTGACTTCAAGATTGACAGTGTGCGGAAGCTCCTCATCACAGCAGCTGAGAATGGTTCTCCAAGCAACTGGGCCAAGGCTGTTGAGCACGTCATTGGCATTCAGGACAAGTGCCGAGAGGCGCGTGGGTTCAGTGACCATGTGGAGCCAATCATCACTAGCCTGGGGGAGGAAGACGACGACAGCTGTGGGAGTGCAGATGACGACCTCTCCGGCATCGAGCAAATGGAGTGAGGCTTACCATGCTGCAGTCTTCAGCTCCGAAGCTCCAAACGGCTCTTTTAAGAGCCCACCAAATTTTGAATAGCGGTCTGGCCTACAGCGAGCTTGCCACCTGTGTATCCTCCCACTATATTTGCGTTATGCAGCAGAATTAAACTTCTTTTCTGGAACAATACCAAGGTTGTTTACATGGCTGGTCAACAATGTAGGGCTGAGGAACATGAAACATAAAACTAAGGGGGATGGTGACACAATCTTGCATTATTGAAAAGACAATCTTGTATTATTGAGGCGACGCTCTGTAACTTTATGCTCGGCTGCCTTCGCCTACCTATCTTTGTGGCCTCACGCTCAAATCTTTCCTTAAGATATTTTCATGCGGCCACGTCTGCAGCGTTGGTTTCAAGGTTTCCAATTGTCTTGTTTACCTTTTCAACGAGTTGAGGTTTGTGAACAGCGTCAGGATTCGTTATCCGGCGATTGCTGGTCTTTCTTTTCACACGAGCCAAACTGATTAATATGGAGAAAGACACTAGTCCATGGTCAGAAAAGACGTGTGACACCGCATCTAACCACCCACTGCAAGAAGTCCCTGGTAACGCAGAAGCGGTCCAGGTGAGCTTGAGACGTGCCACGCCGCCATGTGTTGCGGGGCGGCACCCCACTGACGTCCCGGGTCCACATGGATCCTATCACTTTCCCACAAAACGAACATTAGTGTACAAGCTGAGAGTGTCTGGCTCTGTTCTCCCTTGTCACTGACACTTCACGCAGTTAATATCCCCTCACAAAGAAGAAATACATTTCCCGTTACATTATGTGGTACTGTTTGTGGGGAAGCAAACAGGTCAGTACGAGCTTGCGCCTTGTCGGGGGAATGCACGCAAAGAAAACAGAAAAACTTCCCGCTCATTTTTGCATCGACCAGGGAGAAACCACCATCTGCCCAAGCTTGCAGTCAACAATTTTAAGGAAGTCTCTTTTTCTATAAGAATGGCTGTTCTGCCTGCACGACTACATTTAGCAGGCTAATTTACTGTCCAACCAACAAATTTTTTGATGTTGCTACCATGTGTGCCCTGCCTTTCCACAATACACTCTTCTACCCTTGGAACGAATGCCAACATATTGCAACAATGCACAAGATAAGCTGAATACCACCAGGGCAAGGCTGTCAGATTAAGTTATCGGACTGCCTGAAACTTTCAGCGACAAGCTTCAACGAGAGGACTGTGCCTCGCGGCAGTACAGAAAAAATTTTAAAATTTCTGCTACGATAAGTGGCTGCTGTACAAAATGTGCTCATGTCGTTTTGTTCTCTTTACGTCTAATTTGTGGCGTTGTGCCTGATGAGTAGGAACCTTCTGCGCATAAGCTTGAAATTGTCTTGTAGCATTATGTGACCTGCAACCATATTTCTCGTTGTTTGGTGATTTTATTTCATTTGAAACTGCTGGCAATGAAGAGTTGCCGAGGTGCTGAGGCAAAAAACAACTTGTATAATAATCTCACTAAGCCCCTTTGCACGGGCAGCATTTGGAAGTACGGTATAAGGGAAATCACTGCAGTGTTCTAAGTGGCATCATATGCTACTTATGTGCTTGAATGGACTTCTCATGGCAGCGCCACGTATGGGATGTTGTGTTTTCACTGAGGATGTGTACTTTTTCCTCTGACTACAGGTGTGCTTGTATGTGATTTCAAGTCAAAGCTTGCAGTGTAATTCAATGTATGTAATATGTAATTAAAAAATTACAATTTACGGCGCAGTTGCAATTTTTCAACACATCCCTGGCTTGGTGTCGTGTTGAATGGTATCAAAAAAGCAGCCGTTGCTATTTTTGTGCATGTAGAGTACACTGCTTATAACGAAAGCATGTATAATAATCTCAGGCTCATTGTAAGACACGATAAAATGTGACTCATATTACGGGCATGGGGAGGTCATTGAATGCAACTTTGTTTTAATGTGATAAAGAAGATCGGGTCGAAAGTGCCTCACGTATATAAATAAGCAGCTGAATAGAAGTGTAAGCAGCTGTTTCAACATCTGGACTGTAAAGCATACTTCAGAGAGAAATGTGAGATATCGAGGTTCTTAGCAGTGCGTTATTGTGATAATGTGGAGGAAACATTGAACAAAACTGTTTACGGGCACTGTGAATGTCTTCATACACCTGTGGTAGTGCCCTAGTGGTAAATCCAGATGGAAGGCCTGCAGGGAATCACCTGTCGCCCTCTGCATTCTGTTGTTCAGTGAAGCTCCATGTCAAAACCACACAACACGTTTTAGCCCAATTTAGTTTGGGGGGGCAGGGGGGAGGAGGAAGCGCCTGCTAATGTTTCTGGGTTCTAATAACCTTTTCATATTTGTAAATTGGTACCTCAAGCCCGTGTCCATGCTACCTCAAGCTCGTATGCATGAGTATGCCTGCCAGTGAGACTGTCTGCATCATGCCCTTGTTTTGGCACTTGAATTTGCATAGAAGACACTACAACTTTTCATTCATAAACATTTCAGCGCAAAATGGAATAAAAACAAATGCTTTTTATAAGTGGCGGTTCTCTAGCCAAATTATATGTGTGAATAATTCACTCCCACATATAATTAAGAGAAAAGCAAACTTTTTTGCTATTTGGCCTGCGATTTTTTTGAGCTTGCCCCAGCAGATGTAAATTCAAGCAAATGGGCATAAAAAGGTGAGCTGTAACTATGACGCCAAAAAATTTTCCCTGTACAGGCATATTCCCCAGTTTCGTAAAATGACACTCCAAATGCCGTGTGTTAGGGCGTATAACAATCTGAAAGAAGTGAAATAGCCTGCTATAACCTACATTGGCGTTGTCAAAATCGCAATTACCATATGGCAGCTGCGAAAGAGCATTTTTCAGGAATGGAGAATTTACCATCCATTTGGAGACTCGATCAGAATCGCAAAAGCGCTTTTTCCCAAAAATGTGCAGCACCGTGAAGCACGGTTTTTACGCGCAGACACTTCATGGTCGCTTCCTGTAAACTGCAGGCTTTCTTGTCAAGACTGCGTAAAAAAACGCGTAACAGTGCGATATTAAGGACAGTCGTAGAAATGACGGCAGTGCTTAGGCAATGCACATGTAAGGAGCAATAACCAGGAATAGAAAGTAATAAACTCACGCGTAATAATGAAGGAGAAACGAAGCTATTTTTCACGCGTGATCTGAAAGGAGCAATTCTGTTATTTTTTTTTTCTTTTTACAAACAACGCGCTACCTATCTGCACCTCCGATTGGCGTGGCTTTTGTGCACACATTACTAAACACAATAGTGTTTGATGCCATTGTTATTAACCATCAGCATAATCTAAAATTGTTCTCCGCGTCGTCGTCAAACACGCATAATGTTGCGTACCTCGCGAAATTAATGCTTCAGCACATCGAGTACTTCACGTACGCATAACTGCATCGATCTTTGTAACATGGTGAGTCTTATATAAATTAATGACGCACTCGCTCTTTTACGCCCTATATTAAAACTTATTTGTTCATTCGTATGTCATAACTACGAAATCTCGCGCCGTCCACGAATAGGTGGGGTGAGGTGTGGACAATTGATCAGTTCTGATATGAGAGACGCAAGATAAACAACCGATAGCAATCACCGCCAGCGCACGCACACATTAACCACACCGGACACGAGTCGTTTCCATGAATTTTAGGACTTAATCTGCCTATAAATTACTGCAGTGACGACAAACAAACTCGGTGAGAAAAGCAGATGATGTCACGAATTTACCGCGATCCTCTTTCAAAACGCGCGCGCACTGACGTCACGGGTCCGGCGCTTCGGCGGAGTGATACACTACATGAGGTGGTGCCTTTCTTAAGTTGTGACCGGGTATAGGCACGAGCTTCCAGGGGTGTGTTCAAAAAGTGCAACTCTCCGTGGAGCAAGCAAGGACAATCAACGCAAGCCGCCGACATCATAAAAACGTTGCTGCACATACATGTTACGCCCAGTTCCCACTCTCTGGAACTCTTTATCGGACAGTGGAGTGCATCATGAAGGTTATCAACGAGGTAAAAGACAGACGGACTGTTCCGAAGACTTGGTATACCAGTCCTGGAGAGGGAAAATGACATCAAGTTTATTAAAGAGTACTGCGGCGTGATACATAAGTTTACACATCAATGAACGTGAATACTGCTACGCCAGTGGTATACCGGAATGTCCGATACTCCGTGCGTGTACAATTCCCACACAGAGAAGCGGACATAAACAAAGCTTTTTTCCTGCATAGGTCATGAAGCACCTCGCTTGCGCTTTGGATGCGCTTCAAAGGGAACGCCACATGTTTCTCTGGTACCAGCTGCCAACGCTAACGGTGCTCATCTGCAAGTTGGAGCACGAGGCAATGAAGGCGCTGCTTTTTTGCGCGCCTCTTGTCACCGCTCTCTTGAATGGAATTCAAAAAAGGTAAGCATTTGCAGCACATCACATCAATGTTCCCGTTTTTACCTGAATATGCCCCTTCTTGTGTTTGTATTGTTCATTAGAGCTCGGTTTGTAAAACAATTTCGCTCGTGGTTTGTCAGGAAGCCCTGCCTCCGCTCCCCATTACTTGTACCAAAGTTGAGGCTACCTACCTTACTTTTATTCAGACATGGCAAGTAACTCACATGACGGTCAGGGAGAACGTGAAAATAAACTGATTACTGAAGGTTGATTTTTTTATATTTACAGGTTTTCCCGTGTCATGAACGATCGGCAGCTGATCCTGGCGGTGACTATCATCCCACGGTTTGAGCTATCGTGGATCGCAGACTGCTCACGGCGCTCCGACGCTACAAGCATGTTGAAGGACAAACAGTCAAAGTTTCATGAAACCAAGGATGGAACCACACGTCCAGAGAAACCTGATCTAGCGGATGACTTTTTTTTTTTGTTATCCACTGCCAACGTCCATCGATGACCAGGAGGAACTTTCTCGGTTTCTCCATGTACCGGGTGGCTACGCGCTGACCTCAATGAAGGTGCAGTTCCCGAATATTGACAAGCTCTTCCTGGAGCACAACACTGCCGTTCATTCGAGCGCCTCGTTAGAACGACTCTTAACCGTCGCCGGAGAAGTATTTTCGAGGAAGTGGGGAAACATAACCGATGAAAACTCCGACAGGCAGCTACTGCTTAGGTGCAACGACTACTAAGGAGAAAAAAATGAACATTGAAAAAAAAATTGTGCGTTTGTTCGTCAAAGTAACGTGAAAAGTAACTCGTTACTTTTCGGGTAACTTACGCGTTCCTTTTGAGAATCGGTAACGAGTAACGTATTTAGTTACCTTTTGAGTGAGCCTCGAGTAACGGTATTTAGTTACCTTTTTTTGGGTAGCGTGTACATGTTCCCGGCACCCCGCTTTCTCCCAGTATAGTGGACTAAACTGTGGACCTTTTTTTCTTTCCCCGTCTGTTTTATTATTATCAACAAGTTTATTATTATTATTAATATCAATAATATCAATATTACCAATAACAAGCGCACACGAGCCGCGGATAACTCTGATTCAGGGGAATTGCTGTGGGGCGCACTGTCGCCGGTCTGCCTGTGAAGTAACTCGCTCCAAAAGACGAAGAAACGAAAGGGCAGGAAGAGGCGCAAACACTATGTATCCATATAGAAGTCTGATAGGTATTGTGAGGGTAAGCCATAATGTTTTCGCGTTGAAAGGTCGCAAAGGTTTACGTGCCCGAATAATTTCTTTTGTTTTTTTACGCGCAACAATTGACGAGCTCTGTTTCCTAACAACGTTTGCTGGGCAACACAATGGAGAAATTTGGGGCCTTAGCACTATAGTATGCGGCCCTTCATTCCTAAGGCACTGACTGTAGCTCCATGATGCCACATATAAGGGCGAAGTGATCCTGAATCGTGTGCGGCAGGATGTCCCCTAATACATCGCACTTCCGTTTTACGGTAAATCAATCACCACTGCCGCCATTTTGTCATGTATACGAGGACCTAACTCTTTTTTCCTGAGAATGCATGTGTGAGTGTCAGCGCTCACTATGTCCCTCTACAGTCTTTGTGCCTATCGCTTTCCGTGATGCTACAACCGAGGGGCGTATTTGCTCCGCGTTTGGGTCCTTAATGGGCCTCGCGCGCGACGAAAGCTCTGTTGACGTAACTAAGAAGCACAGGAATGGACCATTCTATGCAAACAACTCTATGCATGTGTGCACCACCCCCATCATCTCCTTCCTCGGATACATTTTCTGCTATCTCAATTGTCGCGTTCATCTGGCAAAGCAAGCTAAGCATATTTGGTCCGTTAGCATCGCCCGTCTTATCTAAGCCCGTTATTACGTGGCCCGTTCTGCGAAAATCCCGCGGTGGCGTTGTCGGCGTTTTCGTCATGCTTGCAGTGGTACCAAACGTCCCATTGTCCGAGACCTCAGCATACCAACCCACAATTCTTACATGCCCACTCAAGGGGATTGGCCAGTCATGATGGCAGCTGCCGCGGGAATCTCACGGCCGATCCCCAGTTGTCATTTGGGTGCCACATCAGCACAGCCACCCACAGTTCTCATACCCAGTCAGGAGGAGTGGCCAGTGACTGCGACAGTATCTGTCAGAGGAGGAGGAGGATAAACTTTATTGGGAGCATCGTAATGTGGTGTGGGGCCCTCAGTCCAGGACTCCATTGGAGACCCCTGCCGCCACGGCCCTTTCCACCAGCCTAAGCTGGGAATCGAGACCGGAGCTGGACAGCTCCTTCTCCCACTGCTCACGGGAAGGGTGCGCGATTCTTGGAATTTTGGGGTTTGCCGAACACTCCCATACCATATGGTACAGGGTGCCCGGGGAAGCGAAAAATTTGCACAGCGGGAAGTACTGAGTGGGAAGTAGCAAGTGAAGTTTTGACGGATGAGGAAACGTATTTCTTTGGAGTAGCTTGAGGCAGTGCTCCTGCTCTTTGGTTAGGGATTCATGACCGGGGGGATAGATCATTCTTTGGCACTTATAGTACCCCGTTATGTCTTGATACGTAACCAAAGGACACGCAGTCTCTAACCTACACCCGCGTGTAGCCTGGCGGGATAGATCTCGGGCGATGTCGTGGGCGGTCGTGTTGCCCTGGAGGGTTGAGTGGGCTGGCGTCCAAACAATCTTCACTTTTCTTTCGGGTGGCTTTTGCAGCAGGATGTCCATGGCCGTCTTGGAAATTCTACCACGAAGGAAGTTTCGGCAAGCTTCTTGCGAGTCCGTAATAACGGTATCAGCATTGGTCTGGGAGATGGCCAGAGCAATGGCCGCTTCCTCTGCCTGGGTAGTGGTTGTGAAGGGCAAAGTGATGCTGGTGGTTCACTGTTGAAGTAACCACGGCGGTCATGGCTCCCTTTCTGGCGTAGTCGGTGGCGTCGGTGTAAACCGTGTGGTCTCGGTCCCTGTGTCGTTTGTCGAGAGCGCGCGCTCTTGATTCTCTTCTCCCTGCGTGGTGAGTAGGGTCCATCTTACGGGGTATAGGTGCAACGTCAATGTTTATTCTTATTTTTGGAGGTACGTCGCGTAATTGCTGGAATCTTTCTTCGGGGGACGCCATTCCCAGTCTGGTGAGGAGACTCCTCCCGCAGGGCGTCGTGCTTAGTCGCAGACGCTGGCTGGCGAGGTGGGCCTCGACTAGTTCGGCGGCCGTGTTATGTAGGCCCAATTTCAGAAGCCTGTCGGTCGAGGTACTAATAGGGAGCCTCAGAGCATGCTTGTAGGCTTTCCGGATCATGGTGTCAATCTTGGCCAAGTCGCCCTTGCTTAATATAGCATAGGGAATGACAAGCTTACGGCCGGCTCACCAAATCCCAGTGCCTGCGGCGTCAGCGCCTATTCACCCCAATTCTCACATACCACTCGAAGACATTGGCCAGTGACAGTGACAGCTGCTGTCAGAAGCGCATGGCCGAGTCATGCGGACGTACTCATAGCATGAAATAAACATGTAAAGATTTCGCCTAAAACGCACGTAAAGAGTCTTAGGTGTCTCTTTGAAGAGGTTTCGTGTTGGGCTAGTGGTCGAGCATATTTAAGGGGATGAGTAGCACAGCCAAGGACGAAGGACAGGAAGGACGCATGCAGAAAGGGCGATAGCTTGTTTATTGCAATGCGCACAAAGATCAGCGTTTTGTTTTCTGCGCCGAACAAGCTATAGCGCCTCTGCAAACAGACAAAACAATTTGCCCAAAAACGCAAAGAAGTTTTGATAAAGCACCACAATCAGTTTGTACATGCATTCTGGCCACGTGGGGCAAAGAATACGTAGGTCCAACTGGCCGGCGCATGCATAAACTGCAGATTAAGAGAGCACAGCTATAGCGCGTAGACGCAGCAGGACCACATTGGCCTCCATTGTAGCGATTGTGGATGCGTGCGTGTGTTTCCTGACGGTAATAAAAGTATTAACCAAAGGACCGGGGAAATTGTAGAAGCGGTTGATATTTTATAAGCTGCAAGCTGAGGTATTAGCTAAGCATCTATTGCTTTATCTCCAAAAGAGATGGTGTATTTGGAAGCCCGCGGCCGCAATAAACACGTGTACTGGTTTAGCACAATTGTTTTTTTTGTTTTTTTTTTGTTCTCCTCGATAAATATGTGCTCTCTTCAATAAGCCAGTAGTTGAAAGTTGGCGCTCTGTACGTGTGCGCACTTGCGCTGTCCTTCGTTTTCGGCTGGCTGAGCTATACCCCTTAAAAGTCTTTCTTAACCTTATAATATGGGCACCGCATTTGCTCGCCGTAACAGGAAGCTATTTTCCCCCGCTTCTTGCTTTTGTTTCAATTTTCTTTGAACCGGCTATCGAGTGCTTTTATTGCTACGGCTGAAAGAAAGTCGGCCAATAGAGCCGGTATTGCCTGTGTGGCCGCCCATAAGCGCGCATAAGCCCACAGCCCACGAAACCCCACACCCGGAGTTTGAAGAATGCGGGAAAGAGCTTTAAAACTTTTGAGAGAGTTTGTGCGTCACCTAATTCACGCGGAGCAGTAACATTTGGCTGGGGAATTTCGTAGCCACCTAAACTGAGAACTGGATACCCCAATGACCGTGTTCGAAAAACGTTTTAGGCGTTAAAAAAATCTGTTGCAGGGGCCCTTTTCCCGGCCGCGGCGGCCGTATTCCTTATGGAGGAGAAGAACGACAACGCCCGGTTGTCGAGATTTCGGCGCACGTTAAAGATCGCGAAATGGTCTAAATTAATTCGTCTCCCTCCACTAGGCGACGCGCCTCCTAGCCCAACCGTATCTTCGGCGCGTATTTGAGCTTGCCCCTTAAACGCCTAAAAGGAGTGCAAATCTGCGCGTCTTGCTGTGGCTCACCGGTTGACGCACACGCGAGCGCGGTATGCGCCACTTGTTCCGCCCGGAGACGGTGTCCGCCTCGGCGGGTTCCTTGAACCCTGCCAGGGCGGCGGGAAAGGCTGAATTTGTCATTTCCCGGCGACAAGAGGATAAAGGGCGGGAAAGCACAGCGGCGGCGCGTCAGTCAGGTCGGCTTAGCTGCCAGCCTGACAGACGGCGGCAGCCCGAGCACGGCGCCGCTGCAGCCGCTTGATGGGTTCCCGGACAGTGCGCCGCCGAGAGACAAAGGTGGCCGCTCTTGGTCTTTGCTTTAAAATCAATATGGCGGTGGCGGTTGTCACGGGATGTCAGGTATCGTTATGATACCGGGTCATGATGAGGAAGAGATGAAAGCGACCATTCCGTCTTTCCTTCTTGTTAGCGCGCTGTTCCGCTCCTGTCGGTCTCCCGGCCGCCGCCAGCGCTGCCACGCAGGCCATCCGTCGCCGTCTGCTGCCAGCGTCTTACGGAGGCCGCCGCTGCCGCTCCTGGCCTTCTAGTGTCCTTCCCAAGCGGGAACGGAATACGGCTGATGAACTGTCGACAGTGAGAAGCCGTCACCGCAAGGGGATGGGTGGGGGGAAACTGGAAGTGGTTAAAAGTTTGAAGCAGGACTCCCCATCCCTTTTACCTTTTTGCACGAAATCGTGATTATACATTGAGAGAGAGAGAGAGAGAGAGAGAGAGAGAGAGAGAGAGAGAGAGAGAGAGAGAGAGAGAGAGAGAGAGAGAGAGAGAGAGAGAGAGAGAGAGAAAACATTTATTGAGAGCATTTATGGTATTTTTGTAGTAGTGGTTCCCTCTTCAGAGGAATCCATGAGCCGTCTTAGTACCGGCTGGTCTCCTGGTGAGCAGGGGCTGGCCCGAGAGGCCGAGCCTGGACAGCAGTGTCTTCCACTGCATGCTCTTGAGGGTTTGGGGTGCGGAAAAGGGGTGGTAGGCGCTTGTTTTTTTTCTACTCTATCCCAATACGTCTGAGTGCACCTGCCTGTTGGCAGTATTTGCATTCTGATGGATACCCGGAGTAGCCTAATTGGATGCGGGAAGTTGTTTGTTTGTAGAAGTCTGAGTGTTGTTTCTTGGGACTTCGTGAGCTTTGGGTAAGGTAGCGGGGAAGTCCGTCGATTAGGCTTGTAATATGCTGTTACTTCTTTGTACGTTACAAGTGATGTAGGTTTCGCCACATCCTCCGAGGCCTGGTCGGCGCAAAGGAAAAAAAAAAGGGTAGGAGTTATACACAGGGATGAGCTCGTGGTGGGTTCTTCGTGCAGTTTCTAAACGGCCTGTAGTCACTAAATTAGACAGCATGTTCGAGAAGATAAAACAACGACAGCCACGGCAAAGGTAAATTCTTTAGTGTCGCCGTGCTGAACTATACAGCGCTAACGTTTGTATTATAACAACGGAGCTTCACTCTAGTACGTGTTGCGTTCATGCACGGAGGTCAATATCATCGCTTTTACTCATTATTCAGAACTAGATTATTGAACGTTCCTGGGGTAAAAATCAGTCCACTAGACTGTGCCGCGTTTCAGCCAAACGTTTTCTAAGAAACTATCTTGACCGCTGCATGCAACACACCTGACGACTGATTTAGTATTCCTTTGTTTTAAGGCGAAAGTCTTAGATCTGTATGTTTCAAGGGTAAGCGCGGAGCTGGGGAGGAGGCGGGAAACGTCAGCAGCAGCGCACGATGGGCGTTGAGGGCAAGCCCGGTGGCAGCACTGGGGAGGTGGAGGAGGACGAAGATGAGGAGGAAAAGGAGGAGGATGGAAATAGCGGCTGTTCCTGTAGAACATTCTGCATTCATCTTTTATACGTGAGCGAGTGGGCTCAAAGCTGCATCCCACACTGCTATGGGTGACGACGCAACAGGCCCTAGTCGCGGGCAGCGAAGACCGGAAAGTACGCCAGGGCGCGAAAGGATGGAGCCACTGGAAATGCCGCTCGCAACAGAAAGCTCAACAAAAGCTCCAACTACGCTTTAGCCTTCACATTGTTGGAAAGTTCTAAGCATCACCCGTAATATCTTTAGTTATTAATTGCGCCAATATTTGTGAACAACAATTTTAAAAGCTTACTATGATCAACTTGTTTCCCACCTGTATACGTGCATACACAGGAAAAATAAATCATAATAAGCTGTGTGAAACATTGCTCTATATATTTTTCTCACCGCATTATAGGCCACAGGCAAGTTTTACTCACCCGCATTGTACTCAAGAAGCTTTGCTATCGTCTCACTGGTAAAAAAAATTCAGGTGCGACAGGAAAGTGACTAGGGCTAATATTATCTCCTACAATATGACTCCTCAAATATGAGATTTTTTTCTGCTTTCCAGCATTGTAGTTCACAGGAAGAAACTGCGGATATTTGTCGGTCTGCACACAGTTTTTACAAATCGCTGTTTCCCACTGGTTTGTCTGAGGTAAGGACAACAAAATGGCGACTACTGATGGGAAAAGTGAGTCAAAAAGACCCGGAAGATATCCCTTCGACGGTTTTTCCAGTTTTTCCAAGCGTATGTTGTCTGAATCACACAAACATACCCGCTGTAGGAGTCGCTCATTCGTCTTGTTTCAAATAGAGTGAGCCTGTACGATACGAGTTATACTAATTTATTTAAGCCAGCCTCCTGAATCCCGTTGCTCTGCATGAGTGAGACGGAAAAACGTCGGTGTTAACTGCTAGAAGAAAAAGTTAAAACAATCACTACTGGCTAACGTGCTAATATTATAACGATAGTTTGAAAGCTTAGGGAGTGGTTCTGGCGCAAGTCATGGTGCCGCATGTTTTGGGGTCGAACATCCATTTTTACAGCTGCAAGGTTGCTGCTCACCTCCGGCGATCACAGAGCTGGCGACTATCTGAAACTGCCCTCTCCCGGAACTAGATGTCCCTCAGAGTCTGTCCTTCCACCTCGCACTTCTAAAAGTTCTCAACATAGACCCGACCGTTGAAGAGGTCTTGTAAGTGGCCCCTACGAACTGTCTAAGGCGCCGCAGACATATCGCGTGAAAATGTTAGGAACGAGCTGGAAAAGCGAACAGTAGGCACTGGCGGTTCATTAATTAAACTTCGGACACAGATAAACCCATTAAACTAATACAATGTGTATTTCTAATCAAAATAAATTTTGTTACCTTCCTCCAGCACTTGTTCATTGCTTCTAATGTGCCCGAGGTTTCTTTTAAATTGAAAAATGTTGACAGCGACCTCCTCAATGATACTAGGTTGGTAGACATTAATTAGCGTGTCGCTTGTAGATGCTGTTGTTACTGAGACCTTTTATGTGACTATATCGCCGGCATGAGCTAAATCGTCTCCAAGAAGCGACAGCGAAAAAATCACGCGCCCCTCCGCCTAACGAGGACGGTGGTTGAACGCGAAGCTTTTTCGTGACGGATTCTTTAGTTGTCGTCTGAGTTTAAACTAAATTTCGATAATGTCGACATGAAGCAATCGGATGGACGCCAGCTTCATAACTCTAGGGACCCAGGTTAGATTCTGGCCACTCAAGTGTTTTTTTTTTTTTTAGTTCACCCATGGTCATTAATCATCATCGCCAGAGAAAGCTGACTTAGCTGAAAAGAGTTTTCGCGTTACAGACGCCATCTGTGAGAACACTAAGACTTCGTTTTAAAAATTCAACGCCAAAATACCTGGGGGGTTCGTTAGACAAGATTGGTATTTAATGCTTCCCCCTATTTTAGTGCGAGAACACTGCGAAATTCGCAGTGTCAATACCGGCCACAGGTTGGCACAATACATTCTATCTCGGGGCATTTATAGAACAGGGTCCTTACTTTTTACTTTTTTTAGGAAATGACTTTGAAGCTGTATGTGAAGGGGTAATTGTTTGGTCATACTGTGATTACTTCGTGCAAAAGTATCCACGAAACTGCAATTTTCGATTGCCGCCGATTTCATTTCTTCGGAAGCGGCGCATTCAATGAATATTTTTGGTTAAAACCAAAGAAGCATCAACCTGGTATACATAGCCTTAATATTGACGCATCTGCCATAAAAGATACGGGAGTAGAGCCACGGGGGATAAAAGAGCAAACAAATAAATATGGGCGAAGTGATGACAATGTAAAGGCGCCGTTTTCACCACGAGGGTGTTCCGAAGACGCATTATTCACACGCAGTTTTTAACAAGTCTTGCACACGCAACTTAGAACATAGTCTATCCCGTAGAATCTGATCAAGGTAAAATAGAATAATTGTAAATACGTCGCAAAACTTTGCCGCGTATTCTGTTTGCTTGCTTCGGGCATTGTATTAAATAAAAGGCTTTTATTAACTACCCTGTAAGTTTCTTGTATACCTATCCAGCGCGTCGAATCCCGCCTTACGCATGGCAGGACATAATTTGGGGGGTGGTGGCCAAAAAATGCTTACGAATTAAAAGGCTTCAATTAAGCGCAAGCCCTCATTGGTAGAAAACCCACGCGTGAACCATGTGTGGGTCACTAATGGGTGACTTGCCAATGCTGACCCACCCGTGAGGACATGTCACTAGTAGGAAACCGGTGCGCAACTAGTAATTTGCAGGTCACGGGTGACAAGTTCGATCATCGACAAGGGACTTACAGTTAAGCAAGGGACCAAGGAGTGGACTACTGGTAACTCCGTGGGTCACGCACTCCAGTGGTGGGTACTAGCGATTTTCGGGTAACTGGCTACTGATGGGTGACCTTCGTGAGACCGACGGATGGGCAATTAATATTTTGTGGGTCACGGGTTACTGGTACATGATCTACGGGTGACCGGCAGTCGGCCCACTAATAGGTCACTGGTTGGTCTCCAGTAATTCGCGTGTCATGTGTTTTTGGCGGGTGAGCCACGCGTGAGTCATTTGAGCCAGCGGTGAACCATGGGGGACCAGTGGGTGTGTCACTAGTGGGTCACTAGAGGGGTCAACCCACTGGTGACCCCACTAGTCAGTTATGGTGACCCATGGTATGGTTCGCTAGTGGGTCACCGATGGCCCAACAGTAATTTGTGGGCCAGTGGTTACTGCAGGTGGCCCGATCATGGGGCACCAGTCACCACCTAATTTCCACTGATCCAGTGACCCACCAGTAACTGAAAAAAGTTCTTTTCTGGCTGGTTCGAGTGGCATATAAACCAATAAATAGGCAGATAGGCCAACGTTCCAGCGTTTGCCTAGCCCCCAAGGAAATTATGAATCGGGTTTAACATGCACTGCAATAAACTAAAGCACAATTAGGCAGCGCGACCGTGCAGCGGCCCAGAAGCAGCGCTTCGTTGGCTCGACTTGTGCCGCTCCGCTAGCGCGACCTACGCCATCTTGGGAGGCACGCACGGGCGGCATTTACGACAAAAGGGCCGTGCCTCCACTCTCAGAGCAGACGTGCGCCCGTCAAGGAAGAGTCGACGCGTTCGAACGGCTGCCATCACGGGCGGTGCGGGGAAGTGGAAAGAGGGGGCGGATTACTCCTCCTCGCACGGGACCCGGGGTCAGGGCTCCCCTCGGCGGCGTGCGTGCGTCGCTGCCGGACTTAGCGACGCCGCCGAGCGAGTGTCAGGCCTGTCTCCCGGAGCAGGAGCTGACAGGCTGACGGCTCGGTCCACCGTCCGTCCCACCGCTCTTCGGCGCGGCTAAAACCGCCGAGCTGCCACCGACACAAGTCCACTTGGTCGCACGTAAATACGCTCGCTCCAGAGGACGCTGCCTATTGCGGCAGGCCGCTTAGCATAGCGCCTTCCGTCGGCGTGGTGGGCCATATTGGCCCGGCTCATGATTTCGTTGTGATTGCGGCTGCTACGACGCTCGACAGCGATCGACGTACGCGGATGGAAGCGGCCTCGCGCCTGCGCTCTTGCGCGTCCCTTACGCGACGCGCCCCTCTCCACGCGACGGCTTTTTTTTTTCTCTCCTCCCGATGCTCGTTCGTTTTATCCGGTTTTCTTGTTTTCCGTTGTTTCCCGAGCACGTTTCGTTGGTGACACAGTGAACAGCGAGTCAATAGGGGGAAAATCTCGCGGCATTTACTCTAGGGACTTCGCAATAGCTGAGCGTTGCGTGGACTTGTCGAGGTGAGCCCTTCCTTTTTTTTTTTTGTCAGTACGAGCACAGTGCATGTCGCCATTGTATGAGAAGACTGTCTCTGTGTAGTTTTACGATAATTAATACTTGGTAGTTTCATTCTTCCCCGGAAATAAACACACGCCTTATTGTATGCTAGTTTCATCCCTTTTGCTACTTGCACAAGCATAGAAATTTTCCCGCATAAAAAGAAGTTTGTAACGCACAATGTTCTCCTTGCGTTCACGAAACCGAAAGAATGGGGGGAATAATTGCTAAGTACATATGAAAAAATTGGGCCCATCTCCCCGCGAGGGGGACTCGAGTAAATGCGTCGCATAGGGGGTGGGTGTATTGCGTTGACGTTTAGTGTTTGGGGAGTTGGTGGTAGTAAATGCGTTGTATCAGTAGCTTCTTGACGTAGTTTGAATGAGTCAAGGATATAAGGCGCGTTCGTATCCTTTGATTCTGTGTCGGTTTTGTGGCGCAGTGGGAAGAGCACCATGTACCTCGCGTTCCGCCCACAGGTAGTGAATGCGTTGTATCAGCAGCTTCTTGACGTAGTTTGAATGAGTCAAGGATATAAGGCGCGTTCGTAGCCTTTGAGTCTGTGTCGGCTTTGTGGCGCAGTGGGAAGAGCACCATGTACCTTGCGTTCCGCCCGCAGGGTCGTGGGATCGAAACCAGGCGCCGATAAGTATTATTTTTTTATATAGTGTAGGGGGAGGGGTGCGGACCTGTTGTTGAGAGCGACGAGGGTAGCGTGATGCGGGAGAGGAGGAGTGGGGGAGAGGGCGCACCTGCGCGCTGAGCTGTTGCGGACGGACGGCGGACGCTACATGTGAGTTAAACAAATGCTCTGCATTTAAAAACTTTCACACCCTAACAAGGCCCCGAAGGGCGTCTTCACCACAATGCTCCAAGACGACCTATCGAAGTGGCCTGTTGTGTGCAAATTCTGCTAATGAGGAAGCCCAAGATGTTATTTGACTTCAAAAATTTATGTGCGCAGGGACAGGCGTCTTGCATTGCGCAATGTTCCAGCACAGATGCCCTTTTTTACTCAAATTGAATGCTCGGCCACGTCATTCACCGAAATTGCATATAGACCACTTCGATAGGTCATTCAGGAGCATTGCGGTGAAGACGCCCTTCGGGTAGTCTGTGTAATGCGAATTTTTTTTTTTTTCATACATAGCAATTATTTCAGCTATTCTTTCGGTTTCGTAAAAGCAAGTCACATTAAGGCGAACTTTGTACGATACAAATTCTTTTTATCCGGTGAATTTTTTAAAGGCTTTAACCTTCTTATTATTGGCATTGAGCACGTAGGACAATCTTCGTACTCTTCCGAAAGTGAAGACATTAAGAAACAAAGGGAAGCCGTATGTTTGGAGCCATTTGTAAACGAAAAGAAAAATGCGAAGGCCAAATGTCACCATTCCTAACGGTAGCTTACCGTGAGGAGCGATGCCCCCTCCTCACAACCTGTACCCGGAAGCCCATCACAGAATTGGAGAGGTGGGTGTCGCGGAAAAATGCTCCGCCGTTAAAATAACCCGCAGTCAGCCTTCGTATTAACATAAGAAGGGCAACTGGAACTTTCTTTGCAACCTCGACCTGAGCGCAAGGCAGCGCCCCTTCGCACCTTGCGGCGTACGCCCATCGGTTGCGAAAACGTGCAACGTGCCCGTACACCGCGCAGGGCCGAGCTTTGTGGCGCGCCACAGTACGCGGCGGCGGCGGCGGCGCACAATGCGTCGCGGTACCCGGACATGCGTACACTACGGGCGGCGGCGGCGAGAGTGAGCAGAGGCGGCCTGACAGTCCCCTGGCACTGCAGTTGAAGGGTGGATATTTGCCAGTCCCGGATTTGACGGGAGCCTCCGGCTCGCGGCTCCCTTTCTACGGGGACGTCGAGCTGCTTCCCTCGGGTCGTGTCTGGCCCTTTCAAAGCTGATTGCGCCTCTGGCGGCGCGCGCCCGGCCTGGGGGAATTCGTCACTGGTTTTCGCAAATTTTATTCCCTGTCTCCCTCGCGTCTCCCGTGTAGCCCGCGGAGAAATAAACGCGCCCGTATCCGACACTGCCGAATTAGCGGCAGCATAGGCTTGCATTGTGCGCCCTGAATTTGCTAGTAGTATTAGCGGTGGACAACGTGAGGCGTAATTTTTAACCTTGCATTAATTGATTGTATTGATTGATTGATTGACTGACTGACTGATTGATTGATTGATTGATTGATTGATTGATTGATTGATTGATTGATTGATTGATTGATTGATTGATTGATTGATTGATTGATTGATTGATTGATTGATTGATTGATTCATTCATTCATTCATTCATTCATTCATTCATTCATTGAAATAATACTTTTAAGCGGAGTATTTTATTACTGTATTTCTGAAAGGAGTGAACGCGTCAAATCTTTTGTGTACAAACCGCATTAAAGTGTCCAGCTATTATCCTAGAAGTTCCTGACTTAGCTGCGCGCGTGAAGTCAGTTCCTGCAGCGTTTTAGAGTTTATTTACTTATTTACTCCAGCTTTTGCGTGGCTTGCTCAAATTGCTCTAAACCAACTCCACGAGGAAATGTTGGCCGCTGATGAAAACTATTTTGTTTAACCTTCGTGTGAGTGAGTGAGTGAGTGAGTGAGTGAGTGAGTGAGTGAGTGAGTGAGTGAGTGAGTGAGTGAGTGAGTGAGTGAGTGAGTGAGTGAGTGAGTGAGTGAGTGAGTGAGTGAGTGAGTGAGTGAGTGAGTGAGTGAGTGAGGGAGGGAGGGAGGGAGGGAGGGAGGGAGGGAGGGAGGAATGGAGGGACGACGAAATTTCTGAGAAATCTATTCACATGTTCTCTGAGAATTGCCTCAAGCATAGTGAAGTCATCTCTGGTGCACGCTGATAATATGAAAGTAGGCAGGAGCATGTCATTCGTTCTGAAATGCTGACGGAAAAACCCCGCATTAGCAGTAAACTACATTGTTAGGTAGTTTACTGCTAATGCGGTGTTTTTATACCTGTATCCTCCAGCACTTTTTCTTGGCAAAACTTCGTAAAGTTTGGAGCATAAAGCCCTCGGATAAAAAAAGCAAAACTTGCTGCGACGAATTTAATAGAAATTTTCGGCGTAACTGAGAAGGAAGGTCGGGCGTCGATGGGAATGAAGCTATACGGCCCCAATGACGTCTTCTCTGACGATATAACGTCCACGACGGGGCCGATTAACACCAGTACCACGAACTCATCAATCTGTTGCTTACATGTGGTGTGAATTTCCTTAGTTCTTCTTTACATGACCGATATGAACAACCAGCGCTCGCCGTATTAATCTCACAAGAGACTCTTCGTAGCTGAAATAGTCGGAAAAGGTGCTATCTTGGCAATTTGCAAAAGTGAACACATTATCACCCAGACTGTGTGTGGAGCAATAACAATGAAGCCTATTTGAGGTAAAAAGGATTCTTTAAAACAGCCCTACTTTGTTGGCAGCTTAAGAGGACTCACCTCATGACGTTCTTATGGGACTTACTAATTCATGACACCCGGGCTTAAAAACATCGTGTACCGCTAGGATAGGTTTAATAAATTCGTAGAAATGTTCCTAACGACTTACTTTGCACCTTTTGGAAATGTACCACTTCTTTACTGAGATACAAAATAAACAAGGAATGCATTTTGGCTTATCCAGTTTTCACTAGAAGGCACTCGCTGTCTAGCAAACAAGACTTTCATTTTTTTATTTCATTACAGAAGTGACTTATCTCTAAAATAAGCAAACTAGGCCGTTGTGAATATCAATATGTATTTGTGAAGCTTTTTGTATTGGTGTACGATGGTTTTTAAGTCTGTGGGTCACGTAGTAAGACCCTTAGGAATGTAAACAGGTGAGTGCCCCTTAAATCGGACTGGCTCACCTTGCATTTTCAAAGTGCACTGCTGGACATCTCTCCGATCGTTAATTTAAAAATAAAAAACTTGTATTTGGTGGACACGATATTATATATCTATGCAAAGAGCCGCGAAATGAAGAATTATGGCGTAGTGTAGTGTTGCTACAGCAGCTGCTGTGACCCGACGGCTATCACTCACCGCTTTCTGGTGAGTGACATAGTGACGCGGCAAAAATAAAAGGTGGGCGAGACCCCTACCTCCGCCCGAGCATTGCAAAAAAAAAAAAAAATATGGCTGAGGTCACGTGGTTTTTGAAGGTCAGCGGTGAGGCCGCAACAGCGTCACAGAAATAGCGCCGAAGGTCGGGCCCACCGAGGTCCATTGCACTGCGAGGCCTGTTGTTGAACGGAACAGACGAGAGAAGTGAGTGAAAGCTGCGAAAATGTGGGGGAACTAGATGCTGTTAGCGGGTTTCACAGAACATGGCGTCATGTCATCTCCCATGCTTCTTTGCCTTTTTTTTTTTTTTTTGCATGCGCAATGATTTTGTGATGCCACAATATAATAGCCGGCTCGCTCGGTTCTGAGAAGACATCTTACGTAGCCGCTCATATATCCAGCGCTAATGCTATGGATACCCGCGGGCACTCTGAAGTCGAGCAGTATACGGAAAACAGTCGGAAACCACGACGAGCGATCGATAAAATGAGGCGACTCTTGACTAAAAATTGCCATGTGCCCGAACGTTTACAGCGCTCACTTTAAACAAAGGCCCACAACTGAGCCGAACAAGCAATTACAGCAAAAGCAGAGTTCAGGCGCATTGACAAGTTGTGGAGAAGGATAAAAGCAAACTGCCACTGTCTTATGCTAGCGATGGCAGTGATAAAAAACAATCAAACGTTGTGTTGCCTGGTTTCAATCCTCCGTTTATTTTTCGTTAAACGCATAGTATAGCTGGATAACCAGCTTATACGTACTCCCGTTGTTTTGTTTTGAGCATTTTATAGATTTCGCCTACTGCTTTTTGTCTGTCTACACCAAAACAGATGCACTCACGCGCACGTGCACGGCGCTTGTGTGCGTGCGTGTGTGCGTGCGTGCGTGTGGGTGTGCGTGTGCGTGTTTGCGTGCGTGCATGTGTGCGTGAGTGTGTGCGTTGTGCACATGCGCGTGCGTGTTTGCGTGCGTGCATGCGTGTGTGCATGTGTGCGTGCGTGCGTGCTTGCGTTCGTGCATGCACGTGTGCGTGCGTGTGCGTGCTTGCATGCGTGCGTGCGTGCGTGTTTGAGTGTGTGAGAGAGAGAGAGAGAGAGAGAGAGAGAGAGAGAGAGAGAGAGAGAGAGAGAGAGAGAGAGAGAGAGAGAGAGAGAGAGAGAGAGAGAGAGAGAGAGAGAGAGAGAGAGAGAGAGAGAGAGAGAGTGTGTGGGCGCGGACGCGTGTTTGTATAGAAAGAGGGGGGAAGTAGCGTTACCACTAGGTAATTATTAGCCCACGTGCATCCATGTGAGGCGATAACATGGAATACTCGATATGATGTGATTGATGAACCAGGAAACAATTCTCACATTAGTGGCTTCCACACCATTTACCTCGTCGTCAATTTACTCTGTCACTCTGCCAAGTGGTTGCTTACTTAAGAAGAGAAGTAATCATTCGACCATTTGACCTGTTGCCGCCGCAGCACGCATATCCTTGCAGCTTGAGACGAGAAAAACCTCGCTTCCTTCAGTCTTGCTTCGACCTGTGGACACTAATACCCAAACGTTGTCGTAACGATATCTTGGGGAGTACACCTAAGGAGGCCTTCACTTGCTTCACCCAATCCTGTACGCATACGTCGTCGGCGCTGACGTGTCGCAACCTTGCGTGGCCGCGACTCGGTGGTAGCCGTCGTCGTCGTGTGTTAATGCCGGCGTTCGATGCGCGCGGTCGTTCCTTGGACGGCGTGGGCTCCGCGCGTCCCGACGTATTTCCTCAGTGGCTACCCCCTGGTAGCCGCTGCCGCTGGAGGTACCAGGTAGGTCTCGGCACAAACGTAACCCTTCGGGGCCATCGAAGCGAAGGTCGACGGAGCGTGGACGTTGGCCGCAGGTGCCCGACCACCACCGCTGGGGCAACGAAGGCACATCTTGGTGGCGCGCCTAGGATGCCGCAGCCGATGTGAAGTCGGCGCGCTCCCGCCCAGGCTTGGCAGGCATGGTCAGTGGCCTGCCCGCGTCCCCCTGGCTCGTTCCTTGAAGCTCACGTGCTCCTTCCACCTCCTAGTTTCTTGCCCCTCAAAGGTTACCATATAGAATGTATTATTCGTAAGTAAGACTAGGTGTGGGAAGAACGCCTCGGTTCCCACCCCTGGAAGATACACCTGAGCTGATAAATAAGTCTACCCGGCATTCTTTACTGCGCAACGAACTCTCGGACACAGGAGTGTCCCTGTAAGTATCCTTCAAAAATACACAGCCTCCGCGCTAAAGAGTGCCAGCAGCACCTCCACGCATACCAGCACAACGTTTTAGCCAGTGCACCCATTGCAGCGGCACTAAAGCGTAATGAATCACGCTTCAGTGATTCATCACGCAATCGCGTAATTCAGGGACGTATGACCTTGTGGTTCATTAAGACAACCCTTGTACCTTTGGATTGCTCCAAAGTTTGCAGTAGCCAGCTCCTTTTTAGGTTGGAGCTAAACTTTACAATAAATCATTCTTCTCTCTATCAGGGACGTATGCGTACTATATACTGTACGCATACGTCCTGTATGCGTCCTATTTACTATATACGCAAACAAGGCATGCATTACATACTGAAGAAAAATCAAAGAACAATCGGGAAAGGATTACAATTCACGAAATGCGTCGTTTAAAGTTTAGCACGTCATGTCGGTCATGAAGCAATGCGCGACTGCTGTTCACTTCATTGTGGCCGATGAAAGTGACCTCCCGGAGGTGACGCACGCGTAAGTATAAGGCGTTTCATAAAAAATCATTTTATGTTCCTCGCTCGATTCCCGTAGTTCTCCCAATGGGCCAAAATTTTAATCAGTGGCGTAGGATGGAGAAAAAAAGCAAATATAAGCTAATTCTTTTCTGATTAAATATATTTGACACCACTCTCAAGACTACGCATATGTTCGCAGAAAGTGCGGGATAGGTTAGAGGAATACATGTAACCGGGTGCTTGCGGAGTCTATATGGTTGCCTGCGTAACCACCCGGTACCGTGTAAACTACTCCTAGGAACCCTTGCACTAATTATAAAACGCCATGGCACAGCAGAGGAAAAAAAAAAAAAAACGGGACTGAGTAAAAGCGCTCAAGCCAGTCCGTTGTTTCACTGCGGTTGTATTTCGCGCTGCTCTTTGCTTGCCCAACCTTTGCTAATGTTGATACCAGCTTGCCCAAGTTTGTGTTATAATTAGGATAAGCAAGTGAGTAGAAATTTTTTGGTCTTTCCGGAAGCAAAAGGACGCAATAAAGCCTCGTGGACTTCATTGCACCGACAAATAGCGCGAATGCAATGCTAGAATAAGATCCCGCATTGTTGAAAGCGATAAATGAAATTATTTAGGAAGTGGAATTCCATACTTTTTTGCAACATGTACATTATTAACTTCAAAACGTTACTTACTGTGCATGTAACGTATAATACTGCAGCCCTTGCAACTCTGAATTTCACGTGGCCAAAATTTTATTGAGTTAAAACCTTCAAAAAATAAATGTACATAATTTTATTTTTAAAGTCAGGTTGAAAAAATTTGTAGCAATATCTATAGATAAAAATGCAATGGTCTATGCTTCTTTGCGATTCCCAGTGGCCCTATAAAGCAAATAAATTAGGATTTAAATTATTAAATACGAAAGCATTTCAGAAGAGCTCAGGCAAGAAAGGCGGCTGTGTACGCAACCGTTTTAAGCTTGTACGTGTATTTCACTCCCCTCAGTCACGACACACTTTATAAAATTTCCCCTTTCAGTGAAGTAGAAATGTGCGTGCATTGCGAAATATGTGCATGTGTGCGCTGTGGCAGGTCCAATAAAAGCAAATTAGGATACGACGTCCGTGGTGACCCACAAATATGTATCGGAAATTGCCTGCTTTCGCACAATAAACGTAACCATGGCGTAACTACATGAATGAATAAAGTATATCGGAGGTCATTTGACCGTAACTCACAGAATTTATCTCTGGCGGTGTACATTTATGAGTCATGTCATGGACGATGCATACGGTGTCTTTGTCTTGTCGTAGACTAGAATCGATTAATCAGAGTGAGGTCAAACGGAAATCGTCTCCTGATGTTTATTAAATGGCTCTCGGAATTCTGTTTTAACACAATGTGTTATTTATCGGCTGAATCTCGCACCGGGAGTCGTTCAAGACGGAGGACAGACCTGCCCAGATGCATGGTGGAAGTGTGGTACATTATGATCGACATACGCAGCTTGTCGTGATTCAGAAAACGCACGAGAACGCAGTTTGTCGTGATTCAGAACACGGACGGGCACACGCACACGCACGCATGCACGCGCACGCGCACACGCGCACATGCATACGCACACACACGCCCGCGCGCGCCCCCACACACACACACACACACACACACACACACACACACACACACACACACACGCACGCACGCACGCACGCACACAGTTTTCGCGATTCAAAACACACACGCGCGCACACACACGCTCTCTCACACACACGCACACGCAGTTTGTCGTGATTCAACCCCCACCCCCCACACACACACACGCGCGCGCAGTTTGTCGCGATTCAAAACACACATACGCGCGCACACACGCGCCAGGACACACACACGCGCGCGCCCGCACACACACACACACACACACACACACACACACACACACACACACACACACACACACACACACACACACACACACACACACACAAACATACACACACACAGTTTGTCGTTATTCAAAACACACACACACGCACACGCACCTTCTATCCAACGGTATTTTAACCCGTGCGCCCTCGGTCCTGATGCGTTGCCACTGCGCCACCGAGACGTTCAACAGAATTATATAAGAGAACGGCGAGACGAAACTGCTACTGACGCTTGTTGGGAACGCTGGGGGAGATGTAACGAGCCCCTTCGAAGAATTGGACAAACGCGGAAATGGGAAACTGATTTCGTGAACCTTCGGAAGAATTCAAACTGTGGGGGTTTAACGCGCCGAAGCTACACCTTGGCCGCGAGGCGTGCCGTAGTGGAAAGCTGTGGAACAATTTTGAACACCTGTGGATCTTTAACGACGAAGCGATGAAAACAGCGCGATTGACGGAACACAAAGGAGGCGATATTAACACTTGCGCTGCTTTTGCCAACACTGTCTTTATTGTGCCCCGTCCATCGCGCCATTTTCATCGCTTTGATCACGTCTGCATCTGAAAACCTTGCGAATAGGAATGTATTCAGGAAGACCACGCCGTAATTACGATTACGATCACGGTGACGATAATAGCGAAAGTGAAGACGGCCAGCAACAACAGTGTCAAAACTGTAGCTATCAGCTGGATAAGACTGCTGTTTTTTTTTTTTTTTTTTCTCGGAGGCAGTCGGCCAAGAGGTTAGACGCATGCTACGCTGTATCATAACTGTAACCTTTCATCACGGAACAATGATTGGTCAAGAGGAGGCGTGAAGCCCGTCATAGTATCACCGTTGGCAGTGGGATCGCGCATGGCCTCGCATAGGATCCGCCAAACAGCTAGAACTGGCCATCAAACCTAATCAAGCTTTGAATGGTACGATACCAGTACTTTACAAAACGAATAAATTCGCGAAGCAAGAACATTAAGGAACATCTCAAGCAGAAGAATCAATTCAGAAAAACTAAAATACGAGCTGATTAAGCTTCAGCTTATTTACCTTTGTCAGCCTGATCAAACTAGCTTC
Organism: Haemaphysalis longicornis; assembly: GCF_048455015.1. Lineage (NCBI taxonomy): Eukaryota > Metazoa > Arthropoda > Arachnida > Ixodida > Ixodidae > Haemaphysalis > Haemaphysalis longicornis. Next base: position 405,189,245 of record NW_027526203.1, read on the forward strand.
GAAATTTGTTTTGAGTGTTTTCAGGGAGGAACATTTAGACACCGCCCGCGGCGTATTTCTATGGTCATTTTCGCTTTGGTTCTGTGTTCGGTCGCCAACAAGACAAATCCAAAAAGTTGTCTTTGGAATGTGCACTGGAAATTAAAACTTGTTTTTTTCATTACATCTGTCGAGCCTAGTTGCCAGGGAAAAATAGTAACACGAGATGATTGTTCTAGTTTTCAAAAATAATCAAATTTTGTTTGTTTTCTCGGTATCCGGTAAAATTTCTGTGCGCCAATTTTCTGTGAACTATCCCGACGAATGTTTGCGGAGAAAGATGAGTACTTGTTATTCTTCTTTTCTACTAAACAGCTCAAACTGACAGCAAAGCTTCAGAAAGTTGACGCAATTTCACGCAATCGCCCATTACCTTCAGGATATTTTTCACGAGCTCACGCAAGCGCCGTGCAAGCGTCGCCAATTTTTCCCCACAGAACGAGGCGCCAGGCTAGCTCCTCGGTATACACTTTCCCCATAGCAAGCTCTTTTAAAAAAAATAGAGAATTAAACCAGGCGTGTAAGGCGGTGGTCCCAGCAGTCGGCGAGCGTTCACGAGTTTCTTGCACCGCCCGGGTGCCATCACAGCAGCGCTCTGAGCTCCCTTCCTCCCGCGGGCATTTGTCAACGAGCAGATCGAGATCCCGCCTCCGACGATGGGTGCATGCGCGTAACGGTAGCTGTTATTTCTCCTTTCGATTTTTCCAGCTCTTTGTTGCTTTTTTTTCCTGTGGGGTTGTTTTTCTCCTGTCGCGTCTGCCTTCCTAGGTGGGTAAGGGCTGCCTTCATTTTTCTGGCATCTACTTTATTTTTAGCACTGCAGCTTCCTTCCCGCTGCCAGGGAGAAAAACAAGACGTGATCGGTAAATTGCATTTGATCAGCGCCAAACGCCGCAGCGCCGGTCGAGTGCTGCTTTTGTCTCGACGTGGCCATCAAAAGCGATTATTTTTTGCTGAAACCTGGCCGGCCCCTCTCTTCTGTCGCAAGTCTATGGCCGCCGGGGCCCATCTGTCCCGTAGCCCGCTCTCGTTTCTGTCACGAGTGCACGCTGCCAGAAACGTCAAAGTAACTCTGCGCTTACCGAGAGGAGAAATATGGCTTAAGAAGTGACCGGAGTTAACTGGCGCCGGTGAGCTGGGCCTCCTTGCGCTGTGCCATGACCGTCGGCTCCGCTTAAATCTGTCGTATAGTTCTGGCTGCCGCTTGTCGGCCCGGGCAGAGTGCTCGCGTTTCTGAAAAGATTGCCGGCCACGCGTGAACCCACGCTGCCCCGGAGCGTCCGCTCACTCCTTCAGTCTTTTTTTTTTTTTTTGCTCTTTAGTATAACTGCAACAGTCATGCACTGCTTGGACGTTTTGCTGATAAATCGCTTCCCAAAATTTGAAAGCTCCGTTGCTTCATTCACAAAGCAGACTCGAGCAACCATGAATTTTCTGCCCTTATGTCTTTTCCGATCTCGTAATAGCTTATTGTCATTATTTTTGCATTCTTGAAAAAGGAATGGTTGCCAAAATAAGGTAACCTCGCGGCTAGAATATTAAGGTACAGCTGCTTGTGCCGCGGTATCGGGCCATAATGGCGTACCTAAATCTTTCTCTATAGATCGGCTCACAAGATGATCACCATCGTCATCTGCTCTGTCGACCCAGGAGATCAGTCAATGATCTAACACTTTGCTTTCATGATTGATTGCTACTGCCATCTTCGTCGTATTTCGAAAATTGCCTTAGTGGACACAGAACGCATCGCCAGCCACGATGCCCTTGACTGTTTCGTGTGCCACTGCAACCCCTTAATTCCTCCAAAGTCCACATTCTAACTGACTCTTGTAAAGCTCTTCAACTAGTTTGTCATCCAAGGTCACTCCCCGCTGAAGTTCAGTCCACCGCATCATTCATCAAATATCCAAACGTCAGGCTGCCCGGTCCCAACTGGATAGATAACACCAGTCATAGCAACTCACGTGGCTGTTCAGGATGTGGGCGTCGGCAGGAGTTCGTCTAGAGGGGGGCAAACTCGTTTCGCTGCGGTTGGGTTGGGGGGGGGGGGCGGGGGGTATATATTAGTGAGTGAAATTCCACGGCATCCAGGTATTACGTAAGAAAAGAAGAAAACTCTTTTTTCTTCTGTTTTTAACGGTTACAAGTTTCAGTGTTTATTAACGCTCATACATCACAAGAAACTACTCCGTTGCATTACGGTGACACTTTGTTAAACAGAACTACCGAAGGCGCAGGTTTCTGAAACAATTGTCTTGCTCCGACCAAACAGTAATGTAAAGTTAAATGGTGCTGCTAAGAAAGATTGGGGAAAATTGCTATATGCTTTGAGTCTATTCATTCTTACGTTCACTCATTGGTAAAAGCCCCATGCGCCGCTGCACGACGGCACTCACCGCAAAGTAATTGTTTGTGTGAACGTTCTTTGCCTTTTCTTTTTCATTCTTTAACAATACAACGAAAACATACCGCGTGCAGACACACGGCTGTCAGACATCGCCGAACGAAGCCACATTGTCACACGCCAAATCGCGCTACGGAAACGCTTGACCGGGACAACGCGCCGTCGCGGGGAATATGATGGCCCTTTGGAAAGCAATGGGATAGATCCCCTCAGAGAATACCAGAAGATCTATCCGCTATTCATTGAAGTCCGTGTGTTCAGCTTCACTGTTGAAGTTATCGAAATGGCAGCATTTCTTAACTGGCTCGAATAGCTTTGCCCTGAAATCATACTGGTTGCCTCAATGCCTTTGGGTGATCAATAAAAGTGAAGCAAATGCGGGGGTGTCTCCAAATTTTTCTTCCTTTGCTGATGGCAGAGAGTACAAGGGATGAAGATGCTACCATTTTTCCGGAGTGCCAGAGTTGCATGGCCGGTGCATATGTGCCGTGCAATGGTTCGCGGCACACTGCCTTCTGGGCCAAGCTGTCCTGCTACATCGTCGTTCTCCGAATATAGGTCTCTATACTCCATCCGCTTTTATTTCGTGATCGCTGGATTTTTCCACTCTCAAACGCATGTGCTGCTGCGCTTTTAAGCTCTCGCCTTCTTTAATTAAAATGTCTATTTTGTGACAAATTGATTGTTTGATTGATTGATTGATTGATTGATCGATTCATTGATTGATTGATTGATTGATTGATTGATTGATTGATTGATTGATTGATTGATTGATTGATTGATTGATTGATTGATTGATTGATTGATCGATTGATTGACTGGATGATCAATTGACTAATTGATCGATTGATCAATCGATCGATCGATTGATCGATTTATTGATCGATTGATTGACCGATCGATTGATCTATTGATTGATCGATCGATCGATTGATAGATTGATTGATTGTGTGGTTTAACACGCCGACGCTACACAGGCGATGAGGCGGGCCGTAGTGGAGGGCTCCGGATTAATTTTGACCACCTGGGGATCTTCAACGTGCGTCTCGAACGCACGGGCGTTTTTGCTTTTCGCCTCCATCAGAAAATCGGCCGCCGCGGCCGGGAATCGAGCCCGCATCCTTGGGCTCAGCAGCACAACGCCTTAGCCATTGAGCCACCGCCGCGGCTGTAACAAATTACACAGAATAGAATAAATTAAGATGGTCTATGCTGCATTTCTTCACTGATACATTCTGCATTTGTATAACACCTACTTTAGTGGGGTAAACCTGGCGGGTCCATCTATTACACAATATCAGGACTTAAAAAGCAGCTTTCGCTCAAGCAAACCTAAGTATGCTTTGGCGAGTGAAGGGTCAGGACAAGCACACGAAATAATTTACCCAATCAGCATGCATATCGCATGCTAATAGACCAATTTCATGGGTGACGTCGGAGCCGGGCACACGCAGAATAAGGGCGTTTGTCCTAAAAAATAACAAGAAAAGAAGCAAAAAAAAAAAACAAGAAATCGGTAATGAATCAGCTTCGTTGAGCATTTTCCCCAAAAAGTGGGTGCACCTAAATGTTTTGAATGGCAAAGACTGAAGCCTGGCTACTGCTTATGGTGAAGTTTACCGGCTAGGGATGAAGGCAAAGCGATGTAGAAAGGGCACTTCGATCGTGGAGGCTGCTCAGGTGCGGTGATGGTGGTACAAAATCTCTAGATTCATAATCTTCGGCAACCTCGGAAAGTTTTCTCTTCTTGATCAAACAAAGCATACTTTTAAAGTCAGCATCGTGTTTTCTGTTAAGTAAGCGTCTGATGCCCATTTTACCTTTGATCGCGCTTGTCTCAAACAGCCACACGATACTTGCAGACGAAGTTCACTTTGGTGCACGGAGCCGGGAATGTGCCCTAGCTGGACTTTTCTCTTTTTTTGTCCTGTTTTCCCGGTGAGGTACATTTTGTGGCCACAACTGCTTAGGTGAAAAAGTTAGTTAAACTATAGAGTTTATCCCGGCGGCTAGCGTGCGATACGCTATACCGCGGCGGGTACCGGGTCCCGATAGCGCATGCGCGCATTCGTACCGGTGACGTTCTGCCCGTTACTGAACGAATGAGCTGCCGATTTTACTTGTCGCTTTCAAAGGAAAGGGGCATGCACTTTTTTGGCCTTTCGAACGGAAGTTCCAAGTATGGCTCCAGGATACGCAGCGAACTCGCCAGTCTACTTACGCAGGAAAACTGTTTGCGAGAAACGGCAAGAGGGGCCAAAAGAGTTTACGGCCATGGCAGAAAGCAAATGTTTAGAACACACACCTAGAGGCACCTAGCCCGAGTTGCAAAAGGAGGAAGGGAGTGAGTGCTCGTCATTGTGCAACTGATTGATGCATTCATTTGGGTGATGCTGATGGTCCCTCTGGCCATTTGGGGCTAACACTGTGGGGGCTCACGGGGTCGGAACGGCTTATCTTATTCAACCGGAATCTCGTTTCTTGCCCTTAAGGTCTTGCAAAGCTGTGCGGAAAAAGAAAATGTATGTCCGGGTTCCAAACAGCAGCTTCTGACCAGAAGGTTTTGCAGGTGCAACGCGCACAGAATCCAGCCGATGAAACACATGTGACACGGCCCGTGAGTGGTTCAGCGTCTGCCCTTAGGTGAGTTGGTGGTTAAGCAAAAACCTAGGCGCGACTAATCCTGAAATGCCCAAAGTTGGTCTGAATTCTTCTGGAATGACAACTTCGTTCTTTCAAAAAAAAAAAAAAACAATAAATGTCAGTACCAGAATTTGCGCGGCAAAGGCTTCCGGTGGCAGCTGGCGCGCATTTTTGTGGTGGTGTCTACTGGCGTTGTCGCTGAACAAATGCCGATATTTGTTATAGGCGGATACAAAGAAACACCCCCTTTTTTGTGAGGTTGGGTCCCGATGAACATTCTGGAAAGTTTCTGGTCATCACTGTATGCAGTATAATAGACAAGCACGAGGGAAGCCGAGAGGCTGAGGAAGAAAGTAGAAAGGGCAGAGGGGGGGGGGGGGGGGAGGGGGCGAATGCCCCTTTTGCACCCCCTGCCGATGCCCCTGCTTCTTATTACACCCTCGAATGGCTCCCCGGAGCCATCCTCCTCGAACCACCTCTGGCCGACCTGCCCCGACAATTAGGCTCCGTAAATATCTTATATTCATCACGAGCGGCCGTGCTTCCAGGCGCTCACTCCTCAAGGATACGTTACCTCCTTACGGACCCTAACCCGAGCTCAAGAAATCTTTCAACAAGGCCTTCAACAACACCTCCGCTGCACCAGAGCCCATCCGAAAATGATACCACCCACAGAACGCCCACCGAGACCGTGTACTGTCACCACCCCATCACAGCCGATCAACACTATATAGCATTGCCCCAAATTACCTTCACCCCCCTCACACCCCTCGCACCCCGACACCAGAACTAACATCAATCCGCCAATACTATACCAGCCGACACCATTTTCGACATTATTATTTAGCCAAGAAGAGCAGCCGGGCAACTTAAACCTAAGTCTACAGCCCAAACTGTGCCCTTATGAATTCGAAGATTGTTGACTGGTGGGCTAGTTGGTATTTGAACATTCTTCATGCCCAACGCGCAGGAACGGACGGGACACAAATGAGGGACGCGGACACAGCTATGACTCCCAACTGAAAGTTTTATTGAAAATGGTGAACGTATATAAACAGTCAAAACAAACATAACAAGTACACTTGAAGTATGCAATCATCCCTCATTGACGGTGGGCCAGATAGTGCAGTTCCGCGTCGGGTAACCTCAAGCATGGCTGCTTTAGCATGCCTGCCATCACACAGCACACTTTCAGATGTTTTCATGGGCCTGCTTTCAATACATGCACCGGGGGTACAATAGCTGGTTGCAAGGGGTTATAAGTCTGACTAATAACGAGTCCCTGAATACACTTTGGCTCGAAAACGTGATGCGGGCTGTGGTATTACGAGATGCATAACATCATGCTTGAGTTGCGTGACGTCGCCGCACAGGGCTCATTCGATTGCAGTGATTCATCATTAGGGTGGCTTGTGGTGAAGCCGACCAAAGAGCATTTTAATAGTGCACTTTCTACCTCATCTGTAACTGCACTAACGCCCCCCCCCCCCCCCCCCCCCCCCCCCTCTGCACACCAAGTGATAAGAGACCCCGATTCCTCCGCACACTGGATACTGGTCCCGTAATATATCCTCATCGTGGTTTTGCAAGAATTGCTTCAAGCAGTCGTTGGTCATTGTGTGGCGGACCGTTTGTGTCGAAGACTAGTCTTCTAGTCCCAAAGAATGATTTTAGCAAGTTGCGCCACTGATATTCTCCCTCACGCTCTCTCTCTCTCTCTCTCTCTCTCTCTCTCTCTCTCTCTCTCTCTCTCTCTCTCTCTCTTGCGCGCACGGGCGCGTACACACACACACACACACACACGCACCCACTTACAGGCACGCATGCGCGCACACACCTTTTTTAAAGATCTTTCTCGGCTACCCGAGGAAAATGGGCAACTGGCAGGACAAGAGCAACTTCGCGTGTTTGTCCTTTGTGCCATCACGGGCACCTGTGGCAGGCCCATGCCGGCTGCTCATTGGCGCTGCCGCCGCGGATCGGGGCGCGCATGGATGCCGGCGACTTGGAGACGAGCCGGAGGGGGGTCGTCCCGGGTGTTGTGCCCGGGCCGTCAGCGCGCGGATAAAGTAGCGCTAGCTGGCGGGAAGCCGTCAGCGAAAGGAAGGAGGGTGCGCGCGCAGCCCTTTCTCTCGGCGCCGACTAGGAGCGACAGGCCATAAGGCACGCGTATAAATCACGCCCAATATAGGTGTGCGTACAGGCACGCACGCACGCACGCACTGGCGCTCAGTCGGAGCGCCTTATAATACATTCGTAAGACTCGCGGGTCGTCCATTAAAACGCTGTATTATCCCGGGCTCGGCCGGCCCAACATAAAGTCGGGCATAAATCAGTTTTATGGGTTCCGTGCGCCGCTGTCCACGTCTCGGTGAACGCGCGGCGCGAAGACGCGATATGTCTCCGGCTCTTCCCGCGCGGTCAAGTTCGGCGAGCGTGCCATCTTTTCTTGCGGCGGCCGCGGCCCGGGCGCCGCGAAAAGCCGGCGATGTACGGCCCCGACTCTCGCCTGGGACGGCTTCCGACGCCGGCTTATTCTTCCCCGCCAAGCCACATCACATTTGTCGAAGCGTACCTGTTCTGCGCAACTTTCACGCTTGACGGTGGCTGGGCGGTAATCTTGTATGCTGGCTGGCGCCATGCGACGTCTTCCGTGCGTTTGATTTGTGCCCCTCTCCCAGCATGGGCGGCAATTTAGGCACGTTTTACTGGCCTCTCGGCTTGTCCAAGCCCGTCAGCAAGAGCCACGCCGAAGTTCCCTCTTGTAGCGCCTGCTCGCGTTATTTGCCGCGTGCAGGACGCGCGCTGAACCCGTCATCGAACCAAGGACATCCCCCGCGAGTCCTAAGCAAACTTTGAACGATTCACGCCCGAATTGTGCACATTTGGTTCACTGGGTGGTGGTGTTATAGTCTGGAGAAGGAAATCGAGGGGCCCCACTTCGCGCCAGTAAGTGACTACCAGGGTGGGGCAGTGTATAAAAAGATTGAAGAGCTGGGATTTTTGCGTACAGACTGCAGCAGTGGTAGCGAGTGAAGTGCAGATCGAAACGATGTTTACGGGAAATGCAGAGGCGCCAGAATGTGTATACATATATTGCGTCTGATACTGATTAAGATTAAAGGGTTTAACACGCCGAAACTACATCGGTGGTATGAGGCGCGCCGTAGTGGAGTACTGCGGATTAATTGCGACCACCTGGGTATCTTTAAAATGCGCTGAAATATCGTCACGCGGGCGTTTTTACTTTTCGCCTCCGTCTGAAAAGCAGCCACCGGCGGCTGCGGGATCAAACCCCCGTCCGCTGTCGCTGATACTCATGTCGGGGCTATTCATTCTAGTTCGAAATTCCAACGTATGTTAGTATTTCTCACTGTAGGTAGCATAGACTTACTTAAGCAGGATACTTACAGAATGATCCTAATTCACTAAATTTACCGCCTACGACATTGTGGAGACACCGAAAAGCAGGAGGACCGAAGTGCGGGATGGAACACAATGCCAAATGGACGGTGGTATAGGCGTTGAACTCGTAAGATCTTTAGCGTGAGCACTTTATTCTACAACTATTTAAGCCACCCTGCTACTCGGCAGGGTGGCTTCACTCTCAAGCACCATACACACGCCTTTTCAGAAGGCTAATCCATATATATAGTGAATATACATGGGAATGCGTAAGCGGACTGCAGGCGTTATCGTATAAGAGCCCCCAAAAAGCTTATCAATGGTAAAAACCTTTCCTTCATGACGCATAACTACAGTGCGAATGGTGGCGTGGTTTCAATGTAGACACAGGAAAGTGGCTAGAAGCTTTGCGGTGAAAATAGGAACTGATAGCTATTCGTTAAAAAACAATACTCGCCTCAGCAGCCATTGTCTACAAGCAACGTCACAATTGTACGAGTTTATTGGCCTCGTGTAAGCGCGTTTCCGTGTCGCAGTAAAATTTACTGAAGTGAGTTCATCAAAATTATTTTCGTATCCTATATTATATATGCAACGTGCGTGTATGTGCGTGCATTTTGTTGTGTATTAACCCTGTTACGAATGAGCTTAAAGCAGGAATTAGTTTCATGCGTTAGAGCGCCGGCTGTACTAGTGGGTTACCTAGGCGTGACAAAAAAAAAACCACCTAAGCGTGCTTCACTGTGCCATCACAGGTGCAGCGGGGAGGCTCCCTTACAAAGCCGGGGTAAGGAAGGCCGTACCTTGGTAAACTCGAGATACAATATCGGCGGTAACCGCGGCGATGTGACGCAAATTGACAACTTCAGCGCTCACGCTACATAGAACCGAAACTGTTGTGTCGGACGTACTTTTACAATATATGGTGTATCGTCGGATCAACCGTGAGCCCCGCAGTCGTTTATTATATACACACCCAAGGGTGGGCTCATGCAAATCACTACGAATACTGTTAGGAGGAAGAATATTTGTTTTGCTCTTCCGATGTACCCAAAGGAACAGTGTGAAATCCAGACGAAGCTTCTGCTGGAGACGGAGGACATTTTGGGACATGACGACGAGAGGGGTTGGATCTAGGGGGTGTATTGTGTATCGCTGTATAGTGCATGCGACCGACGTCAAAATTTGTGTATGAAGCCCGGCCGCAATGCTGCGGTCGAGTGGGAAGGGGGGGTTCTAGCTACGACAGTAACCAAGGTGCGACAAGGAAGGGGGAACAATTACACAGGCTTCAGGGCGCGAGCGTGAAGAGTTGACATTGGAGAATCATTTTTTTCCCCCGCGCTCAAGAAACGCACTTCCGCATTTCCTCGTGTGCCGGGCGGGCAGAACGAAAGTGCAGTAAGTGCACTCGTCACGCGGGTTCCGGGACCATCGTGTCGCCAGTCGCTAGTTTTACCCTCCTGAATTACGCTTATTATACGCTCGCTTAATTTACATGATTGCCCTCGTTATGTGTCATTCTTCTTGAGTGGCGCCATTTCATTTATCAGCGTTGGCCTTCGCGCCGCTTCCCCGTGTCTCTTTTGTGCCTGCTTTATACTTCGGGTACATGGTCTTCCTCTTGTTAGCCACCTTAATGGAGGTGTGCCAATTAAGGCGCCCGGGACCTAGCTCACAATGAAAGAACGTATACGTTTTGTTTTTCTCCTTCTACGCGTCTCTATATTTGTATGCAAACAGATAAAATAATGCATCAATGTGCGTTTATGCGATAATGACGGCCTATAGGGTCGAAGCAAGAAGGGAAAGTTACGTCTAGAAGCAAAGCCGTTAACGTTCTATGCGGTTTGTGGTATGAAAATAGAGGCCACAACTTCATGGCTCTGCTCTTAACAACTCGTCCTAATTGGTCTTGCGAGTCCCCAGGGCCCGACGTCCATGATTATTCCTAAAGAATTGCTTGGATCGCCATTAGTTGTGTTCTTGACACAACTGCAGTTCCTGGAGTGGCGGGTATGCCTGTAACGAAGTGCGTGTAACCATGTTCGGAGGGAGATGGCGTGTGAAGTATTTTGTATTCAAACCAACGCCTGGAAGTCATCCGCTCATGGTACCCAAATTAATGCGCCCCACCAAACAGCAGCAACGTGACAACCAACCGCCGTCTACGAGATAACAAGGTTTAGTCTCCTGGGCCCCACCACAAAAGGTGGTCTTGGTGTACTGTCGTCGTCGCCGTCCGTCATCATCCGTAGCAAGTACCAGAGGGGTTTAGACTGACTCTGAAAGGTGAAAGGGTAGCCTTGGTAATTTCTCTAACTCGGCTGAGGACACGTACCTAAGAAAGGGCTGGGGGAGGGGACAAAGGGTGGAGGGGCAGATTAGAAGGAAGACAGCGAAAGTAGAAGCAGAGTCCTTGTAGAAGACAAAACTAAGGGAGCTTGTAAGCAGTTATAATGTGTAAATGCCGCGAGCATTACTTATCGCTGGGTGTCACTGAGCTATGTCGCTCGATTTAGTGTTGCGGCATGGCGGATGAACCTTGTTTCATCGCAGCAGGTCACTTCGCACGTTTCGCTGCATTGCGATGTTCTCGTACTTCGTTTGCAGTGAAAAGGCTGTCGCGGCCCTCGCCACTTTTCCACGCGGTTCTGCGCATGCCCAGACGTTACCTTTATAGCGGCGCGCACTCCTTGTCTGCGTTTTACTAATAGCGGAGCTGTTGTAGCTGGCCGTAAGATGTGGCGCGTAAGGCCATGTTCAGACTACCGACGCAAAAGCCATATCGTGATCTATGGACGTAAAAAAAACGGCTTGTCACGCAGTTCCGTTGGCTGAGACGTGCAAGGACGTCATTCTTTAAAGTTTTTACGACAGTTGTGCCAACAGTCTGAACCCGGCCTAACGCGTAACGGGTTAAGAATACGAAGAAAATGCCGCGCGCTTTTGAGCGCGTGCCTCGCGGCGGTCGCCGACACACGCAGTGGCTTTAGCAAAACAAAAAAAAAATGGCGAAAATGGCGAAAACTCTCAACGACCGCCGAGCGTCCTAGGCTCGCGCAACGGCTTCAGCAAAAAAAAAAAAAATGGCGAAAACTCTGAGGAGCGCCTCGCGTTTGCCTAGCAACCAACAACGTCACAGCTGACGCAACACCTGTTCTACGTACCCTCGACGCGACTCCAGGAACGCCGCGCATGCGTCGTGCACGTGCGCGCCGCCGCTGCGCCCTGGCTGTCGTCAAGCGCTACCATTCATGTAATGCTTGGCATGAGGAATACTACGATATTGATTGATTGTAGGGTTTAACGCGCCGACGCAACTCAGGCGATGAGGCGCGCCGTAGTGGAGGGCTCCGGATTAATTTTGACCACCTGGGGATCTTTAACGTGCGCCGAAATCTCGTACACACGGGCGTTTTGCTTTTCGCCTCCATCAGAAAAGCGGCCGCCACGGCCGGGAATCGAACCCGCGACCTCGTGCTCAGCAGCGCAACGCCTTAGCCACTGAGCCACCGCGGCGGGGTAATACTACGATATCGATGCATATGATGGTGAGTGGGTGACCACCCGTCGTCACGGTCGTCGCTTTGCACAGTGAAAAGCGACGACGGAAGATGTAAATAAACAATTTCAAACTTGTACGAATGCATGGGGATGTGTCCTTCGGTGCTCACGTGGAGAGAGAGAGAGAGAGAGAGAGAGAGAGAGAGAGAGAGGAGAGAGAGAGAGAGAGAGAGAGAGAGAGAGAGAGAGAGAGAGAGAGAGAGAGAGAGAGAGAGAGAGAGAGAGAGAGAGAGAGAGCACTTTATTTTGAACCAAAGACTGTTCAGAGTCAGCCAGGTTTGGTCAACGGGATACGGCAGCTGCGTTGGAGTGAGTAAGTCAGGAATGCTTGGGGTATTGTAAGGATATTCCCATAGGACATGTTGCTGATTGGGATATCCACCACAGTGTTTGCACGCTGGCGTTCTTCTGCCCTTCCTTGAGAGAATAGATGTCGTCTAGCTGGTGTGCATGTAGCGTTAGTCCGCGCTTGTCTCAGTAATACTAATGCTGCCTGTCTAGGTTAGGGTTAGGCGGAGGTAATTCCCTTCTGTTCAGTTTAAGGTCTCTTACTGTATTGTTCGTGATGTCACGACAATTGGACATCTATAGGGAGTTGTTCGGTGCCGGATGCTTAACTCACGGGCGAGCGTGTCTGCCGGAACATTGCCAAACATCTCCGCGGGGCCAGGTGCCAAATAATATCGTATTGATAATGACAGTCACTAATAAATAAATCGGCTGTATCTTTATTCATGTCGTTCAGTATAATTTGCCTGCAGGCTTCTTGAGAATCTGTGAAAATGATCAGCGGGAGTTCTGTAGCATGTGGACTATGCGGTGTGACGGTGTCGTGGTATCAATGGCTCTGGCGATGGCATTGAGTTCAATGCCTGCTGTGTTGATGTTGGCGCTACTTTTGAGAACGCTAGCTACTGCCGGATGAAGGTCCCTGTTCAGCGCTACGATGCTGTGCTTGCCTCTGCTGGAACCAATATCTACATAGTATATTGCTTGGCTTGTTGGAGATCTTTTCACGAGTTTCTGTAAAAATTTAACTATTTGCCATCTTCTGTACTCATTCCTTTCGGGATCTTCTGTACTCATTCTGTACTCATTCCCTATGGTCAGATTAGCTCTTCCTTGGGGGCTTCATTTGGTGTGCTTAGTGACGATTAGAACTTCTGATTTGGCAGAGGAGCAATGGAGTCCTTTTATTTTAGCCTCCTCTTCGATTGTATTTAGTGCTACTTGTAGAATGCTTACATTGTGCCCCATAGAACCCTTAGTTATACATACTGTTATGTCATCCGCGTACCGCGTATAAGGTGTACTTTGGAATTTTATTCAGTTTTCTGGCGTCTTCAAACATCGCTAGGTTAAAAAGCATGGGTGACAGTACCGATCCTTGGGGGGTACCTCTGGTTGGGTATTTTTGTTTTTGATGCGTGCGATCCAAGGACAATATGTAGAGTGCAGCCTTTCAAAAAATGCCGCACGTAATCGTGGATACGGTCGCCGCAGTCAGTTTTTTCCAGCTCCTCTAGGATACCGTCATGCGTGACATTACAGAATGCTTTGGCTAAATCGACTGCTAATATGGCTTTATTTTGAGCTGCGCTTGGATTTTTGATCATGTCTTCTCTGATCTGAAGGAAGGCATCTTGGGTTAAAATATGTTTCCTGAAGCCAATTATCTGGAACGGTAACCACTTATTCTCGTTTAAATATCGCACTAACCGTTCTAAGATGACGCGTTCTAATAACTTGCCTTGACATGATGTTCGAGAGATGGGTCTCATTCCTAATCTCTATCGGTTGTCCAGGTTTAGGGATGAAGGTAACTATAGCGTCCTTCCACTCCTCCGGCAACGTTCCTCTTTCCCAAGCCTTACTCATCACCTGCAGAAGGTACTCATAATCTGATCCGTTTAGATTACCAATAATTCCGTTTCAAATTTGATCTGGTCACAGAGCTGAGTGCCTGTTAGCTTCAGCAATGGCTTCAGTAAGCTCTGCCCTGGTGATTGGCAGGTTAAGGTCTTGCCGCTGTAGTCTTTGTAGGCCGGATAGTCTCTTTTGGAAAGATAGACATTTGCTAGTTCGTCTAGCAGGTCCTCTACTTTGTTATAGTTACCTGCGAAAATGTATAGACGCTTGCTCAGTTATGTTTTGGAGTTTTCCGGTTGTATAAAATACCGAATTAAAGACCAGGCTTCCTTCAGGTGAAGATTACAATTTAGTTGGTTGCATATACTGTACCAATTGTTTTTATGAGTTGAGAGCGCATGCTTGGATTTCTCCATTTATGTTTCCTATTTGTTTTTTCAGCTTCCAGTTGAGTTTGTTTCGTTTCCACCTTTGTTTAATCCTCGCCTAGCTTCCAATAGGAGCAAAAGATGGGAGTCTATCTCCGGGTAATTATCTTAAGTTTGTACACTTTTGTAGCACGACTACATCTTGTAATATTTCATTCCATTCTGCTAGGGTGGGGCTTTGTAACGTTCCCAGTCTTTTACGTAGAAAGAAATCCTGCAGCTTCGCTATGTTTCAAGCCTTGCGTGACTTAGTGCAAGCTTCGCCAGTTTTTTCAGGCGAAAGTCTCATATGCCCAATAGAAAGTTGACCTCGAAAGACCGCCGCGTCGACTTGAACGATGCAGGTATCAAAATGTATTAAGGAATGCCCCAAGCGAACCAAAGCAATCAACCCATGCATAAAATACGATTAATGATTACCGAAGTTAATGAATAATTAGTGATTGATAGTAATCATTAGTAAGATGGGATTAGGGTGGACTAAGCTATAATAAGGTTCATTAAGATGAACTAGGATGGAATAATGGTTGATTAGTGATTGATAGCAATGACTAGTAAGGTTGGATTGCGGTAGATTAAGATCTTTTATGGTGAATTAAGATCTATTAAGACGGGATACGGTTGATTAAGATGGATTAATTAGAATATATAAAGGTAAATTAAGGTGGAATGAGGTGTGCATTAACATGAAATAAGCCGTATTAAGATCAATTAAGATCGGTTAGGGTGGATTACGGTGGATTAAGATGTGCTAAGGTGGGTTCAGTTGAATTAAGGGCGGTAAAATAATGGGGCTGCTGAGTCGACGTGTGTATAAAAGCTACCCGTTCCAATAGTATGCGCCAGGCTTTCGCCTTCAAACCAGGCAAGAAGACTTTAAGTGTCCCAAGAAATTTTTGAGAGGCACGCTCTGTGGAACGCGTCGCAGTCAATGGGAATTTGGTGTGCCGTTTGTACGATGACGGCGGCGCTTTCTGAAGAAGACGGGGTTTTTGCCCAATGAAACAAGCAATGCTCTACCATTAAAAACAGCGAATTGCAAAAACAAGCTAGTTCAGCAGACCGATGTAAGTACATGCGAGTAGACAGGTCTGGGCCTTCGAGGGAGGTTATCACAAGGCTGAAAGTTTGGTTTCTTGTACAGGTCAAAAGCCGCTTATTTTAGTCTCTGCCGGCTCTGTGTGCCATTTGGCAATGTTTCCAAGAAGCTCTAAACAGAGGACAGGCAATGTTCGCTGCCGCTCGCCTTAAGACAAGCCAACCCGGCATAAAACCTTGAAGACGCCTTCTTCTCATAATATCATTTCGCCGTGTCCCACCGAACGCTTATGTAGAACGTCCGAGAACTTCGTCGCAATTACACCTACAAGGGCGGCTTGGGCATATGTTGTGTGGACGTATGATAATTTTGGGGGTGATGGTGCAGTATAATTGCGGAGACGATCAGAACTTTCCAGTAAGGCGAAGGAGAAAGACCAGTTGGGCCTTCTGTTGGTCTGCTCTTGAACGTTCTGTCGAGGTTTGCGGCCGCGCCCGTCACCACTTGACGAGCCCCATAAACGGCAACCTCCGGCACTGCTGCTTCCCTTTCCGGGTGCGCGATCCCGGGCTCGCTCTCCTGTTTTTGTATTTCACGATTTTGTTTCCTTCACGATGCGCATGCTTGAAGCAAAGATCTGAGACTTTCGCCTTAAACGACGGCGCTTTACAAGTGGACAGTTATCTACTATGCAGTTGCAGCGTAGGATAATATGACTTGCTTGAAAGTCAGGTGTGTGTGTGCTACAGACTAGCGCCGTGAAGTGAAGTCATCGAATGATGATGGAACCGAAATTGCTTCTTCGTGTGAGGAATTTCCGAGCAATTTCATAGTGCACTGTGTCCGTTTGGATGGTTATGATGCAACGGGTGAATTTGTTATATGCCACTCAAATAATCTAGCTGAGCACTTATGCCTCAACACCCAGAAAAAGAAAATGGCGCAGCTTGCGCTAGTCGTGCAAAGTTGGAGAAACAGCAGAGCTGGTGGACCCTCTCCCTTCGTCGGAGACCCGGCTGTTGCACCTCACATGGATTTCCGAACTTGCCGCTGAAAGTTCTCCATGACTGGCAGGCCCGGATGGTTTTAAAAAAGTCCGCAGGCTTTCACATCTCTCCCAAAGTGGACCGAGTAAGCACGCGCTAGCACCCACGGCAACCGGCTTCACGAACTCGGCGTCTGTGCTCCCCACTTTCGGCGCGAACGCACGTGAACTGGCGAGTATAAGAGCACGCGAGAGATCACGCCATGAACGCTGGGCATAGTGTTCTCGAAGGTCGAGCTGGCACGCTCCGCACGAGGCGCACACTCACGTGCACTGGGCATTTGTTTTGTTTTTGTGAGCTCCTCACGTGGCGCAAGCCTGGGCGACGCCGGGCGCTCCCCACGAGGCTCACGCTCACATGCGCTTGGCTGGGCTGAGATTTCTGGTAACGCTCGACGGCGGAACTGGAACCTTCAACACTGCTGTTAAATGCACAAGCGGCGTTCCGCTGGTGGCTCATCACCATTCAAGCACTATGTTTTGCTTTTAAAGACGATAGTCTTTCTTGGGCTACTTAAACCCAGAAATTTTGGTCTGTCTGCATGTCTGTATGTCTGTCTGTCTGTCTGTTCGTCTGTGACTCGATTCAGCCACCCGGCCAAAGCAAAACAATGCCTGCGCAATAGTCTTATATAGTCACAGCTAAATCTACCCGTCTATGTCCGGTGTAAGGTTCATACTTGTCAACATTGTTGAAGAAGAACAAGACATTGAGCAAATATGAGACAACAAATCAATACAGAAGTGATATTTGCAGTGTTCCTTTATAAAAAAATCAAACATGCTTGACTTTTGCGAAATTAAATACTTCATCAACTGCAGAAAAAGAATTCACTCCGCCGTCGCCTGCTGTCGCCCGCGCCACTATACTTTCTGGCGCCATTTTAAGAAATCAACCGGCAACAGTTACGCAAGGTTCCACTAGATAGGTTCCACGTTCTGCTTGCAACGCACGTGGAGTAGGGAAACGCGGTTCTATAAACGTTGAAGTAGGGCGCCTCGACTAACGCGCGTCTTCGCCGTACGGCAGCGTTCGCATCGAGACACCCGGTTTGGAGCAGTGGAACGCGGGAAATTTAAAATGATTTAAGCAAACCTTTGGCGTCTTTACCTTGGGAGGAGCGCGACGCGATTCAAGAGGAACAACATGAGAGGTGAGCGGGAAAGCGAAGGGGTGCATTTACTTCGCAAAAGCCGATAAAGACTATCGTCTTTTGACGACATTTGCAACGAAAGGAGCAGATACGCGGCCAATTTTTTTGCTCGCAAACGTATATATCCGATCATGCCCATTGAAGATTCGCAGCGCGGGTGAATGATGGTCTCTCAGGTCAGTGACGCTATGCGATAAAAGCAAAGAAAGAGCGTTGCTAGGTAACGCTGTTCTGTCAGAGTGTGAAGCACCTTAATCAAGCCGGTAAAGGGAAAGAATGCCGCGCGAGCAAGATAACCTGTTGTCCAGCAACGCCCAGGTTGTTCGGCGGGGAGTCGGAGCGTTCGAAGCGCGTCTTCAGGCACCGCTCACAACCACGCAGTGCTCCTTTCGCTCGAGCGCTACACCTCCGCATTCTCCAGAGTGTAGCGAATTCCAGCCGGGGAGGTTGTGTGCCCTAACCTGGAAGATTCGTTACGGGCCCGTGTGTGGAAGCTAAGGAAATAAACAGACACGTGTATGGAAGTTAACAAAATAAATAGACGGAGAAGGCAGTAATGACAAAAAATCACGCACCCCTCAGTGTAACGACGAGGATGGTTGAACGCGAAGCTTTCTCGTGGCGGATTCTTTTATTGTCGTCTAGGTTTGGACTGAGTTTCGACCATGCCTAAACGGAGCAAACGGATATATGCCGGCTTCATAACGCGAAGGACCCAGGTTCGATTCCAGCAACGGGGAGCATTTTCTTGTTCCACTTCCCCCGCGATCGTTCATTATCATCGGCAAAGAAAGTTGGCTTTCAAGCAGGCCGTTTTCGCGTTACAGACGCCATCAGTGAGAACACTAAGGCTTCACTTCAAAAGTGAGCGGGTACAGCGGAATTCGGGGGTTCACTTCATGTAAAGACCGTCCTATTCTTTTTTTCCATAGTTTTTATCTTCTAAACGAGGCCGCCCGCCTGACGACGGGGGCTAATTGGCATCGATAAGCCAAGCCCACCAGAGCGCAGTAGTAGCGTCGTTCAGAGCTTATAGTGCATGACATGTTTGAATCAAGGACCATTTGTTCAGGATAATATTGTAGGAACCAAGAATAGTTGGTCAAATCAGCTGGCCGCTTCCGACTTTTTTGTTTCTCTCTCGGATAAAATCGGGATGATTGCAGGTATTTAAAAATAAATTTGTTTAATCGCCCGATACTCGCACAATTCGTGATGGTTTCATTGCTCAAATACCGTGTACACAACCTATCGTCAGTTCTCTCCTCTGCCCTGCTGGGCGTATGGTATTTCATCCCATTTTCCTCTCTCTCAACGGAGTCAATCTTCGCAGGTGATAAAATACACCTGTCGGACTTCCACTAAGGAGCCCTCCCAGATTCTTTCTCTACCCTTCTCGCTCCAACATCATTTAGGAACTGTCAAATGCTGCCAGAAATGTACCATGGTCCGAAAATAAAGGGGGGAAACCATTTTCAGGAAGCCCGACGAGCTATTCGTACCATTTGATGGCCTGTGGCCTATGGCGCACATCAACGCGCATGAGCTACGGGGAAGCAAATCAGCAAGGAACAACTTTCTACGCACGGGGGTGGAAAAAACGGACGAAAATTACGAGGATACCTCAGCCCTCCGTATACTATACACTTAATACGTTAGAGTGCAATTGCTGAACTGTTATTTATTTATTTATTTATTTATTTATTTATTTATTTATTTATTTATTTATTTATTTATTTATTTATTTATTTATTTATTTATTTATTTATTTATTAGTAATACCCTCAGCGCCAATGGCATTACAGAGGCGAGTGGTTACATTCATAAGTATAACGAAAAGAAAAAAAAAGCAGCGAAAGAAATACATATCAAACAAACATCTTTATACAAAATTAGGCAAAACAACAATAAAAGAAACGCTGCATGTAAGCATAACTGCACCCAACAAAGCATGAATTACAAAATGTTGACTACGGCATTTTTGAAGAGCGTGTGATTTACAATGGTTGCTGTAGGTGAGGGAAGGCGATTCTATTCTAACGACGTACTGGGAATAAACGACTGAGAAAAAGCGTTCGTTCGGCTTGATGATATGCCGACTTTGTGAGCATGATCAAGGCGAGAAGAAACGTGCAATGGAGGCAAAATGAGTTCTTCGTGCAGATGTTGGTGATGACATATTTTGTGGAACAACAAAAAGTAGGGAAATTTTACGTCAAACTGCTAGGGATGTCGGAATTGTGGGCACCACCGTAGCTTCCTGGCGCTTCGGTAACTGCTGCGCCACTTGGTCAGGCAGCAGGGTGAGCGCGTCACCTCGGCACGGCGCACGCTGAAATAAAATTATGTTTACTCTCGTAAACTTCGACATCCTTTCTCCTTTGCGTATTTTCTTTTTCTCATTGCCAATCAGAGGTTTTTGGCCACTCTGTAGGCTTAACATTAGGCATCCGTAACATATAGCCTTTCGATGTGCCAGGTAACGCCAGCTCACCGTACGTAAAGCTTCGGGTATAAGTCGACGATGTTAGAGTACAAAGCGTAACTTCAGGCCTACCGTAAGGCGGGCGAATACCCGCGTTCGTATTGCCAAGCAAAAGGGAGACTCACCGTGAACGTACTTAGTGATTCGCCTAGTTGCTATTTTCTGTAAATAGCATGCACGAATTACTCGTGTCCCTCTAAGACGATCCCGAGGCTCAGCTCAGCCGCAATGCAGTCTATTGACCAACCCATTCCGTCACCCAAGTAAATTTATCACCCAAGCAAAATGGCTCTGTACAATGCAGAAGGTGACGCTTGCATTTCTGGATGCCACAGCGCAGAGTGAACTTTTGAGTCAAGTCGTATGCTCGAACATGGTGATTCGGCAAAATTTTTGGGGGGGGCTGCATGGATTGGTCAACAAGGTGCATTGTTCCAATAGTCTCCAAAAATACACTGAAAATAGTTTATCCAGTACCTCGCCAACCCAAAAACAAAGTTATAATGATATTTGCTTGATTCCCTCCTGTCAGAATCTCGCAGAGTACCGCAACGAGCGATTCTCTTGCTTTGCGACACCTCACTACCCCCAACTGTGTTTAGGCTTTAATTATCTACTAAATATGCATTAACCCTTATACATGTAAGGTTTTATTACCGCCAAGGAGTTGATTTGAAAGTCTGTGCAAAGTTCTTTTAAAGGTGATTTTAAAAAAATGAATAAAATGCTGTGTAAATGCAGTTGGAAAAGCGCGTCGGAAAAATAGTGTCATTTCTTTGTGTTTTTACGTAAAAATACCCAAAAAGACTGAGCAACAGCTTTCTCTGAAAATTTATTCTTCGCCACACGAACGATATAACGACTTTAAATGGAAATACTAATAAACTAAAATCTATTATTTGCACCTGATTCACCGGTAGAGGGAACACGCTAAAATTTCGAATTGGCCTCTGTCTATTTTTCTCCCTCTCATTTTAAAGTCCGCCGATGAAATTAACCTCGTCGAACGATCATAGGCAGTCGGTTACACCAGGGCCGATAGTTTCTGCTGGATGCATTGGCGTTCCAGCTCCCCCTCTACTGTAATAAAAAGCACGCCTGACAGGTTTGGTTACAGTGTCGGTTGAAATAGCCACAACATTCGATGGGCGGGATGACCTGCCCTCCGTGCACCGGCATATTTGAAATGCGGCCCTCTCTTTGCTCATTCATCAGTTGCTTGGAGACACGCTGCATGCTCACTCGCATAACCTCTCACGGGGTAAGCGTTTCCTAAGTTACTTAACAGCCAGGCGTAGCGGATAGCTCGATCAGAAAACGAGGGCCAGCTTCCAAGGCCGCCGTCTCGCTCATCTCTCCGCTATTGGCCTAGATACCCCGTGCACCGCAACGATGAATCGGTGATCTGGCTTGAGCTGGCACGGGTCGATTGGCCGACGTACGGGGTGGTTCTCGGACGAAGCGCTCGTGGCCCGCTCGTGGGCATCCGGAGCTTGCTCGCGTCGGGAACACGAACCTCAGTCGGGTGGCCGAGCGATCGGCGAGGCCAGCCGGCGTGTTTCCCTGGCTGCGCGCACACCGGGCACGCCACGCAGTCAGCAGTGACCGTGCTCGCTGGCTCCCCGCAGGAGAAACGCAAAACTCATGACAGTTTGTAATTACGGCAGCCGTTTGATTGATGGAAGCCGACGATGGCGTCGGCCATCTTGGATTTCGCAACCCACTTGGGCCTGCTCATGACCGATCGGCGACGTCAAGTGACGGTTCGGGCCTTGACTTGTCTCGGAGTCATCCATCCATCTTGGAGGCGGCCGGATGTGCAGCAGGGACCTGCGCCCAATTCCACCACGCGCACGCGCCATGCGCGCTGGTCCGTCAGCTGCCCATCCGCTCGGGGCCCGCCGGGCTCTTTCTGCGCCCGTCTCCGCTGCTCCGGGGGAGTCTGTCGTCCTGCATGGGCGGTGGGAGCGCCGCCTCGCTCAGCACCTACGTGTAACGTCCGCTCGGTGACACAGGCAGAGAAGAGGGGAAGCAGCCCGTCGATACGAGACCGATATCAACTGGTTATGCCCGCGAGGGAATACGCCAAAAATTTGTTTCAGCAGCGAACAATCCTTTGTTCAAATCGTTCTCAAGAAGTTGTGACAAGTAGCTATGCTCAGGGAATTTTTGAACTGCTGACCTCCTTTCGAAAAGAGCGCATCCCATAGCATTGCAAACGAAATGGAAGCTGTGGTTTCAATATATTGGTCACGTATAGCGGCTTTCAAACACACATCATGCGTTCTTTTTTCCTTGTCAGCCAACAGAAGCCAGCAACGTGAATTTCGTTTTCACGTCCTCGAACTACGCGCGAGCCAGCTGCCGTGGCAGCGGGAAGGCTCAGGATGTACTGTCGCCGTCAGTGGTTCGGAACCAGCTCACATCGGCCGTTTTTAGCACACCGAAAAAAACGAAAAACGAATTAGTCCGGAGTCGTACTGCGCCACACACCCAGTGTCAAATAGTGACTCACACCAAAATATATTTTTAATTGCATGCTTATTAATCCTTTGAGTATAGACTTCTCAATTCTACATCGCAATTTTTAACTAAATTTGTGCCTCACTTATGCAAGCATTCGAAAAGTTACGTCTCCAAATAGAAACCCATCACGGTGGCTAAGTGCATGGATAAAGCCTTCTGCTATACTCAGCGCGAGTTCGAGCAGTTGATTCCCAGCCGCCGTGATGGTTTTTGTGAGACACGAAACACCTGTGTGCATGAGTATTTGGCGCACAGTAAATATCTTTAGTCTTTCACTTCGACTCCCGAATTTCAGTTTGAATTCAGAGTAAACGTGGACGCTTCGCCAACCCTTTATGTTTTTTTTTTCTTAAAAGATGGGGTTGACCTCGAAAATAATTTCCCTAGTTTGTGAGCCTTGATTTGCATGAAAACATTGGAGGCCACTGTATTTTCTTCTCTCTCACACTTTTGGCCAGATAAAATAGGCAAGAAACGGTTGACTTAGCCTCAAGCATCTTTGAATCTACCCTTCCTCAGGACTGAATGTTTGAATGCCCTGGCGCGCTCAGCTGGCACGCACGACTGAGAGCACGCTCGTGTAAGGAACTCGTTTAGCAAACTGATGTTTATTTTATTCTAAAGCATTTCCTTCTTCCAGTGTTCTGACATTGGCACACGCACTTGTGAAAATGCCATTGGTGAACTGTTTGATTGAATCGGAAAAACGGTAATTACAAACATAAAAGGAAATAGTCGCAAGCTTATTCTGCCGAAAATATTTCGTTAGGGGCCGAGTTGGTCCCACCAACGTCACGGGGGCTCACAGAAGCACCGCTGGATAAATTTAATGTAGAAACAGGTATCGTTCTGACCTCCTCACGTCCCTCCCATGCCAACTTTTCGCACCTCAATGCAATTCGTGTTGTGTTATTGTATGGTGTTCGAACACACTTTCGACTAGACCACGACATTGCTTCTTGATTTCGTGCATAAAACTACCACGCGTATTTGAGGTATGGTGGGATGCGCGAGAACGCTCCCCGTCCAGTACTGTCCTTTGAAGTGGAGGAAAGTTCCCCGGGTCTCGCCATGATGGTTATGATGATGGTGATCATGATGTGAGGACGGCAGTGACGTCATCGTGAAGTACGTACGGAAAGTTAATTCTATCAAGGAGGCATGTGTACAAAACAGGTAATGATAAAATACTGCAGACCAAGGCGTCAAAGCTAGAAGACGGAATAGATGGGTTACGGAAGGGGGGGTGGGAGGGGGGCGTGCGGGGGCGCGTTGGTGGTTAGGTCTCATAATGCTTAGCACTCTTAATGATGGACTTCGTGATGGAGTGTATCAGAGGATGAAAAGAGGGACTCGGGGATTTCTGGAAATCAGAGCGTCATACGGGTTGAGACATTTAAATTTACAGTTTAACGCGCTGAAATAATGCCTGGTTTGCGGGCGTGCAGTATGCTGTACGGGTAAAATTTAAGGCCGCTCAGTGTTTTTGACTTGCGGACGTTTCTTTACTCCTTTTTGCTTTCCTTGTTTTTATTTCAGGTTCATCACAAATTACGCTCACCGTCGCGGAGAATCGATATCGCCACCTAATGCCCCAAAAGGTCAAAAGCTACCAGAAGTGCCGTGACGCCAAGGGTCCTAACATTGCCTACACAGATATATCTAGATAAACCTAAATAAATCATCACATCGTTTGTTATACGCAGTGGACAAAAAGTAGAAGAGTAAAAGCATAGAAAAGGTATAGCAAATATTAGTGTATAATATGTAGTAAGCCTTCATATCGTGTGGAACCGGAAAAAAATACCAGTTCGGTTACGGTTCGTGTTCGGGTAAATTCATTTCGTTCCGGTTCAGTTCCGGTTCGACTAAATCATGCACCAAACCGGTTCGCGAACCGGTTCGCAAGCTTGAACTGGTTCGAGTACCAGTTCAGAACTGAATTATAAACGAAGGGCGAAAAAAAGTAGCTCAAAAACACCCTAAAACTCAAATACAATATTTGTTCATTCAAAATACTTCTAAAGTCGATAGTCTTTCTTGGGCTACTTACACCCACAAATTTTGGTCTCTCTGTATGTCTGTTTGTCTGTCTGTCTGTCTGTCTGTGACCCGATTCAGCCACCCGGCCAAAGCAAAACAGGGCCTGCGCATTAGTCTTGTATAGTCACAGCCAAATCTACCCGTCTAAGTCCGGTGTAATGTTCATACGTGTCAACATTGTTGAAGAAGAACAAGACATTACGCAAATATGAGACAACACATTAATACATAAGTGATATTTGCCGTGTTCCTTTATAAAAATATCATAGGTGCTTGATTTTTGCGAAATTAAATACTTTATCCACTGCAGAAAAAAAAAATCACTCCGCCGTCACCTGCTGTCGCCCGCGCCGCTATAGCTTCTGACGGCACTTTGAGAAATCAAGAGGCAACAGTTACGAAAGGTTCCACTAGAGAGGTTCCACGTTCTGCTTAGAACGCATGTGGAGTAGGGAAACGCGGTTAGTAATATAGTTCAGCGAGTTACCAAAGGCCAGTTATTTCAAATTATGCAATGTTAAGCTTTGCCTTTATCGTATGTTTAGCGTACAAAACCAAGTATGCAAGGAGAAGCAGCAGAGCAATAGCGCCGACCACGGGCTGCGGCACCTTCAGTACTGGGCTTGCTATAATCTCAACAAACAGGGAATGCTGCCTGCATCCCTATAACAAAGCAATCTACAAAAAACTTGCACGTAAAGCGCGCACACACACGCACGCACGGACACAAAGTAGGTCATTATATCCCCCTGTTAAGAGCACTTTTCCTGTACAAGAGGCTATAGTGCGAAATGACCTTGTGGAGATCAGTGAACTCGAACGTTAAGCGCCTAAGCCAAGGCCCACCTCTCGATTCGAAAGGATACAATCTCTCAAATTTCGAATTGACTCTAAATTTTGCCTCGGCCTATTCTTCTGTTACCTACTGTGTTTCTGCGGCCGCCCTGCAGCTAATTTTCCCCTTATTTTTGCTATATGGGGTTCGCCTCCCTTCTACTAACCAATAAAAAGTAATTTTTTCTATAGCCAGTGCAAGTATGCGTCTCCTTCTTCCTGGGAAACATTCGTAGAGCTAGTGTTTTCAGACTTTCGGCTATGTACCAACCGGCCATAATTCCAGCTCTTTTGAGTGGCTACAAGTACGCACACTTGGCGTTTAAATCTCGGCCTCTACGCAGTGCAGCAATCCTTCGGCCTGATTGCCCCTGCACAGTCCCTAGGAGGTAAGGCAAAGTCATTGCTGCAAGTCTCCTGCAGGCTCCCGAGAGTGTGACTTTTCTTTTGCCCAGCCTTGCACCCTGCTATCTCGACCAGCAGCAAAGTACAATTGCAGTATTGGTGTGCGGTCCTTTCACCGTGTTGTCACCACGAAGAGAGCGTTTCTAGCGTGTTGGCTCATCCCAAGTGGAAAAGTATGCGAGAGATTGCGAAATTGATGGCGCGTAAAAGGAAGAAACCCCGAATGCACTGGCCACCCGTTCTTAACTGCCAATGGTCCAACCGTTTTGTCGGGAACCGGAAGCCATTATTTCTTGTTTCGGTTCAGTTCCGGTTGGACATCCTATTCGGTGCCTGCATCATTCGTTGCGTGCATCAGATATATTCGGTGCGCGCATCAGATATGGCGACCGGGTTAGAGACAGTGGAACCAATGTCTCATGTGGGGACAGTGTCGCAGTAGCATGATTAGTGTATCTGCTACCAGAGGCTATGTCCGACGTCGAGGTAGTACAGCCAACAGCCACCCTGAAATACAAGCTGCAGATGCTGGTACACACCCCGTGCGTGTGCAATATCCCGCTCCTCTGGCACCTACCACAGCAGCTATTCGCCACGCCAGTGAAAAAGAAGGTATTCGGCGCACCGCGCGCGCACTCATTCCCCCGCGCGTTACGGACGGTAGTCCGGCGAGGGCAACGCATGGATTCCCGGACTAGGGTTCCACTCTCACATTTGAGCTCATTAAAATGTTTTCTCTCTCTCTCTCCCGCTTAGATGAGGTCCTGCTCCGACGACTCCGCTTGGAGGTGGCCCTCACGCTGGCTGTGACGAAGCCCTGACCACCTCAGTATACCATGCCCCACTTGATTCGGCGTGTCCCTTCTGCCCCGTTCCTGTTAGGCAGGCTACAGCGGAGCGCTTGCAATGGTGTGGAGCTGCCATGCCCTGAAAAAGACTACGCCTCGTGCACCTAGCTCGCCTCCTGCGGCTCGCGCCCCGGCCGTCCCCCGGACTTTGCCTCGTGAACACACGGTCCACATCACTGCCCACTTCTCCGGTTTCTTCGGGAATCCGGAATCTATATGTATATATAGTTTTTGTTGTGCTGATTCCGCAATTTAAAAAAAAAACACTGGAAGAAGCTTCGTCGACGACTCCAGCTGAAAAAAAACCACTGCCACATTCTCATCTCATAAAAACTCGCTTAGGGGTCCTGTGCAACTTTTTCTAATGGAGGCGAAACAGGAAAATGCCCGTGTGTTTAGATCTAGGCGGATGTTGAAGAACCCAGGTGGTCTAAAATTATTCGTAGTCCTGCAGCATCAGTGCACGAAACCACAGTTGGACGTTTTCTGAACAAGTCGAATCAACGGAAACGCTGCACAGGGAAGAGAACGCCCGTGCTGGTATCGAAATGGTACTCTTCGCAACTACTGCAGCCCTCAATCTATCCACCTACCCGTCCTTATCGATACATCTAGAGGACCCGTTGCATTACCTTCTGAATGCCTGTCGTGAGGACCGTTGAGTTAGCGTCAAGTACCGCATGACTCTTGGCGCTATCATTGGAGAACGCGTTGAGAATACTATTGGGGGCCCGCCACGTTGCTCCGTAGACAACCCTTGCGAGGGCCGTGCCATTATGTGTTATTGGAGCACGTTTATTTATTTATTCAGTTATTTAACAAGGTGCGAGCGAGAAGCTTTCGCTGTTGAAAATTGGAGGGGCAGTACACGAGGAAACGTTTCCCAGCGCACAATGCCGTATATAAAACGAAAGAAAGGTCTGGGCGCTTGCAAAGACTGCACATCAGCAGGCATGGGCTTAGTGCGGGACAACCCCAGCAGGAAGTACGTGTGCAGTACACACCTTCGGTGGCACATAAAAAAACAGAGGGAATGGGCAAGGAACGAGAAATCCCAGGCAGGAGCAAACGCCTGTCAACCGCTCTTTCATTCCTTTTTAATGCAGAAGTGTTAGGTGGCTTATTGAGAGAAAAAGCTACCGTGCTGCAAACGTGGCAGACAAATTTCCGTTGCTAGTTTGGCTTATAATGCAATAACCATGTCAAGCCCGCTCTTTGGGCTATTTTTACTCGCCGATGAAGACCACACTTTCGGAGTTGCATTCGTCGCATCGTCCTGCTTGGCATAACGAAACGATTAAGAGCTAGCCCTCGTCTTTCTTGTGGGAACACATTACAGGACTTAACAGCTTTAAATCTGCACCGACGAGATGTCCTTTAGGGCCAGCAGCGATAGTTCATGCACTCCAGCACTGAGCGGGATGTCGCGAGTTCGATTCTCGGCATGAGAGCTAAACAGGAAGATACCAGTACGCGGGAGTCAAGTTCACTCTTGTATACTATCGTAAGGTTCAAATGAATCTGGAAGCGGCTTGCGCAATGGCGCACCTCGTAGCACCTGTGCAGCATCGGCGCGGGACCCGGCATATTTGACTTGGGAAATCGGCTCGGATAGCGTATGCCCGTCCTGATGTTTATTTACTTCGGCCAACAGGTGGCGTGTCCGGTCGGTCTACAGTGGACCCTCCGTGGTGCAGACGGCTGGGCGCTGAGAGCCCAGAGTGCCTAATTGACTAGCCGCGTCTAACGTATCGCCTCCTGCACGGCTCCTCGGCGGGTGCCCGCTCGCGCCCTCTCCGTCGCGAACGCACACAGTGTTCGGCCCGGATGACGTAACGAGGGCCACTGGGTGGCCACGTGCATGCAGCTCTGTCGACCCTCAAATCTGCCGGCGGGCTGCTTAGTGGCCGACTGGCGTGACCTCCGGGGCAGAGCGGCGTGACATCGGACTGAGGCGCCGCTAACCAGGGGTTTAGAGCGAGGCGCCGTTTGAAGGATGACCACGCCGAGCGCGCAGCAGTCCGAGGAAAAGAATCCAGCGCGCGTCTGGTTGTTCCATGCGGCGCTTAAACCTCCCCCTTCAGAAATAAGGGATCAATCAAAGTTTGCTGCACTTGCACGGCTTGACCGATGGGGAGGAATTGCGGAGCTCGCGATGTGTCTTTCTTCTTCTCTTGCCTTTTGTTCTCCTCTTTACCTGCCCT
This sequence comes from Haemaphysalis longicornis, assembly GCF_048455015.1. NCBI lineage: Eukaryota > Metazoa > Arthropoda > Arachnida > Ixodida > Ixodidae > Haemaphysalis > Haemaphysalis longicornis. The sequence goes on from NW_027526203.1 coordinate 405,218,183, forward strand.
TTTTTCCCTTTCTATCGGCGCTGCCGCTTCTTAAGGTACGCTCGCCGTACAGTCCACATTGCTCGAGTCTCTTAGATCCGTCTCCCCGGTCCTCTTTTTTCGTTAATACGGCACAAGAGCCGTGTACTTAGGATGCACGCGGTTTTCCTTGAAGACTACAGTACGCTTGGTTTCCCAGGCTGGCTAAGATTCCGGGAATCACTGAGGTCGTTGCTCGCAATGCGCAGCCTACCTGTGTGGCCAGGTAGCCAACAGGCAGCACAGTGTTTATTTGCTTTCCGGTTCTCAGTTGCATCATGTGAACCCTATTCGTATTCGAACAAACTTCACCATGGAAATTTCAGATGCACGGGATTTCAAGTAGATGTTTAATTTATTATTTTTCTGATCAATTAGTATAACACGTATCGCCAGCCTTACGCCCATCTCTGGCACTTTTCTAGGTAGAGTACATGTGAAAGCGTAAATGAAATGGCAGCAGGAAGTCGCCTAAACAAATTAATCAATTTTGGATTTGGAACAATTGATAGGATAAAATGACAACCGCTCGGCTATACACTCTTAAAAAAAAGGTCGGAGCATTCACTAATGGAATACTAACAAGTTACTTGTCCCAGTATACACTAGGTACTTAGTAACTGGAGGTAGTAAATGTAGCACTTGTCAGAATTACTAACCGAAGCAGGCAGTAAGCACCACTACCCCAACTAGTAAGGTCCCAGCGATAGCACTTTTCTGAGCTACACGCGTTTACTAACTGGCCATGCACAACCTAGTCATAAGCACGACCTAAATCTAGTGCTACCACTTCCTACACTCAGTTAATTTACTAACCATGCAGTTGTTAGTGCCATAGCCTACGTACAAAACCGCGGGGTAGTAAGGTTCGTAAGGAGTTAGTAAATACGGCCGTTACTACCTTTTTACGACCTTTTTTTTTAAGAGTGTACTGGGACCGAGCATAACACTCGTCATGAGATAAAATAACAGTTTCTAAGTGGAACCAATTTGCCGCTAATAACGATCCGCAGCTGCGTGCCAGGAGCAAGATGATACGTGCCAGCGGCAAGAATCAACGAAGCGCACTACATGAGTACAACACCCTGTCACAGGCATCCGAGAAATATAGCGAAAAACCAACGCTATTTACCAGTGTCATAGAATCATGAAAGCGGAGCATCCAGGGCTCTGGTCGGACGAACATCTTTATTGAAATTATTTTTTTTTTCGGAAATTAAGGAGAAGGAGCGCGCAACAAACGTAGCGGTGAACAAATGTAGCGCAGCAGAAACACTCGGGACGGAAAGAATACACACGGACGAGCGCTCACTTCCAACTGATTCTTTATTCACAAGACGGCAAAAATATATGCTTAGCCTTAGCAGGAACAAAAAAGAGATAGGAAACAAAAAAAAGGGCTGCTAAGGCTAAGGCTAAGCTTCCTGCTAAGGCTAAGCATATATTTTTGCCGTATTGTGAATAAAGAATCAGTTGGAAATGAGCGCTCGTCCGTGTGTATTCTTTCTGTCCCGAGTGTTTCTGCTGCGCTACATTTGTTCACTATGAATTACCAACTAGCCCAGTCTACAGCTTTACTTAGTTAAACGTAGCGGAACTCAGCAAAGAATGAAGCTAATGAATCGACGAGGTCAAGTCTGTGGCAAAAAAAAAAAATGTTTAGAAAATTTTTCGACTGCGCTTCACTTTCTACAAATCGCAGCTTGGGCACAGCCCGACCTTATATTTCCTGTTGACTTCTCAGTTGAGCCAGCAACTGTTGATCGAAGTATCGGTGTGTCCCACAAACACAAATTCATAAGGCCTGTACTTCCTATATTCTTCATGCATTATTGCTGTTTCCAGGGCCAATCATTCCCGGCCGGAAAAGAAAATTAGATTTTCCGTTTATGCACTCGCGTGCCGTAGTTTGTGAACAATGAGTAACGGACCATAGGAGGACGCCGAAACATTGCTATCTTGGCTCTCTGCAGCTAAGACGCAGAGACCATGATAACGTCTTTGCTACAATGTTTTCTTCGCAATTCTTTTCTGCTTTTTTTTACAAGAAAATGACAAAACCTTGTCCACAGCAGTGCGGGGCATTGCAAAAGTGGGTTTTTTGGGTTATGCATTGTTCCTTGTGTTCCCTTATTTTTGTTTTCACTTCGTAAATCATAATGAGATAGAAACGATAAGTGAGGATGGTGCGGTGGTTATGATGATTTTGTTGTCAATGATGATTATGATGACGACGATGTCGACGAGGAATACGACGACAACGACGACTACGACTACGACGTGTTCTTGGTGGGCGATAAACATGCGCGCGTGCGACTCGCGGGTCAAGTAAACAGGCTCTTCATGGCCCACCGCCTGCGCCTGACAAGCGCCACGAAAATGGCAACCGCTCTTCTAAACCGGACGCCGCATTATTTTTGCTACAAAACACACACACACACACAAAAAACAGAAATAAAATTACTGAATATTGGAGCGTGAGGGGTAGCACAGGGTATCTGTCTAGGCCACCACAGAAGGTTCAACAGAAGAGTTAAAGGCGAAATAGTGCATGGTTGTAGTGTAAACACCTATAAGCGATACATTTGTGCACACAGCTACGGAGGTTGAGAGGACAACTAGGGCATAAATGGCAAGCGTTACATGCTTTAAATCACAAAAAGAGGCGAGTAGAGAGTGATAATGCAAGCATACCTGCACTGTATATCCCAGAACAAAACAAAATCTTTACATTATGATATGTGTATATATGTATATATATATATATATATATATATATATATATATATATATATATATATATATATATATATATATATATATATATATATATATATATATATATATATATATATATATATATATATATATATATATATATATATATATATATATACGCAAATGTGCAAAGCTAGACCTTGAACACGGGCACGACACATAGAGTGGCGAGATTTCTACGGTTATTTAAGGGGGGCACTCCGTTAATAATTATTTCGTCCGCACAGTGCTGGCGCATGACACGACCTTTTTTTTTTTCTTCAGCTGAACGGTTTACCTAAAATATGATTTCGAAAAGGGTAAAGTATTGGTGGAATACTCAGAACGGCATCCAGAGAGACAACAGAAAGAATCACCTTTGAAAACGAAGCCAAAATTGTATACAGCTTGTTTAAAGAGAACGCGTAAAATTCTCACGGGGAAAGGACTGCCAGCGTTTGCTGGAAAACGCATTTGCTAATAAAGAGGAAAGACGAGAAGAGACTCAAGAATAGGTTTGGATCACTGGGAGAAAATAAACAGGAGATGCGTGGACTACGGACACTGGACGGTTAAAACGCAAGTGTACACTCGACTGGTAGATTGGAATGACGCAGTGTCTTTCAAATAGAGTGGGTCAACTCCTTCGTCTAACGTGCGACAAAATGCATGGCGCAGCGAACCAAATTTGTGCAGCAAGGTACGCCTTCCCGTCGTAAGATTCTAGCCAGCGCGCTCAGTGACGAGCCCGAGCGTCTGTCGCAGCGGTGTCAAAACGCATCCGAAAGCTCTTCGAGAATTAACGCCGCTTAGCGACAGCACATCAGTCTCAAGGCACGTTAAGAGGGCACGCAGTGCACCGGGCGTACGGCAGTGCGCAGAGCGCTCCCAAACCCGCTTTCTTTTTCCTTCTCCACCCGCCGGCGCGCGGCGTGCAACGCTTCGTCGTCGCGAAGCCAGTAAAGTGCGACGGGCCGACTGCTCACGTAACCCAAGCCCGGGCGCGGCAGCCACGTGGGGACGTCACACACGTCGCGCCAATGCAAAGTCGTCCTCGGCGCAGCTAGCGGGTCGCGGAGGGAGCGGGGCGGCACTTCAAAGTCTGTCAGCGCCGGGCCGCCAAATTACGCCTAAATGAACCCGGGGCCGACAGCCGGCGCGTCACCGGCCGCGCGCGCTCACATATATCCGTCTCCTTGCTTACACTCCGTCAGGGGTTTTATTGTTGCCCGGCGATTGTGCGCCGTGTGTGCGCAAACGAATACGGACAGGTGTCATCCGAGACCAGTCGCTCGGAATGCGACACGTGCGCCGCGGCCGGGCGCCTTTGTTTCGAGCCAAAAAGGCGGGCCCCGGCCTCGATGGGGCCCGACAGCCGAGGGCCGCGAGTCGGCGCGCGTTAGCCGCTTTATCTTCTGTCTGCGCGACTCATTTGCCTCGACGGCTCCGCCAGAGACACTCCGCCGCCCGTTCTTGGTGGGCGATAAACATGCGCGCCTGCGACTCGCGGGTCAAGTAAACAGGCTCTTCATGGCCCGCCGCCTGCGCCTGACAAGCGCCACGAAAATGGCAACCGCTCTCGATTATTGAGCCATTAGGTGAAGCAGACGGCGCTGCTGCTGCGTGGTGCAACTGCGGAGGCGAAGTGGCACGGAGCAGGTGCCTTTTTATTCCTTTTTTTGTCTCACTCTCTCTCTCTCACGAAAAGTTCCCCCAGAAATAAAGGAGAATCAACGAGAAAAATTAAGAGATATTGCGTTAGCCCACGCTTAAAATCCAAGAACGTTTCAGGAAGTGTGCATAAAAATAGTATTGGTGATGCCATTTGCCTGGATCAAAATGCAACTGGTTGAACGTTTCATTTAGAGGTAACATCAATATTAAAAAGTTATTAAGGTTCTCACTAAATGTTAGAAGTATTGTTCCTATTGCTTAACAAAGAAATTTAAAAAATCAATAAAGCAAGTGAATTCCGGGCGGCGCGCCTGATAGGTGTATACTATACATACTAAAGAAACACACCCTGCGAGCTGTTGAGGCTGCGGTGGGGTGTGACACTGATGTCCAGATCTGCCATGCGGGTTTGGGTCGGGAGACTTGTTGCTTGATGCTGTGTGCTTACTTCGACTAAGACTTCCCCGGTTCTAAGTTTTTTTGCCTCGAAATATTTGCCTAGGATTCCTTCAAGGAACTTCGAGACGAGAAATACCGACTGGGCAGAGAGAGGTTTTGACTAACTAATTCAATGACCAAAAAACGGGGATAATTGTCAGGTTTCGGGAGAGTGATGTTTGGAAGAGGTGGGAATGGAACTTCGGTGCAGCCCCTTTTCAGGGACCGATCATGTTTGGAGGGGGTTTTTGAAAGTACCACACAGCACAGTAACAGTATAATAACGGGGGACGGGGGTACTTTCTTCTGCAGCCTTACCCTGATAGCTGAAGAGGTCCCGGAGCTCCCTTCCTGGTAAACAGATAGGGAGTCCATCGGCCCGAGCTCTCACTGGGACACATCGGGACGGCTCATTGGGACGGCTATCACTGGGAACACATGAATTACACCGTGCGCATCTGCGGATTGTGGCAAGGCAGCGCGCCATCCGCCTGTGACAGGCTGGGCCACGGAACAGGCTGGGCCACGGCTGGACCTCCGAATACATTTCACACAAATACAGAGCCCCCCTCATCGTACGCTGAGTAAAGTCGGTGTCATTCACATCATCCCCTAACGGGGTGTGGATACCTTAATCACGCACCACCTTCAGTGCCGTGCTCAGACACAGAACACCAACTACGTCTACAAAACCTGAAGCTCTGCGGGCGGCCTTCGCTTACACCAACGAGCAGCCGCACGAGAGTATGCTATCTTGACGGACTCGCGGGCTGCACTTCTATGGCAGATTGCGCTTGACATGCGTGCTCTGCATCTCAAAGCTCTACAGGCCCACCACCACACAGCCCTCCAGTGGTTCCCTGCCCATTGCTGAATAGCTGTTGACATGAAGCCGGACTCTGCACAGCATCCATCGCGCATGACCAACGTGAACCAAAGATCGCAATACCGTTCTTCAATAAAATCTGGGATGATGCCTAACATTATTACGCACCCCGATATCCCACTGACACACACTGCAGATACAAGATGCCGCCTGGACTCTCCAAGCGTGAAGAAGCAATAGTACATCGTATGCTGCTGAGTGTCGCCTACACGCGACACCTCCGCCTTAAGTTAAATTGGACCACTCTGCCACCCTTCCCACATTCCGATGAACTCGAATACCGACAACATCTTATCTGCAAATGGACGCGATTCACTGAACAAAGACTGTCCCTCGACGGCCGCTTTCCGTGGATATTAACCTGAAGGACTTATTTGCTATTGCGGTCGTGTCCGCAAGTGCCTCATGCGCGACAAAAGCTCCGATTTCATGCCTGGGGAATACCGGCCTTGACCAGACCTTGCAAATAATAGAGCGCATCCGTGCGCAGCGACATCCACATCGTAACCATTTTGTCATCATTGTCACGGCATTCATCTGCTAGGCTCCGCGGTGGCCACCCGCCAGCCCCCGCGGTGGCTCAGTGGCTAAGGCGTTGTGCTGCTGAGCACGAGGTCGCGGGTTCGATTACCGGCCGTGGCGGCCGCTTTTCTGATGGAGGCGAAAAGCAAAAACACCCGTGTGTACGAGATTTCGGCGCACGTTAAAGATCCCCAGGTGGTCAAAATTAATCCGGAGCCCTCCACTACAGCGCGCCTCATCGCCTGCGGTGTGTCGGCGCGTTCAATCGATCAATCAATCAATCAATCAATCAATCAATCAATCAATCAATCAATCAATCAATCAATCAATCAATCAATCAATCAATCAATCAATCAATCAATCAATCAATCAATCATATGGCGTACTAAGCTAGGCATCTCAGCTCGCCTGGCATTACCAGACCCATGACACATTGTTGTTCTCTCTCTCTCTTTCTTGAAAATTTTACTGTGCCACCTTCGCCAACTACAGCAATCTTAGAGGTTTCCACCCGTGCACTCTACCTGCACTGTGCCGACGACGGAACGTTTCCAGAGACCGCGTCAGTGCTCCAGCGAAACGGTAGAGCTAGCACGTACTTTTGCAATGATTTCACGTTCGGTACAGGGAATGGGTATAGTCGTCGGGGGCCCTTGCTTTGGCTCGAGGACATGCTACGCCGTGGCGTAAAGTAATACAAATTTGTTTATCTATTTACAGCGATGCTGTTTACAGCCCTGTGTGCGTGCATGTATCGCATGCGTTCCCGGGGGGTGTACCCGAGCTGGAAAATGTCCATGGACAGAAATCGTGCTGCGAAGAGAAGGCGTGGGGAGAAGTTTCCACAGCAAGAGGTGTTCCATAGAACGAGGCTTTGACATCTACACTGACGCCAGTATTCGCGACGGACGCATCGGTGTACCATGGAGATCTCCAGAGGCACCACACCTGGACGGCACGGCAGTGCCTGAGATGAACACCTGTTCACCCCTTGAAGCGGAGCTACGAGGCGTACTGGCCGTACTGGACCATTCACCGTACTCTGCGAATACACCTCAGATGGCACGCATATTGATCGATTCCCATGACGTAATGCAAGAACTCAGGAAACCATATTCAGACCACCCTATAGCCAACATCATTACGCTCTCCCTTCAACATCTTTCGCGAAATGGTGTGACTATACGCGTGGCGTGGACACCAGGCCACACGGATTTCCGGTCGGGGAACCAAGCAGCACACGATGCTGCCAGGGAGAGCGCTTCATTACCTCCCTCCCCTTCTTCCGTCGTGCCTTGCATGAACCCACGCCTGGAACTGGATGCTAGGCGTGTTCAACGCAAGATACCCTATTACATCAAGCTCCGAAACGATATCTGCCACAGAGCCTTCAAATACCCATGGTGGCAGAGATATTCATTAATAGAAGCATCGCCAACAGTGCCTGCACGCCCTCTGTTACGAGGAAATGGTACCATCCGAATGGGCACCCACCCCCGTATTGCCCTTATTGCCAACAAAACGTATCGTCTGACCTTCACCACCTCACGTGGGTATTGCGGTAATTGACGTCTATTTCTGACGCATCCCGCTTGCCAATGCCAGAGGGGTCTAAGCGTAAAAGGTCCAGTGCTTAAATGTGCTGTTACAGAATATTCGCATAGGTGCCATAGCGCCATTCGTTTTCAGCATCCGTAGCCGTTGTTTCGACGCTGTGTCGATGACCCCTTAAAGAAAAAAAAAAATCGTGAAACCTTCCACTTGATCTGTGAAGGTGGATCATCACCGAAGCGTTTTAGCCCACGACATAGATGTGACACAGAATTTAGGAGAAACGTGTAGGCAAATTTTATTTCTCTTGAGCATTGACTACGGTCATCCCTACGACACACGCACAGAAGGCACATACACGCGTGCACGTACGCACTTTTATGTTGAATGTACTGATCTTGAAAATAGTGCCTACATTGATAACTGTCTACTCAAAGTGCGAGGTGAGCACGGAACTCCTGCACTACCGTGCCCAGTGATTCTAGCTGGGAGAAGGTGAACCAGCGACTAAGTTATGGCCTTCGGCTTACAAACGTGTGTTCGGCATGTACTCAGTTCCGGGGTAGATGTTTGAGCAGGAAAGTACACGGGTGTACACGGGTAGGAAGTGCGTAGCAAAACAGGTTCCCGTTAATAGCGTATATATAGGTCTCACAAGGGTGATTGGCGAAGCCTCTCAGCTAAAGTAACCAAAAGAGGAAGAGAACGTCGCGAATGGAAAAATGTGATTGCGGTAATGAGAGGAAACATGCCCCTTTAGGCACCGCGTCATACTGTGCATAGAATGAACGAGCTGCGTCCACGCGAAACTTCTACATATTTCATCAATGCGCTGCAAGCGGTGATGAACTCGGAACCGCCCACATCAACAGCAGCTGCCGAACATGGCGGCACTCACAATGCCGGCATGTCCATTCCGCGATTCAACACTATGCTTTCGCATGCACTGCATTGTGGGGAGTGTTTAGTTTTTCTAAAATGTTTGCTCCGTGGCATGAAATATACATGGAACCGTAACCTAATAAGATTCGCTTAAAATGAGTGTACCACACATATACTACGTAATCGCACCTAGCAAGCTTAGCAAGTGCAACAACTGTAAAACTGGAAAAAAACATTTATTATAGCTCTGGTTTGCAGGGTTGGGTGGCACTCCGTTGACGCCTTGTGCCGTGTGCTATACAGCGCCTGACGGGGTTCAGCAGGGTACCCTTGGTCCATGGCTCCAATGGCCTCTGCTGCCTTGTGTGCCCGCTGAACCATACCGGTTTGGTCTTCCAGGCGGTCGCTGGCCAGCCGTAGCTCCCTTTGCTCCGCATTGGGGTTTTTGATTTAGGGGACAGACGTGTTTTGACATTCCCATGTGGTGTGATAGAGGGTGGGTTTTTGATTGCGCCATGGGCACGCGTCTCCATACGGAGTCGGGTAAATTTTGCTCAGCATATTTAAGTTTGGGAACGCGCCTGTCTGCAGCTGTCTCCAGTTGGTGGCTTCTGCCCTCGTCGGGGATTCGCGTGGCGGACGGTATCTTTTTCTCATACCTCGTCCGCAGCTACAACTTCCTCTTCGTCACTAGTCAAGTCATTGCGGCATTCTGTTTACTGTTTGTGAATGGACGTTTACGCGCATTTCTAGCGAGTATCTATTATTCCGATGAATATCTCATATGTGTCATCAAACGCGGGAAGTGAACACAAAAAGCGACCAACGTCGTCGTCGGTATCAACGCGAACGGTACCACTTCACGTGACCTCGTCGTGAGCTGAGCAGGAAAGGAGCGCGGTGGTGCTCTTGCTTCGTTGCTCAGCTATCGGGTACGCTGATCGCTGATCGAATACGCTCACCAAAATAATTGATGATTGATTAGTTATTGATAGTAACGATTAGTAATGTGGGATATGTGGGATTAAGAGCAATTAAAATGGTTTAAGGTGGATTAAAAGGGGGTAATATGAAGTAATACCAATTAATGATTGGGCGGTGATTACTATTAACGATCATTAACATGGGATTGACATGAATTAAAGTTGATTATGATAAATTACTGTAGATAAAGACGGATTAAGGTAAATTACGATGGATTCAGGACAGTAAAATAGCGTGGCTGCTGTGTCAACGGGTGGCTTCGGTTCAAAGCACTACAGCAGACTTACGTGTCCCGCTTGTTACAGTACGCACCACCTGCTGATTTTACTGCACTGCGCAGCACTGACGTCATTGGCGTCATGCCTACAACGCACTCGCAGTGTGGCGGCCAATTTTTTTAATTCGCAGTTGTAATCCCTGTGGAATCACTTGGCATTTCGCAATAAAAGGCGCTAATCAGTGTCTGGCGCTGCGTTGTACTTCAGGATTCAACAATTTTTAGACATATGAATGAGTAATCTTTAGACGCAAAAATCAATTCAATAACTACATGGGCCCAAGAGAAATTTTGGGAACTGCCAAAACGCGTTAAAGCCAGATGTTATTCATTAGACCTTGTTAGCAGTAAAACAGCCAACAGTACGGCGTAAAGAACGTCGTAGCTGGCAGCCATATGCCTGCGTGGTGCTTCTGACTGCATAAATCAACGCTTTCGTAAGAAGTAATCCAGCGAAACCACACAATGTGCTGCAGTCGTCAGTGTCAGCTTGCGAAGGACAACTGCGACAGGTGGTGGTTTCCCATTCGCTGACAAGGATGTAACAGAACGCAGTATATCGCTGCCATTGCTGGATGCTGGAACAAATACCTGGCATGCACCTGTTGCTTCGCCTGTAGCCCTTGCACCTCCCAGAGACGCTGCCGCTGCTGTGCGATTTCCATTTGAGCCGTTTCCATTCCGTGACTGAGGTCACATTGACACTTGCGACCCAATAATATTAGTCCTACATTGCGTCGAATGGGCGCACTGATATCGTGTCCTTCTAGCAGTGGTGGCGGGTCAGTGCACCCAACTTGTAAAGCGCAAATGAAGTAGGATGAATTTTTTTTTTTCCCAGCCTAGTTCCGTTTTGCGAAAACGGGCCATGAAGGGCCATGACCACAAAAATTGCCAAACAAATTTTCGTTCCAATAAATTACTTTACTTTTTAGCATCGATCCATCAATTAAGCTTATTAACTGGTCTCCAACACTCTGTTTTGCGATAGCAAACTTCCCTCCTAGTTTTTTTTCACCAACGGAGACGACGCACGAGAAGCGAATAAAAGGCGAGCAAAAACGAAAGCTTCCAGAGGACACCCGGAACGAAGTGGAGCGCGCTCTTCGAGAGCGTCAGCGAAGAGGCGAGAAGAACACACACTCAAAAAGCGCGCGCGGCCGGGTGCGCACGGGGCAAGTGCACAAAAACGACCGTGCGGCGCTTTCTTAACAAACCAAGTGCCGATGCGGCGGTGCCATATTTCTCGGATAACGATCTACTGCGGCTATTTTTGCCTCTCTCTCGCTTTTCTTTGTCTTTGCCGCGCCTCGGTGCGCGCCCGAACGCCTCGCGCAGAAATAAAATTAGACGCAGACGTGTGCGAGCGTGGGTGACATTTTGTTCGTGGGTCTTGACAGTTGGAGAAGAGCAAGAAAGTTGGCGTGGGAGGGAGTCGTCTCCGGACAAGGCCAAATATCGTAGGACACCTAAAGCGAACAAGAAGATAGATGTCATAGCGGCACTTAGATGTTGTTGACAAGCCCAAAGGAAATGGGCGGCAAAGCAGTTGCCTTCCTCTCCGGGCAAACAGAAAATTGACACTTGAGGAGGAAGTCGGCGGTCGAAAGTGAAAATGTTAAGTGGGATGCCTGGAAGCAGCATCGGCGAGCGCCACGCTCTCCCACAGCGCCGCCGCCGCGTAATCCCGGAGGCCCCAAGGACTGCAGAGGACAATGCCGGGCTCCGTGACTCGGCGAGCATTCCGCGCCGAGGCCTTGTTACTGGCTGGCCACCCTCGGATCTCGCCCGCAAGGTCCGCGACGCCCAATGCATGCTGCCATTCACGGCTGCCACTTCCTATAGAGCCGCCTTGGCCCTTCGCGGCCATCGCTTGGACCTGCCATATCACTTAGCAATGCCCGCTTCAGACAGTTCCTTGACGTTACCACAACAAACAAAGCCGCCCAGTTCGGCGCATATCTGGGGTACTAAGAACAATTTGCTTCTACGCTACGGGCTTTAATAATGCATTCATTCATTCGTCAGCAAACGATACGATGCAACAAAAAAAATTACACCATCTTCCCGTAGGGGAACCATGAGTAGTATGCGAAGCAGCCATGGGGTCGACTGAAGTTCCCATTAGTTTTCAGTTCGTCGTTTCCGTTGACGTTCAGCTTCGCGTGCCTTCGTTGTATCAGTAGCTTCTTGACGTAGTTTGAATGAGTGAAGGACATAAGGCGCGTCCGTAGCACATGCTCCCGTCTCGGTTTGTAGTGCAGTGGGAAGAGCAACACGTACCTACCTTTGTGGCCAGAGAGTCGTGGGATCGAAACCGGGCGCCGCCTGACTATTTCTTTTTATAGTGGACTGCGCTGACGTCAGTCCAAACGCTGACGGGGCTGAAGAGACGCGCATGCGCAGTAGAGTGCGGACGGCGGAGAACGACAACGAGGGAGGGAGGGACACAGCCCCGAGCATGAGATGCTTCGCATCTAATATGCCGTCAAATGCGATGCAGTGCGATGAAATCTTCATGCGACACAAAATTATCGGAGAAGACGAAAATTGTTTCGTAACCATTACAATTGGTGGCCATCAAATGTAAAAAACTGCAGTGACCATCAAAATTTTTTAGAGAGGTGACACTTCCGGTCGTTCGGTCATTCTTACGGCGTTGAACGTTTCGCAGCCCAACTTGATACAGTGGGAGCGACAGAAAAAATGCCAATGATCTCAAAAGGCCTCAATGGCACTCTGATCTGCCGTAATCCAATTCTATACAGTCCCGTACCGTAGGGAAACCACGAAAAACCGTTATTTAAAATTCACTAAGGAGTGGTATTGTGTAGATAAGGTATTTTAAAATGCGCAGATCAGTTCGCGGCCGCTGGTTGGACACAGTTCGCGCCGCTTATGCAACGGCTGCATCGTTCATCACACTGTCTCATGTACGCTTCCATGGCTTGAGAAACGTACCGGGACCCAAAATCCTCTGCCCAGCCGAAGGAGCAGGCGGCGCCGCTCGTAATGGTTGCGCGAGAACAGGGAAATTTCGGAACGTAAACGAGGCGCGTCGGACGTGGGGCCTCGGGCCTTCATTTTCTGTATAAAGGATTGAACAACAACAACAGTGAAACTAAGCTAAGGAGTGGTGAATCGGTATTGCCACATCTGGAAGCCTGAATATTTGGACTAGTCATCGATATTTCCACGAAAGAAGTTCATTCCTCATCCATATGCAGCTCATGTGAGCCGTGCTCGGGTGAAGCGGACGTGAAGTGCTTCCGATGAGCCATTAACTTCTTACAGCAGCTGTCGTAACCATTGTCCAATCACCATATTCATAGTCAATTTCCTTATGGGAATTGGCTGTGGACACATACCAGCGAATCAAGAGGCCGCGGCGGTCATCAGTCATCACGCTCCTCACCAACTTCATAGATTTCGAGAGAGCACAAGTTCACGTCGCCTCCTCCTTAATCCACACCCCGATGATCGGGTGCATCAACCGCGAACTGCTTCCGAGGAGGAGCCACGGGCTACTTATTCGACCTCTGATGAGCGGGAATGGGCGGATTGTGGAGGGATTTTTGTGTTGACGGACGACGACGGGATAGAAAAAATATACATGCAACGATAGCACTAACATTATCGCTGCAAAAAAAATTAAGAGAGGGAGAGAGGAACTGGGCGAAATTGTAAGCGAAGCGACGATCTACGAAGCAATAAATTGCCACTTTTTTCTTTGTTTCGGGTTTATTGTGAAGGTGCTGCCAAATACCTGCCAAGTATCTCTTCAGCTGAACTGAATTTGTGCGTGCGGTCAATTATTGTCAAACCAGCGGAGAAGTCCGACCAGCTGCCGGCTGCTGGAGTCCGCAACGGGCGCATGTGCGATCGCCGGAAGGGTTTCCTCCCACCTGCAGGCAGCTCGCTCTCGGTCGTGTGAGAAATGCGCGCGGAAAAGATGGGCGCGAGGTGGACGCGAGCGCGGCTACCCTAGTAATCCCGGGAACAGCTGCTGCTCGCCAATGGCCGGCGAGGGGAATTAACGAGCGCGGCGCACCTGACATACTGATGACGGCTGGGGACGGCCATTTGTCTGCCGACAAGGTAACGAGTGCCGGCGCTCTCTGCTCGAGGGCGTAACGCACTTTCTTGCGGCTCCGCGCAGCAGTCGGAAACAAACTGCACTTAGGCGTTGCCTGGTTGCGACTGTCGTCCGAGCTCATGCTGGGCTCGGCTAATTTGATCTCTGACCTGAATGTCGGATGAGTCGGCTGAACGATGACCACCTTCGACGCCCGAACGAGCACTCGACTTTCTCGGCTGCCAGAGACGAGAGCTCGCCGTTCGCCGCCCGCCTTCCGCTGCTTTCGCTCTCGTCTACGCAATGCCCTCGAACGTCGTGCAGGTGGCGAGTGCGGGCTTGAAAGTAGACGATATATTTGTTGGCACTGCGCCCCTAGTAAGTAAACTGGGTTAGGTAAGTGGGATTCAGTAAACAGGTGACTGTGATGTGTAAATAAGTGTTAGTTGATTTAAGAGCATGACCCATCATACGTTGTCGACTGCCCTTTAGTATAGGCATGCGATATTGAGTAGCAGGCGTTGCCCAAGCCGAGTCGTCAGTTTGGGAAAAGAATAGCCTGATATTAGACGACGTAAGAGCCAGAAAAGATCCCGGAGGAAAGAGGAGAGCGTGCATGCGTCAAAGGAAAACTTCTAATTAATTCGGCAGCATGACATATGATCTAGACCCCCAAAAGTAAATCTAAATCGCTAAGCACCCCGATTTTGAATAAAATCGGCCCCCTTGGCTGTCGAAATTACACTTCCAGGTTGATGGAAATAGTATATTGTTCCACAGGTTAATGCTGTTGCCTTTTTTGCACCAAGGCTCAAAACAATGGAAGAACAAGGAAGGCTAACTGGACAGCGATGAAACGAAAGGTAAAAATACCCTTTGGACAAACTGCGTGCATTTGAATTGCAAAGTCTGAAACAAAGCTTTCAAACGAGACATGAAGGAAAAAGAAAAAAAAACTGCAATGCCATTCAAACATATGAAATGAATGAATAAAAAATTCCCCCGCATTTCCCCGAGGGGGAGAATGTGAAAGTGCGAATGCACGGTTGTCGGCCCGCTTGCGGCGCTTGCGCTCGGCCCCCGCAGCCCACCGCCTCGCCGCCTTCTCTTCCATCTCTTCCATCGGGTTTGTAGTATCACGTGTACACCACGCAGTTATCAAGCCGCTATAACGCCGCTGAGTCGCCAACGCACGCCGCTGACGACGTAGTTTGAATGCGTTAAAGATATAAGGCGCGTCTAACACTGATATCACCGTCGCGTCTGTGGCTTGGTCGGTAGCGCGTCGCGCTGCGGCCCGCAAAGTCCTCGGATCGAAACCTGGCGCCGGATGCTGTTTTTTCTTTAAAGAGCACTGCGGACGCCGCCGCCGACGCCGGCGGTGGATGGTTTGGGGTCGCTTATAAAGAGCATTCGCTCTTAAAAAAGTAAACCTATTTCTACGCAGTGTCAAATCTGCTAGGACAGTGGAGCTGTGGGTTGTGTTTATGAAGACTCCGTTTAGCTTCGACTTCATTCTTGAGCGTAATGTTAGCGTCGACTTAGCGGCTAATTTACATTAAACTTTTTTTCCAGATAGGTTCGGTAAAACAACCGTTACAGCTGTTTTCTGTAACCATGCTACCTCAGTTGATGGCCACTGTAGGCAAGGCAGTAATTCTGTAACGTTTACAACTTCACTGAAAACTAATTATGTCCAGTAAAGGAAGCTAGGCGTTATGGTAGAGCCGTCTTAGCGGCTAATTGTCATATAATTTGTTTTGGAATACTTTCGATAACACGAGAGTTAGGGCCGCTTTCTGTAATCAAACTCCCTGCGTAGATGACTATGCTTCACCGCGCAACAGGCAGTGTGGGAAAGCCAGCTCACAAAAATCAAGCTTACATGGATATCTTGAAAGTGCGTTTCACCTCTAAACAAAAACTCATTGTTGGGAAGGCATTTTTTTCTGGGTCAAATAAGCCGTCTGATGTCCAAATACAATGCCCTCGAACCTTTTTTGTATTTTTTCATGAATTTTATATACTGGAATCGGTTTTTGCGGGGCGGAGAAACCTGCCCCGGGGGGAGCGTGACACGAAACCAGCAGAGACTGTGGTTAGCGCTAGTGCTAAACAGCTCCGCTGTTAAAATGCGCCAATTTACTCCGCACAGGTAGCAGGTAGTTAACCTGCGAAGCTGTAACTTGGCGCTGGTTTTTGACATATGACACGTGGTCTACCCATATCGAAACAAAGTACACCCGCCGCGGTGGCTCAGTGGCTAAGGCGTTATGCTGCTGAGCACAAGGTTGCGGGTTCGATTCCCGGCCGCGGCGGCCGCTTTTCTGATGGAGGCGAAAAGCAAAAACGCCCGTGTGTTCGGGATTTCTGTGCACGTTAAAGATGCCCAGGTGGTCAAAATTAATCCAGAGCCCTCCACTACGGCGCGCCTCATCGCCTGCGTTGCGTCGGCGCGTTAAACCCTGCAATCAATCAATCAATCAATCAATCAATCAATCAATCAATCAATCAATCAATCAATCAATCAATCAATCAATCAATCAATCAATCAATCAATCAATCAATCAATCAATCGAAGTAACGTGCGACCGGTGTTTGTCATTGCCACGTTGACGCTGACCCACCCCTCGTCTCAGAATTCCTCTCTCACATCACCTCCTTCTCCGCAGCAGCATGACATATGCGAAGCTTTCTGGGCATTAGTTGATGGTATAGGTTAGCATTCTATACCGAACCCATTAACCTTCGGATATTAATAAATGGCTGCTGTATCTGACAACTTACCCCTGTTCGCTGTTCACCTCTTAGCTTTACCTTCCGTTCACAAGTTTCTCTGGTCTGATTTCTTGGAGACCTTTTCGCCTTTTCTAATTATTTTCTTCTGTAGTCTGTGTCTCGCGTAAAAAGAGAAAAGACAGCAGTCGGGTAGCTAATGTTCTGATGTTTGTAAGTTTTAATACCAGATAAAAAGAACAATTTACACACAAGGTATTTCGCTGTTTAGTTTTTTCGTCCCTTTTAGTGCTATGCACTTCGTCCATCCTGGTGTAAAATGCGATGGTCTCGTCTTTGCGTTGTTTATTGCAGCCAAGTACGTTTGTTATCAAACATTAGACTCGTGAGTCAAAGTATACCGGCATCGCTTCACGAATATACCAGTGCAGTGCAAGTCAACTCCACTCTTCACAAATGTGTACTTCAACAGAGAATGCAAAACGGTGAGTTCATTCGAAGTCTACCTGCGCAAGGATTGCCGGCAAAAAGCTTCTGACGGTTCCACATTTTCCTGATGTACCAGGTTTCTCAGCAGATATTCCTTAAAGGGACATTGCAACCTTTTTTTTCAACTTTTTTTTTGAAATCTTAAATGCTTGCAAAACGTAATCATCCAACACACCCAGTACTTAGATTAGGGGGTCGCAAAGTACCTCAGCCAAAAATTACTGCTCTATGCTCATCAGATAACGTAGAAACTAGCTCGAAAGATTTTTCTCTCTTTCCCGGTCTTGACGTTCTTCGACGGCCACAATTACGTCGCTGAGGCCATATAGCGGCTGTTAGCCGGTTTTCCTTCAGTTGCGGCAATGAACGCTTTTCGATAGCAACTTTAAAAATAAAGCCACAAAAACAAAGCAGAAACGGAAGGCGCATCTTGCAGTGCCGCTCCGTGCTGGCGGTAACAGTAGCTTTCGCAGTGCTTCCAGATGCGAATTAAAGAGTGAAAGCGTTTATCCAAAGTGTTGCAGGGTCCCTTTAAGTCACGTTGTTTCAGTGAGGATATGTTCGAAGAGCCTGTTGTCAGTGTAAAACAAGAGGGATTGCGTGTGAAACGGCGATTTCAATCATCTTTGTGCCCAGTAAGTTTTGGGCGGCGTATCAATTGGAGCTGTTTCAAGAGCTGAGAGCGAGTCTCGTTCGCAGTAATTGAGTGGTGGCGCACGCAAGGAATCTTCAGTGGAATCCTACGTGCAGTGCGGAATAAACACGCTCTAAATACCGTAATGAGAAGCTGGACTTTTCCCTCCATGATGCGCCAATTACCGCTCGTCGAGACGCCCGAGTATCGAGTGTCTCTAACTATAGGATCTGGGACGGCGGCGACAAGCCTCAGCGGTGCTTCCGAGTGCGGCGCATAAATGCGCGGTCCTGGCAGGCGCGCCGACTGCCGCGATGCCTGCGAGACGAGCTGCCTGTGTCGCTCCGGTGAGACTGGAAATAACCGCGACGTCGAGAGACAAGGAAGGCAGCGCATCTCACATGCTCTCACGTTTTGACAATATTTATCCGACGCCTCCTCCCGACGTAGCCGTCGCTCCTTCTGCCATTGTCTGTCAACGTCAGGCAGCGCCTCTGAGCTGTGACAGGCTATGCTTTGGCTCTCGCCGCGGGCTCCCCCCGACTCGGGACGACGCGTCGCACGCAATATCCCCGACGCCGCTTTGTGGAGCCGTGTCCGCCTTCAGTGCTCGGGAGTGAAACCGCCGCCTGGAACGGTGCGAACCCGTGGAGCACCACATAGCCGAACGCGCGTACACGCGGCCGCTGTGCACCTTTCTCGGTAACGTGCAAGTGTGTGATACGCTACAGATAAGAAATGCCGCTCACGGTACCGTCGTAACGCTTCGCACGTCAAGCGTGCCGCTTTTCTCGGCGCCCCACTCAGTAAGGAGAGATTCCTCTAAAGGGAAATAGACCACGGCTCACACAGGCTTCCACTTACCAACAAGGTATTGCTTCGGCTTCATTTCCGAGCCAAAGAATTTTACAACTAAAATTAGCTGTGCAGATTAGTGTCGTATAAGTATGCCGCTCAAATATTAGTTTAGTTGGTAATTCGTTTAACGACATACCAAGCTAGAATTTTTAAATCACCCGTTCAATAGCTATGGACAAAGATGCTGTTGCTCGCAGCTGGGCCTTAAATGTGCCTTAGCTGCTCTGGATAACCTCAGACTCACTGACGTAGTCTTCTGACGTATGTATTTCTTAGGTTTCATTTTATTTTTTGCTACGAAATATAATTCAAATGACGACACTTGAAATGAAACTAATGGGCATACTAGACGACAATACAAGGAGAGCGTTTAGTTTATCCAGGTACGGATGTTTTAGCCGCAAAGCGCGAGCCGAAGTACAGCGGCGCATTGGCAGTGGTGCATGCGGCGTCTCCTCCGCCTGTATCTCACGCCTCGGCTTCTGACAGGCCCGCGGGTTCGCCTATTGGAACAGCTCTGGCCAAAGACAAAAGCAGCACGCTGCGGCCTTGAGGCACATCGGCGGGACGCGGCGACACGTGTCAAACGTCGGACGTGTCTTGTAAAACGGCTGACGGGCCGACTCTGTCAAACTTCGTTTTGGGATCGCCATGCCTCTCGCTTCAGCGTCTCCCCTTTTTCCTGGGCCCTTACGCTTGTTCTTTTCTTCTCCCTTTTGTTTCTCCCTTATTGCTTCTTCGCTGGCGCTCCACGGCGAGGAGCTCTATCTGTTTGCTTCGCTGCTCATCCAACCGACGCCGTTGTCCCGATCTGTGATTGCAGTGGATGTCTCTTTCTCCCGCGGCGTTCCACGCATTCGCTCTTCTTTCTCGAACGCTTTATTTCTCCTCTCGCGCTCTTTTCCTCCACCTTTTCTTTTTCTCCTTCGGTCTCCTTTGTTTTGCGGATAGGCTCTCCTTTCCTGAGCCACCATCGCCGGAGGAGGAGTCTCCGGAGCGGACTCTCGTACAGGTCGTTGCTGTTATTGTTGTCGCCACCGCCACACCTCACCGCCGTGTTGCAAAACAAAGGTAGCGGCTCTTTCTCTTTCCCCGTCTCTTCACTCGCTGGGAAGCGTTTATTTCGTTTTTTGTAGCAATATGTCAGCAGTCGACACATCGGCCTTTGCGTCGTAGCCGCTGCTGTGCGGCTGCCCGCTTCACTGGTCGTAGGATTCGCCGCTCAGTGCTCGCTTGACATGGGGAAAACAGCCGTGGACAATTATCATTCGCTAAACTTCACATCTGTGTCGAAATAATGTGAAATAAAGCTCGCTGACGCTGTTTCTAATTCCCAACGCACCGGCCTCGGCTGCGGCACTACCGGTACAAGCGTTGTAAGGTGCAGTAAAACGAGTCACTGCACCGTCCCGCTAGAAGCCCACGTGCCGCTTGGAAATATACATTTAATTTATCAAATCACTAAAGCTACTCTTATCGGGCGTAATGAATTCACATCCTCTGCGTCAAAGTAGCTTCCGAAGGAGGCTGCGAATAACATGTAATCGCCCGCTCGAATCATGTTTGAAGACGCACTCTTTCACAAAGCTAGGTACAATTAAAAATTTGCACGAGCTCCAATTTCATTAATCACAGAGCTCAATTTTGCTGCGATCCAACTACTAAAGCGTTTTGCGTCGTCCTGTCGTTGATTTACGTGCAGTCGTCACATCAAAAAAAAAAAAAAACATCTTGTGGTGCAAGTATAATATTGGAGTTGAAAGACTTCGATGAACTGACGCTTAGTTCTATGCACCCCGCGTTACACCATGATTATACAACGTTCAGGTCTGCTTGTAACAACGTGATATCGCTGCCAGAAATTATTTGTCCGTAACTTGTGCAATTAGCTCCAAACAGATTAATGTCGGAAGAGACGCCAGACGTGTAGTCATTAATGCAAAATTAGATATAGGAGGGCCTAGCATCGAGTGTTGTGGAGCCCCTCCGTGAGCCCCGTTTGGCCTGGAGCTAGAACAAAAAAGCGAGCGGTTAGCAAAAAAAAAAAAAAAAGAATGAATTCCAGCAAGAGTATAGATTGCATGTTAAGCAAATGCAGTTCATACATAAGTAATTTGTAATGGACCATATATTAGCTTTAAAAATGTTAAGAAAATTCAATATGAAAATGAATAGTTGTGGACAGTTAGATTAAGTTTATGTGTTTCGAAATATGGTTCTGTTTTACGCGATTCTGTTTCTTGAAAGCCAAGCTGCGACTTCGAAAAATAGAAGTTTGACTCAACAAATTCACTGAGATTAGAAACAAAGAATATTCTAGAGAATTTTGCACCATATATTGTTAGGTAATGGGGCTATAATTCTATGAAGCATGTCTGTTACCGGACTTATAAAGGATAACAGCCTCCCGACTTCGAAATCAGCAGGAAGGACTCTTTCGTTAAATGTTTTGCAGGAAAATTTTTATTATTGTAATTAACCAACAGTTTGTCACATCCAAGGAGAGAGGATGGTTTCAGTGGCCTAATCATGTGTTGTGCGCCCCCCACGTCGATAATGACAGGTGCCACGGTAACGTAGTCGTAACACGAGTAGGCAGGCATGTAAGCATTTGTATTTTGGCAAACGGTTGTAAATGAGGCATTAGGGGCTGCTGCACACCAGTATAGAGGAAGAGCGCCCCCATTAGCGTCGATAAGCGTTATTTTGTCGTTACCCCTTAGGTCAGAGCCGAGCCTGTCGTTCGTTCTTCCGTGGCACTCAGTGACGACCACCGGCGTGAAACTGGAGTAAAAAAATTCTTAAAAACATTATGTTGCTAATAGTAATGTGCTTCGGCACTAAGAATTACCTTTCCTCTTTGGGCTGCTCGAGCGGAAAGGAGAATGGAGGAGGATGAAAGAGGATGAAAGAGGATGAGAGAGGATGAATAAGGGAGGGGTCCTAGGGATGGATAAATAACGACATTAGCATATGAACACTACTCCTAGTTCGGCGCTGCTATTTCACAAAGCGCGGTAAAGCCAGTTGGGATTGGGAAATACTTTTCACTGGGGAAAACGAAAATAGCGACAAAAGAAGCCCTCTAACCGTTATACTTTGTTTGTGTTAGTGATTTTAGATAAGCAGTAATCAAAACAAAGACTAGAAAACTCACCGCATGCAAAGGTCGCCGTTTGCCCCACGAAGTTTTGTTGCCGAGTTATTCATCCAAGTACTATATGTCTTACTTACATAAGCTCAATGTGGAAGACTACACTACTCACAAACCTCCTTCCCATCCTCCTAGGCTCAGTAGCCCATTTCTCACCATGTGGGCATGCCTAATCCACCCAACGCAATGTTTAAATACTTATTTCTTCCCCACGCTGTGTGCGTCGAATTGTACCATCCCAGCTCTTTTCAAGGGGCCGCATACATCGATTAAAGGTTCTCAAAAAGACGGGCGATCTTTGTCCAAGTTGCAAATAAATTGTAAATGTGTGTGAGGTGTTTTCAAATCAGCGAAATCCCAAATGTCTGGCCTGACTGGAGCTTTCAATAATGGGGCTTCTTGTACTCTCTCATAGTCCCAACATGATAAGAAAAGTGCCTTTCGTGAAATACGTCGCGTGAGTTCGGGTCTACAAACCTGCATGCGAGTTTGTGTGCGTGTGTGCGAAAGGGGTGCGGCAGGCTATGTCACTGAATGTACGATTTACGCATCCCGATTGCAGCAAAGACATCGCTCAAGAATGGTTGTTTACTCATACTACTTAGAGATAAACATGCAGCCTCGTACGCACCACAACCTTCTTCGAACGGATCAACAGGTGGCAGCGACAGCCCCTGTGCCATGCGTAATTGGCTGGTCCAAGCCGCGACGTCGCTCATACGATGGTCCTTTGTTCCGCTTCATCCGCAGTGGAGCGGACGCCTCGGAGCGCTCGCTGAATGGGCGCGAGCGAGCCGGCTCAAGTACCATGCGGCGGAAGAGTAACGAGATCTACTGGCAGCGTTACGAATTAGCTAATTTATCGCTCCTCCAATTAAACGCAAAAGGGCTTATTAAGAAAGCCGTGAGAACCCCTAATTATTCGCCATTTCTGGCGTTCGAGTCCCCTACCTCTGACGATCTTCACTTCCGATAGATCCTTGCAGAGTGCGACTTGAGAAGCAAAGCATTCGAGCTCGCGTGCTCCCCCCTTGCTGGGCGGCAGCAGCCGGCCAGCGCGCCTCTTCGTTTTTGCCGTAGACCCGTTGAGTGCCGAACGGGGGGGACCGTGTCAGTCGCTTCTCCTTCTGTTCGATGTGATACTGGCTGGCCGGTAATTCATCACGCGAACGACTCTGTCGCATCAGCCCGGGCTCTGTTATTAGGACCGGTATTTTAACTGCTCCGGAGCGCCACGTGCGTGTGAGAGCCGCCGGCGACGGTGCGCGATCTCTCTCTCTCCTCCGAATGGGCAACTTGCCGGATTTAGGTTAAACGCTACACTCGTGTTTGCCCCCCCCCCCCCCCCCTCCCCCTCCCCCTCCCGAGCCGGGGGCCTCCCCTCTTGGAAGAGGCCAGTGCTACATGGAAGAACAAAAATGGAAAGCGCCTCCGAGAAAGGCGCTTCGCGAAGGGAATAATAATGAAAGAAACGAGACCGAGGGGGCCAAGACCGAGACCGGGCCCAAAACGGATTGTTTTCGCTGCCTCAAATTCGGGGAGTGGCCTCAGCTGATAGGTGGCATTTCAAACGTTCGCGGTTCTGGAACTTTTCGTGTAATTTGGGGATGGCTGCAGTTTAGGAAGCGGGTAGTTAAAACGGAGGACGTGATAAATGAGGTCTCTTACGCCCAGCCCAGCGCACCCTTCGTGCGGTGCCTTTGTGTGAACCTGCTTGGCCTCGGATACCATACAGCAAACGCTTAGCCAGTGCGGTGCAGGAGGCAGCTTTCGGCATGGCTTTTTGCGCCTTATGTCAAATTAGCTACCTTGTGATGTCTTCAACGCTTATCACCGCCACTTGAATTAATTTGGGAACACACAAGGGCCTTGAGCTGGCATGACAGTTCCGAGGAAGCGTCTACTTTAGAGCTTCTCTTTCTGTTTTTCACTTCACCAAAAGGTCGGCTTTTGCTCAGCAGTCAAGGCGAGGCTTATGTAACACGGTAAGAATGAATCCGACATCCGCCAGTTCTGCGGGTAAATTGAACATGAAAATGTGTGGCAACCTTTCGCCGTGCATACGTGAAAGGTGCGACTCTTTCTGTTCGTCTTTTTTTTTTCTTTTTTTTTTCTAGTGAGCTAAAGGAGGCATAAAGTCTTTTTTTCTGTGTTCGGCATGACATTGGGCAGTCGTTACGACGCACAATTATCGAACTAGTTCGATTAGTCAGCGACATTTACTCCGTTACCATCTGCCTCCCAATGATGTGTTCATGACTGTGGGTATTGCGCTATAAAACTCGAGGTCCCGCGTTCGATTCGCCACCGCGCCGGCTATTTTTCTGACGGAGGCGCAAAAACAAAATCACATGTGTGTGCGTCATTTTCGCACGTTAAAGACCCCCGGGGGTTCAGTTTTGTGCCGCAGCCCTCCACAACAGCGCAGTGTTGTACACGTTCCTCTAAAACAGGAACGAAAGCTCGTTCCTCATTTTTTCCCAATTTTGAAACGAGTTCCCGTTATAAGTTCCTTTATTGCGAAAGGAACGCGTTCCAGTTCCACTTGGAACATTGGAACGTGTCGTTACATTAACGTTACATTTCCTTTTTTAAATTAAAATATAGGGTCAGATTCCTGAGGCGAAATAAAGTGAAAAATTTAAAACTCTAATCGAACTACGTATATTATAGGAATATGAACACCGCCGGCAGCCGTTTATCTGGAGATAAAAAGAATATAAAAAACGCTCCTAGCCGTTTTTTTTTTTTTTTCCATGGAGCACCGGACAAACTCCAAACATGACTAACTGTGATTTTTGTGCACGTCTATTATAGGTGCAACACATATGACACTTCCCACTTCGGTCTTACAAAATATGAACACCGCCGGCAGCAGTTTATCTGGAGATAAAAAGAATAAAAAAAAACGCTCCTAGCCGATTTCTTCTTTTTTTTCATGGAGCACCGGACAAACTCCAGACATGTCTAACTGTGATTTTCGTGCACGTCTATTATAGGTGCAACACATATGACAGTTCCCACTTCGGTCTTACAACTGCGCAATAAGGTTACTGCGCTTCATATATGCGAATAGAAAGTTACTCACAAGCAGGAACGTAATTAAACGTCTTGCATTATAAACCGCGTCGAAAAGAACTATACATAGGCCTTTAATGAATGGCGATCACAGTTTATTAAAAATATCTTATAGGCCCCTATGCAGAGAATTTAGTAAGGGGGTTACAGAAGTAAAGCTTTCAGGATCATAGAGCACAAATTTGCAAGTAACAAAACACAGCAGAACAAGTAATGAGTATACGAGGTTCGCAATCCAAGTTTAGGTCGGAAGACGATAACAAGAGAAAAAAATTAAAGCCAACAGCGTAGCCACACACGAAATCTGCGCACAACAATTACAAAGTATGCCGAACACAATCAGGGTAGTAGATAAAGGAAGCAGTTAAAGACAGCCAAGTATGTGGACGCGATGCCGAAATCAGTTGCGTTGGTTAGAAATACGCATAAGGGAAAAGCGCAGGAAATAACACGGAGCGTAATGACGTGTGTAAAAAAACATTTACACTATAAAAAATATAAGCGGACACACAGTGCGACACTACAAAGTAAAAGAAACAACCACAAATAAATAAAAAAGTAATGAGAAAACAAAAAAAACACGTGCCGTGGTACAGAAATTACAGATTATTTGGTTCTTCACGCAGAAAAAAGTTAAGTACATAACAAAATTACAGGATATGGCAGAAGAGAAAAAAAATGTAGAATGAATGATAAATTGTAAAAACAATTAGTGGGGAAAAATGCCCGAATGCATAGTTGCAACTAAATAGACTACCTTGTTTGAACTCAGCAAGAGTTGCATTTCGATGTTGGAGTCAGAGAGACGAACTCGTTTTTTCGTCAACACTTTGTTGGCAATGTTGAAGAGCCGTTCCACGGGAGCGCTTGAGGGTACTGACATGTAAGAAAAGTTGGTTAAGTCCCTCGAAGTTCTTCATCTGCGACAGCGGGTAGTCAACTGGCACCAGCAGGTACTGTGACAGGTCATCCTGCGCCTCGGCTGGAAGGGCTTGCTGCTCATAAGAAAAGAAATCCTCGGGCGCAGACGAGGTGGCAAAATCTGCGCTGGATGGCTCGGTCCCCGCAGCCAGCTCTGTCTTTATGGCTTTGGTCGCCTCGTCTCCCATAGAACTATCTGGGATCCATGATAGCTTAAAACTTGGGATTAAGCAACTGGCGACAACGAGCTCGCACTTTCCTTTGAGGGGTCCAAACCTGCAATCCGAACAATGCCCGGTGACCCGGTGACCCTGCAATCCCGGTGACCCTTCGAATGACCTCACAGCGAGAGCGATTCTCTCGACAACAACGCACCCGCGTCTCGCGCGCACTAATGCGGTAATTACCCCTGAAAATATACGGTGGTTTCAAAAGGTACCTGCAGCACCGCTCAGACTTAGAAACCTTTCCACGCCAGGGAACAATTCTATCGACCAGACGGGCATCCTGTCCTTCCAAGACAAACGATGAAAGGTGAAAAGAATTCTCGCGGCGGCGCTATACACCCGCCGAACGCCGAGTAAGCTCAATTGGCATGAAAGCAAGCACAAGCTGCGGCCCGCTGCGTGGTTATTCTTCTGCCTTTGACCCTCGAGGAAGCACGTTCCGCTGAAGGGTGGGCAAATCGGCCAGCCTGTAGAAAGAGAAACACAGTAGTGACTTGAGGATTTTTGAACTCGAGCCTTGGCATCAAAAACAGCCAATTCCTAGCGATGTAACGTTTGCAGAAGGAACGCCGTCCAGCCGTTCCTTCAAAAACCTAACGAGTTACCGTTACAGTTCCACCCAGCCTTAAAGGAACGGTCGCGTTCCTCCGTTCCACCAAAAAGGAACTGATTTGATTGTTGTGTTTAACGCGCCGACGCAACGCAGGCGGTGAGGCGCGCCGTAGTGGAGGGCTCCGGATTAATTTTGACCACCTGGGGATCTTTAACGTGCGCCGAAATCTCGAACACACGGGCGTTTTTGCTTTTCGCCTCCATCAGAAAAGCGGCCGCCGCGGCCGGTAATCGAACCCGCGACCTCGTGCTCAGCAGCGCAACGCCTTAGCCACTCAGCCACCGCGGCAGGTCTCCAAAAAGGAACTAGTTCCAGGAACGCCGTTCCTTGGAACGCCGTTCCGTACAACACTGCAAAAGCGGTGTTCACGTGATGGAGAAATCGACCGCTAAACCCTGCAGCACTTTCGACAACCGCTTTCACTCTTTCCTTCGCGTCTCGAACCACTGCGAAAGCTATAGTTATCGCCAGCACGGAGCTGCACCGCGTGATTTGCTCGTCGCCCCAGATACGCCTTCCATTTCTGCTTTGTTTTCGTGGCTTTTTTTTTTTTTAAGTTGCTATCAAAAAGCGTTCATTGCCGCAACTGAATAAAAACCGCCCAACAGCCGCTACATGGCCTTAGTGACGTAATTCGAGCCGCCGAAGAACGTCAAGACCGGTAAAGAAAGAACAATCTTTTGAGCGAGTTAACAAGTTATCAGATGGGCATAGAGTAGTTATTTTTGGCTGAGGTACTTACTTTGAGACTCCATAATCTAAGTACTGGGTGTGTTGGGGGACTACGTTCTGCAAGCATTTAGGATTTCAAAAAAAGTTGAATAAAGTGTTGCAGGGTCCCTTTAAGCTTAGGTCACGAGGACTTCACACCTTCCTGTCGCGGCACGGCGACATCTACCAAGCTGGGTGTTGAGACTTTTGCTCGGCCGATGCAAACGCTTTCCGCACAGGAAAGGTATACAGCTGCGTTTCGTTGCGGCAACATGACCCATTGCTCTCCGCTACATCGCGATCGCTTTGTCACCATGGCCGGCATGCATTCATTTCATTCCTCTAAGCCCGTTTCTGCTTCGACTATTTTCGGAGGATTTGTCGATCTGAATTGGAGGATGTCAAAACTAAACGAAAATGCAGCTTTTCTTTCCCAATCACTAGAAATGCAATTTCCCCACATTACATTTGGAGCAGGCGTCCCAAATGATATGGTTAAGCATGTTGAAAAAAATTCCCCGTGAAAGCCGATCGCCTAGCAGCTGACGTGACCACTTTGTATTTCTGTGGCGTTGATAATAAATGTGCTGAACTTGTCTGTCCACATTTACAACCTTCCTTGTCCACAAAACTAATTGATTGATTGATTGTAGGGTTTAACGCGCCGACGCAACGCAGGCGATGAGGCGCGCCGTAGTGGAGGGCTCCGGATTAATTTTGACCACCTGGGGATCTTTATCGTGCTCCGAAATCTCGTACACACGGGCGT
Organism: Haemaphysalis longicornis; assembly: GCF_048455015.1. Classification (NCBI taxonomy): domain Eukaryota; kingdom Metazoa; phylum Arthropoda; class Arachnida; order Ixodida; family Ixodidae; genus Haemaphysalis; species Haemaphysalis longicornis. The sequence continues at coordinate 405,246,437 of NW_027526203.1, forward strand.
TTTTGCTTTTCGCCTCCATCAGAAAAGCGGCCGCCGCGGCCGGGAAACGAACCCGCGACCTCGTGCTCAGCAGCGCGGGTTCGTATCAGATATCAGATATCAGCGGGTACATATCAGATGCAACATCCCCGGCATTGACTCCAAAATGAGCACGCCTCAAAGTGTACTACTACAAATAACACTTCACCACCTTAGGTGGCTGTACTCTGGCGCAAATCACATCTTCAGAGGTGGCACATGTACATCTGAGCTTTACATCTGAGCTCTGGCCAGTAGGGGGTAGCTTTATTTTTCCTGCTGGCCAGACGTTCTCCTATCACCTCGAACGGGCGACATCGACTACAACAGCAGAGGTTCACGCCATCAAGGAAGCCATATGTTACATTTTATGCCAGCAGTCGAGGCAATGGACCATTTTCACTGACTTAAGGGCAGCTCTTTAATGCCTGCAACGCAGTCACTGCTTCACCATTCACGAACATGCATATCGTAAGATCGGGAGGCGGAAAAAATGGTCCCCGGAAGAATTTTCCCGGAAGAATTTTCCCGGAAAAAATGTTCCCGGAAAAAATGGTCCCGGAAAAAATGGTCCCAGCGCCAATCTAGGAAAAAATGGTCCCATGTTCGGGTTGACACGTTTCCTTTCAAGTTAGTAAGATCTGAACTTTTTTTGCGGTTTTGATTGATTTGAGCGCTTGACACACACGCACACACGCACACATACACGCGCGCACGCACGCATGCACGCGCACACACACACGCACGCACACACACACACACGCACGCACACGCACACGCGCACACACGCACACACACGTGCACGCGCGCACGCACACACGCACAAACACACACGCGCGCGCTCACACACACACACACACACGCACAAACACACACGCGCACACACGCACAAACACGCACACACACAATTTCAACGGTAATATGAGAGCGCTTGACTTGAGTATTGCGTTCTAACAGGGGAGGTGAGCAACACGGAATAGAACGGAATATGCCAATAATTGCTCGGCCTATGATAGCTTTAAATGGCACAGTGCGGGTCAACAGCTGTTGTGAAAGGATCGAGGCCAGCTGATGTAAAGGGGCATTGCTATATTGGAGACGGAGAATACACCCGCCCGGCCTCCACTCCCGCTCAGAAGCAGTTCCAGCAGCGAAATGGACGGGCGAAGGTGCATGGTTTATGCGCTACAGACGGACGAACGCAAGCAAAGTCATGGGTGCTACCCCTCAAAGTGCTATCTCGTTTAATATAACCCAGTAAAGCAGGATGCCGTGAAGAGAAAAAATCAGGGAGACACTTAAAACTGCGTACGTGTGGAATTGTGAAAGTGTTACATTTTATTTCAAGCTATTCGATCGTCTACATATAATTGGTGGATATGTTGTGATTATGTCATGTTCGGTTGCGACAAATCTTCGTCGCCAGAGAGACACATCTCTCATGTGTAATCTTCACGCCGTATACCCATTGCGCTGGTGTCGGCTGGGGGTGTTTCTAGCTACAGCGAGCGCCTGCCCCTGTGTTCGCCATGCGGTATTTTCGTCATTCCTTGCATCTTCCTCTGAGGCGTACTTCCGTGGGTGACCATGTTTCACAGCTGGCACTGAGGTACACGCTTCAGGGTCCATCGAAGTAGAGACAGCACAGACATACAGAAATGAGTCAGTGAAATGCGATTACCCTTTCGTTACCATTGTCCTCATCCTTTACCGATTGAGTCGTTTTAGGTACGGAGCACGTGAGTACCACACAACGTCCGTCCGCGTCCGTGCGCATAGCATTTACAATCACAAAAAATCACACAGGCACCAGCAGGATTCGAGCCTGTGTCTGGTAGACCAGACAGAGTTAGCGTCAGTTGCCTTACCCATTTGGCTACGACCGTGAGTTAGTGCCCGATAGTCAAACGGCTTACTCCCTCGCCTGTAACGGTGCGGAGTACCTTAGGACCTCCCAATGTCCGTCCGCGTCCATCCGTGCACACACCACCATCAAGCGAAAATCAAGCGAAATTCGATTTGAGCCGTAAGTTGCAGTTTCATTTAGGGAATAATCAAGGTGCAACTCACGGCTCAAATCGAATGACGGTCTGGGCGCAAATCAGATGTCACTCGAGGCGCAACTTGGATGTCATTTCGAGTCACCGTGCTCCGCGCCCTCGCCATCATCCACGGAGTGGACATGATGCCATTTTTGAAGTAAAGTTGTTATGTTTTCTTCTTCTATTTGTTACTTTGATAGGCCTTGGCAATCACCCTTGATATACGCTATTAGTGTAAACGTGCTTGGATACTTTGGAATTAGCATGCTCAAATTATTCACGTATACTATAGGCTTTCATTAGTGGGTTTGTATCCTGCAACTATCATCCTTACGATACTTTTTTCCTTTGTGTCATTTTCCTCTTCTCACTGTTATTATGACTGAAAGGCCAATTGCCGTGGTTAGCCCTGCATATACGTTCTTAGAGTAAGCACGCTTTGCTACTTTCGTGATTAACATGCTCAAAATACCACTGAAGGCCTCAAGCGCTGCGATTGGGTCCTCCCATTACGATCATCAGGGGTATTTTTCCTTTGCGTAGTTTTCTTCTCTTTAGTTTTCTTCTTCTCCTCATATAGGGTACTGGCACGTGCACCCACCGAGTGAAATGTTTTTTTCTTCCTTCTTGTCTCCTCCCCTTTCGCCCTTGTAAGCCCTGCACATTCTATATGCGCGTAAACGTGCCTTTATACCGAAATAATTAGCATTCTCAAGTTACCATACATTTCTCCAATACACGTTTATAATTTGGAGGCCACAACGCATTCACTAGGTCAACCTCTTATTTGCGAAAACCAAAGCTCGGCATTGGTGCAGAGAATGCGTGTTAGGCTCGCATTCTGTAGGACCCGAGCTCGAACTTAGGACCCACTCAATTTTCTTTGCTTTGATTCTCTTTGCGGCGTCGACCATTTTTCGGACCATCTTTAGGACACGCCGGACGCCGTATTTTCGCTGAATGGGCATTCAATGCGTTCGCATTAAAAAGCGATGACACCACTCTCAAGCTGCGGTGGATTTCTTCCTTATGTATGTAGGACCAGCCATGTTGTAAGGCTGCTAAAAATTAGTTAGGGGACCTAAATGCGACTTGTTGCGGCCGGGACCTACGAGGCGACACGCGTCGTGGGAGCTTGCATGCAGGTTGCATCTGTTTATACGACCATGAGCAGAGGAAAACAAAACTGTTTCATTCGTGAAGAGATGAAGGGTGTAACGAGGTGACGGCTGAAAGGGTTGCGACAAAGATTCCAGCATGAGTACTCACTTCCGACGGCGAAACAGTTCTCTATAGCACTGTCCATGCTCGTAGTGCCTCAATGCGCTCATTCCCTCCTTTTTATAGGCGCTACACCAATGACCGTCAAAGGCCGAAAGTGTCGTCACATGCCGGAAGAAAGTTGAAGCGGTAAAGTAAAAACCCAGTTAAAACAGCCGCGCCAGATGTCCGCGCTGATTCACACGCCGAAAGCGGGCGTTATGCGCAGCGGGTTCCAGAGAGTGGTTCAGCATCAGAAGTGTAAGCTATGGAATGACAGGCTTTGACTTGTGCAACTGCAAGTGCCACTCACAGCTTAAGCAGTAGGCACGTTACCGGGAAAGGTCGGGTCAACTGCTGTTTTGTTACGCGTGCAGCAGTTTTGCCGTGGTAGCTGTAAACATTGCCTCCCGCAGAAATTGGCCGCCCTTCCACAGACAAAGTTATTATTGCATTGTCTCGTCTTCTTTCTTTCTTCTTCGTGTAGTCTGTGCATTGAACGCTCAGTATGACCTACCAATTCGCCCAAACCTATACCTTGTTAAATTTTCCCAAGTTTGGGAGGTGGAGGGCTGAGGCGAACTGTATCTTGGATATCCATTGAAGCAAGATAGAACATTGCTGTGAAGTCGAATGCAAATTGCGTTGACACCGTGAAGGGATCATGCCACACCAAAGTCGGGTTTGAGGCAGGATATCACTCCACTTCTACGCACAAATGCATTAGAGTTGCAAGCTGGGCGAGTTGGAAATGCATCTTGAATGAAACCAGGCGCAAACGTAACAGGACGCAGAAAGGAGTCCTGTTCCAGCGCTTGTCCTGTGTACTCCTTTCTGCGTCCTGTTACGTTTGCGCCTGGTTTCATTCACAAATGCATTGCTGGAAAGACATCTTTTCAGGGGCGATATACGCCATCTTATATCAAAATATGAAGCGCCGAGGCGAAAATTTGGCCGTAAGTGCTGCTTCTGTTGTAGCTTTCCTGTGTGTGTATGTGTGTGTGTGTGCGTGTGTATGTGTGCATGTGTCTTTTCTGCTACACCATTGTGTCCTGTACCTTGATGTTTATTTATATGTCTAGTGTTTATATGTATTTGTCCTTTTCGCTATTGTTTGACTCCTCGTTTTTTTTTTGTTTTTTTCTTCACCTATACGTTGTATATATGTTCCTTTTTAATCTTGCCTATGTGTTATATATGATTCAGGTAAGCCTCTACCCTATCCCCATATTCCCACGGACTCTTTCCTCCCTATCCCGCCTCCCCTACACCAGCAGGCGTTCCGGTGTCCGCCCCTAGGCGAGACAATTTACGCCTGCTGGTGGACATACATACATAGGCCGAAAAGAGGAGGAGGAGCAGCTTTTCTCGGTCTAAGCGTGTATAAAAATGGAGGAGTTAACCTATAACAGATCAGCCGTAAAACATTAAGCGAAAGGGGACGGGCATCGTTGGCGGAGGGGCATGGTGCGAACTATGAAAATGGATGAAATGGTTTACAATGAGTCCTTTCTTCCTGGTTATCGTTAACTACAAAGGTTAATAAATGGCTATGGTGGGGAGGCTGCAAACCTCACTTGGAGCTTGCCCTTTCTCGGTCTTATGACATGTGCCCCCTCTTCACAACTTGCACGCCATTTCTATCGACCAAGCTCTCACTAAGTCGCGGTAAGTTTCCCGAACTCACGTTTAACTACCAGTTGCAAGTTGCGCTCCCGACTCGAAGCACACAACTGTGTCTTGTCTCTTGCATTTACGTGGACGTTTGCTTTGCTCGTTCATACTACCTTCGAGCATCCGAAATACGAAGCATACAACCAGCGAATTTGGATTTTCAGAACTATTCTATAAACATATTTCGAGCCAAAAAAGCAGTATATGTGAAGTTTCCCAACCTGAACCAATTCCTCGACTACGAGGTGTGTCTATAAGCGTGGCGGTTCGTATGATTTCAGGCCACTTGATCTTGTAAGGACCGCCATAGCATTGGCTGACCAGCGTACTTGTATGTCATCCCCACTCAAGTACACCTCAAAAACAGCGGTTGGAACTAAAAATGAAATGTTGACCGTAGCAATGAATGGTTCATGGCCTAAATTTTAAGACATATTTTTGAAAACGAAACGGACCTTTTTGGTAACCTTCAATTTTCGTTTATGCTCCCACCAGTCGCATAATGGGTTGTCGCGGAAGGTGGTTGCAGTAAATCCTGCCTTTGCGTTGTGCGGTATTAACCAATCGCATCAATAATTTGCTTTTTATAATTTTTGCCAGTCCCTCTGTACATAGTTTGTTTATTCTGGGGCGATTCCGGAGACCGAGGTGGCCTGGAGCAGGGTGAAACCATTCAGAGTTGGGTTCAGGGCTTTTCTTGTTGTTTTTTACCCTTCGGCAACATCCGCCATTACTCATATCCACTCATTCTAAACTTCCTCGTGCATTTTATACGATGTACAAAATTACTTGAAATAAAAGCGCACAAGTAACACGAAATCCGGGTATCGCGTGAGTTCCCTCGGCGATGATAAATAGTTTGTCCCACCGTAATCTCTTGTTGCTCCAAGCGCGGCCGACGACACCGTAAAATGTGTGAATGCCTCTGATTACGTCGGTCACTCGATAGTTAAAGCCCGATGGCCCCCTTTTTTTGTGACTGGAGCCACAGTCGCACCTCGGAAGCGGGATCAGTAAGCATAAATCACCTGCCATGCATAATTGGAAAAATCATCAACGGCTTCCGATTGCGCGCTCCAGCGCCCGCACTCCCCGATTAAGGCTCAATTCCTCACGATCGCCGGTGCAGGAATTACTTCGCTTTCGCGGACACGCTGCCCCGCCGGGGCATAATTCGAGACGGAAATGCCTGCATAATGGCCGCATGCAGCGCGCCGGCCAGCGTGATGGATAGTTTCGGGGACGCACGGCCATAGCGCCCATTCCAATGCTACCCGCGCGTTTTCCTGCACGGCGCGCCAGAGACGGGAAGGACGCAGTATAATCAAGCCAGGTGCCGATAGCGCCGGCCGTGTGACAGAAAGCCTTGATCCGGTCATGGCAGCGGTCTAAGTGTGCCTCTAATACGCACATGCGCTCCGCCGCTGTCGAGAGGTAAATTCTTGATGATGGCGCGATATCTGTTTTAACCGAGAGGCACAGTGCGCCCTAAAGGGGAGTGGTGTGGGTAGTAGTTCGAGCACCATGTAAAAAGGATGCGCAGCTACAATCGACAGATCCTCTGTTGTCGGGGAGAGAAAGCAAAAAAAAAGGGGGGGGGGGGGAGGGGGGAGGGCTTAACGGGACTCTGCAACACGCAATAACCGCTTTTACTCTTTCATTCCCCTCTGGAAGCACTGCGAAAGCTATAGTTATCGCCAGCACAAAGCGACACTGCGTGATTTGCTCGTCTCAGCAGGACTAACCGCCTGGCGTGTCTGCTTTGCTTTTGTGGCTCTCTTTTTAAAGTGGCTATCGAATGCGTTCATTTGTGCAACTGAAGGAAAGCCAGCCAATAGCCACTACACCGCTGTAATGACGTAATTCGAGTGGTCGAACAACGCCAAAAGCGGGAAAGAGAGAAATTTTTTTTGAGCAAGTTTGTGAGTTATCTGATAGACATAGAGCAGTAATTTCTGGCTGAGATACTTCGCGACCCCCTAATCTAAGTACTGGATGTGTTGATTGATTACGTTCTGCAAGCATTTAGGATTTCGAAAAAACTTGAACAAAGTTTTGCAGGGCCCTTTTAACGAAGAATTGGCAAGGGATCGATGCTCATGTTTTGTGGTGTGCACCATGAAGAACACTGTGAGGTTTGGCCATATACTAGTGTTTTTTCCCTTACATGTGTCCTATTCTGTGCGACAAGCAATGTAGACTTGACTTTGACTGTAGGGTTTAACGCGCCGACGCAACGCAGTCGATGAGGCGCGCCGTAGTGGAGGGCTCCGGATTAATTTTGGCCACCTGGGGATCTTTAACGTGTGCCAAAATCTCGTACACACGGGCGTTTTTGCTTTTCGCCTCCATCAGAAAAGCGGCCGCTGCGGCCGGGAATCGAACCCGCGACCTCGTGCTCAGCAATATAAGCAATGTAGACGTGCAACCAGTGCGAGACGTGCACGAGACGTGCAACCAGTGGGAGCAATTTGTGAAGGCTTGCATGTGCATACTTCGTCTTTATGCTCGCCATTATGGAAGAAACCTTTCTTTAAGGCGGTTATATTTACGGAAATGTTAACGTCCACTCATTGCCACAAACTATGGATGGCTCTAGTAGTTTTTGCAGAGTGAAAAAAAAATGAGGACCTATATTTTTGTCGGTCCCCCGAAAGCCCCCCGTTCCAAGCCAAAGGATGCCACGCATTAGGACAACTTCTACCCTCTCGAGTCGTTGCAATAGCTTGAAACGGCAATTCACAGAAAAAAGTGCGAAATGACACGCTTGAAATTAACTTCGTCCTGAGAAACTTGTTTTTTAATGGAACGATGCCCTCGGGGCTTAAAATAAGGCTGCTATACATATGCGTTGAGCGGACTAAGGCTCTTAAATTATCCCGGGAATATAATTTCTAATCATTACCAAGATCCGGTACATGTTCGACCCTCTGGTAGAGTTAAGCCGATCATAACAGTGAAGCTGTGCGAATAATTCCAAAGAGTCATTTCGAAATAAAAAAAGGAGATCTGCAGGGTGTTGCACTCTGATATTGCTTTAATTCAACGCGACTGGGTGCGTATAACTGAAGCTTCGGCGTTGCTTTTATTAGCGCTAGCTCTCGACACTTTCGATTAGATCATGTACTTTATTTTCACATAGATAAAAAAAATCAGCCGATCACAATATTTGACCTAGGGCCTGTCGTTTAACAAAAACTCCCACCTCCCCTCGCGGAAACCCCTGTGTAGATGCGACGCATAGTCGGAGCGGCGAAGGGAACGCGTTTTATAGCGCGCGTAACGTTGAGGGGACTGCGTAAGCCGGTCCCAGTCGATGACGACGTTGGCGTACTTGTAAAGCGGCGTGGACTCTAGGTGTTTGAGCCAAGCGTGGACGTTGCTTCGCCGGAGAACGGCACACCGGTTATATGCGCAGCGGGCCCGAAGGAGAGGAAACCGCGGAAGAGAGAGTACTGCACATGCGCCGGCCCCGGCGCGTCTGCCGCGGCTATGACGCAACGTGCCGCGGCTATGACGCAACGCAATCCAACTCAATCCACTTTAATCCAATCCAATCCAAATCCAATCCAACCGAATCCAAGCCAAGCCAAGCCAAGCCAAGCCAAGCCAAGCCAAGCCAATCCAATCCAATCCAATCCAATCCAATCCAATCCAATCCAATGCCCCTCGCGAGAGAGTGTTCGTTATCGGAGAGGAGAGGGGGTGAGCGGCGGAGAGTGGCGGAGAGCGTAGCTCGCGCGGCGAGGAGAATGGCAGAGGGGTGGACAACGCCGACAACAACGACGACGACGCCGGAGGGACAAGGCGAGTGAATCAGATGCTCTGCATCTAAAATTTTGCGGACGTTTAACGCGGTTAAATCCCCTTTGTCGAGCAAAACCTCGGTTTTCGCACCGAGTGCGCGTTGCGAACGTGCACACACTCGCACTGAAAGACAAAACAAAAACACTGGTCGGCGCAGTCGGAGCTGTAGACGCGAACATGCAGTGAAATAGGATGAAGCTAGCGCCTCCTATATCCCTTTTTGATGGCACTCGCCCTTATTCCTTTCCCTATTCCCCTCTCGGCTCACCTTCCCTTGGAACGAACGAGCCTTTAGACGGTTTCACTGCGCAACCCCATGATGATGTACCTTGTGTAAGCTTGAATGTCAGATTAGCGCTACGAAGAATGAGCCGTTCTCTGGGATTAGACCTGGACTAATAGAGCTCTCGCTCTAAAAATGAATCCGAAAAAAAAAAAAAACACTGCCGCCTATTCTTTTTAGGCTCTTTCCTGGGGCCATTTACGATGCATGTACGCCTCCTTGGGCCTTAATTTTGGTAAGGGTGTGACGTGAAGAAACTAGCGACACTTGAACTGCGACAAAGCTTTAAGTTATGGCAAGTAAATTAGTGACAGGAATCAGCCATCTGTTGTACATACTGGTAACGGTCACCGGTGCGTCAGGTATTTATTTATTTATTATTTATTCTATATATATATTTATCAATACTGTTGGTCTTCTGCAGACCCAGACAGGTAGCGGGCGTACAACATCACAGGTACTTAATGGAAGACAACAAGGTCAAAGAAATACAATATTTTCAGGGATGATATGCGCAAAAGCGGAATACTTTTTCTATAGCAAGTAAATCAATAGTGTGACGCCCCCGATAGGGCGATAGCGTCACGCTACCCACCAGGTGGGTCCACACAGAGTCGAGGGTAAAAGGGGCAACACGGATTTAGCTGCAGACATAATTTAATTAGCAGTAAGTTAGGCTGGTGCCGACGCGCTCATCCGGCGAGATGGTGTGACTCGTAGGAGCAGATCATGAAGGCGACTGGCACTGTACCTCGTGGACGGGAACTCTCGTTCTGGGCCCGGTGCACCCGGGACGTCTCCCGCGAGGCGGCTTTTGCGTGAATCGGTGGCTAGCAGTCAGCGGCCGGTCTCAACATCCGAACGTCACAATAGTACATTACCTACATTGGTACACTTCACATACGCGAGGAAAGAAATCTACTATAAACCGCATGCTAAAGATTAGAAAACAATATGTACCAATAAAATTGGGCCCATCTCCCCGCGAGGGGGATTCGAGTAAATGCGTCGCATAGGGGGAGGGTGTATTGCGTTAACGTTTAGTGTTTGGGGAGTTGGTGGTAGTGAATGCGTTGTATCAGCATCTTCTTGACGTAGTTTGAATGAGTCAAGGATATAAGGCGCGTTCGTAGCCTTTGATTCTGTGTCGGTTTTGTGTCGCAGTGGGAAGAGCACCATGTACCTTGCGTTCCGCCCACAGGTAGTGAATGCGTTGTATCAGCAGCTTCTTGACGTAGTTTGAATGAGTCAAGGATATAAGGCGCGTTCGTAGCCTTTGATTCTGTGTCGGCTTTGTGGCGCAGTGGGAAGAGCACCATGTACCTTGCATTCCGCCCACAGGTAGTGAATGCGTTGTATCAGCAGCTTCTTGACGTAGTTTGAATGAGTCAAGGATATAAGGCGCGTTCGTAGCCTTTGATTCTGTGTCGGCTTTGTGGCGCAGTGGGAAGAGCACCATGTACCTTGCGTTCCGCCCGCAGGGTCGTGGGATCGAAACCAGGCGCCGATAAATATTATTTTTTTTATAGTGTAGGGGGAGGGGTGCGGACAACGCCGAGGGACGACGGGTGACAGTGCGAGTTAAAGAAATGCTCTGCATTTAAAAACAGTACAATGCAACACTGCGAGGTAGTTCTTGCAAAAGCTTAAGCTTGGCAAGTTGGTTTCACATACTTCAAAAAGATAAAGGCACTGAAACCACCGACGAAAGAAGAAACCAGCACGAACAAACGATGTATAACTTCCAACTGAACTTCTTTAGAAATAAAAAAAAAGAAATGTATTTATAGCCTAGAAACTCAGGGTGTAAAGCACCAGGCAGTGATCCCCTTTCCAGAAGGTCAGTCACCCGCTCTTACGATTAGTGTTATGGTCAACGCGCAAAAAGCGCATCCATCCTGAATGACGAAGCACTGTTGAAGCTTTCTTCCTCTTGTCTTCTGCGCGAAAGCGCCAGCCTCTTCTCTGGTGACAAATACAGGAATAACGGCCTCGCAAGCCACATTTAGATACTAACAATTGCTTTCGTCATTAGATGAGCCTTTCCTTTCCTGCTGCATACCCCATCAATTAAGTTACCCCGAATCTCAAGTAGTGCTGATAGCACAGACATCTTTTTCTCTTCGAAAAAGGCCGACGGTCCCCGCAAGCGTACCGGTTGTTTTGAATTTGAATTGAATTTGAATTTGAATTTATTTCATTTTGTGTTACAACAAAAATGTGTACAATGCAACATTTCAGAAGGAGGTCCCAGAGTCAGAGACTGAAGGGGGGACCTCGTGTTCTTCATTAAACAGGCGGAAACACATGTTATCAGCAGAAATATATCAATGAAGGAAACGCAAAATAATATCAGCAAGTTAAAATGCAATATATGTGCAAGAACATAATAAGAAAGAAACATACCAGCAATGCAAAAAAAAGCAAAGCTAATATCAGCAAGATAAATTACGGTACATATGCAAGAACATCGTAAGCAAGAAACATATTACTAAAGCAAGGAATAAAGAAACGAAACCCAACATGATACAACCAAGTCAAATTATTCAGGTTGGAATAAGAACGCACGCAAATTATTTTTAAATGTATAGACGGTACGGGATGTTTTCATAGAGAGTGGAATTGTATTCCAAAAGTGTATAGCCGGAAAGTTAGTTGAAAACTTTCCGTAGTTCGTTGTTACTTTCGGCAATAAATAGTTCATGTTTAAATAAAATCGGGTGGAGTTCATAATGTACAGATCCGCATTAAAATGCTTGGAATTAGCAAGCATAAAATCCATGGAACGGTGGAATAAGGTTTCAAGGATCAAATGCAGATGACATATTAAAAACAGGGAGGAAGTTCGGCTTTTGAGACGAACGTTTTTTTGAGGAAGGAGAAAAAAAAAACGCTCGTGTGTAAAACTTTTGTCTCATATTTCAGTCTGGGCTCATGTAGGTGGCCCAGCCCTCCACCACAGCACTTTCCATAGTCCAGGTGTGGCTACCACGCATAAAAGCCCAATGTTAATTTAAATTGAGACACCCTTTTATTAAGAAATGTAGGGGAGGGGGAAGGCCATGACTTAAAGAAGCCACCAGCGCGGCCGCTAGGGGCCGCTGCATTCCTGGCTTGCATTCCTGGCCGCTGCAGCCGTTTCTTTTTTTTTTTTTTTTTCTGGTGCAAACGAAAAGCACCACCACCATCACCACCATCATCACCAGCAGCAGCAGCAGCAGCAGCAGCAGCAGCAGCAGCAGCCTCCTCAAGTCCACTGAAGGACGAAGGCCTCTCCCATTGACCTCCAACCGCTCCTGTCCTGCGCTGCCCGAGTCCACAGTTTACCCCCGAATTTCTTTATTTCATCCATCCTTCTGGTCAATGGCCCTCCCGTTCTTCTAGATTCATCTCTTGGTATCCACAATGTTACCCTAACTGTCCACCGGTTGTCGGTTCGTCTCCCTACATGGCCAGCCCAAGTCCATTTCAGTTTTCTTTATTTCAAGTATGATATCTTCTACTCCAGTTTGTTCTCTGATCCAGGTACTCATTTCCTGTCCCTGCGTGTTACTCCTGACATTATTCGTTCCGTGGCCCGTTTAGGCGACCTAAGTTTGCTTCCTAGTTGCTTAGTAAGGCGCCAAGTTTCAGCTCCGTGTGTCATAACCAGCAGTATGCACTGGTTGTAGATCTTTGTTTTGAGTGACAGAAGTAACTTACTTTTCATTATCTGGGAGTGCTTGCGGAGTGCTCCCCAACCTATACCTATTCTGCGCCGGTATTTTTTCTCGTGGTTAATTGGGGTCAGCACTAACGACCTGTCCGAGGTAGTTATGTTCTTTCACTTCTTCTAGCGTTTCGTTTCCTAAGCTAAAGAGGGCGCTTTTGGCATGCTTATTCCTCATTGCTTTCGATTTATTCATATTTATATTTAACCACACGGACGTGCTTTGTGATTGTAGTCCCTCAAGCATTGTTTGCAGGTGTTCTGCAGTTTTACTCGGTAGGACTGTGTCGTCCGCAAACCTCAAATGGCTTACCCGTCTCGGTGGCTCAGTGGCTAAGGCGTTGCGCTGCTGAGCACGAGTTCTCGAGTTCGATTCCCTGCCACGGCCGCTTTTCTGATGGAGGCAAAAAGCAAAAACGACCATGTGTACGAGATTTCGGCGCACGCTGAAGATCCCCAGGAGGTCAAAATTAATCCGGAGCCCTCCACTACGGTGTGCCTCATCGCCTTCGTTGCGTCGGCGCGTTAAACCCTACAATCAATCAATCAAAACCTCAAATGGCTTAGGTATTCCCCGTTTATCCTCAATCATATGTTTTCGCACTCAAGCTTTCTAAATACCCCCTCCAGACATGCTGTGAATAGTTTTGGCGAGATGGTACCTCCTGTCTCACTCCCTTTCGGATTGGGAATTTGTCGCTTTGCTTGTGGAGGGTTATCTTCTCCGCACATTCCTTGTATAGAAGTCTGATGTAGGTCTCCTCTATAACCTGGTCCTTTAGTGATTCTAACACGGCTGTGCTGATCACGGAATCAAACACTTTCTCATAATCTATAAATGCCATGTAAAGGGGTTTAATGTACGCTGCGGATTTTTCCACCCCTTGATTGACGACATGGATATGATCCATGTCGTCCTAAACCCAGCGTGCTCTTTGGGTTGGGAATCCGGGCTATCACCTATGCGACGAATTATATCTTTGGTAAATAGCGTGTAAACAACTCAGAGTAGGCTGATAAGTCTGTAATTCTTGAGGTCCTTGGGATCTCCCTTGTTACGAATCAGAATAAGGTTGGCGTTTTCCCAGGCTATGGACACTTTTTGAGTGTTCAAGCATTCCGAAAACGGTACAGCCAGCTTTTTCAGTACAATATCTCCTCCCTCCTTTAAAAGATCTACGGTGATGCCGTCGTCACCTGCCGCTTTTGCTGTTTTCATGCCTTTGAGAGTCTTTCCTACTTCCTCTTTAGTTACTAGAGGAACATCGCAAATTGAGCTTGTACTCTTAGTTTCCGCTGGTTTAACATCGAAAAACATCTCCGAAAAAAGACGAAGAACAACACCTACAAAAAAGCTGCAAAGTGCATCTAAGTTAGTGTTGTGAGATGTGATACGGCGTTGTTTCATCTTCAAGTAAAAGTTTTGGAACGGAGCTAATGCCTTCACCACACCTGCTGTTCAGGCGCCGAAGATTTCTTGAGAGAGGAAGGTTTCTAAAATGATTTTAGGGTGAAAGCCTTAGACTTCTATGTTTCCAACATGCCCGTTGTTAGGTACAGAAAATCCGTAGTACAAAAAACAGTTGGAGTTGTGATCGGAGCAAGCTCAAGCCGGAGATCTCGAGCCGGAAATGGCAAACAGCAGGGCGGCAGGAAGGTGGGAGATGGGCTCTGAGAAAGGGCGATGCAGTGCTCACCGGGAAAGGGAAGCAGCAGTGCAAAAGGGGAGGAGGTCGCTGCCCGCGTGCAATACAAGCCGCCTTGAGAGGGGAAGTTACCGACGGAGAGAGAGAGAGAGAGAGAGAGAGAGAGAGAGAGAGAGAGAGAGAGAGAGAGAGAGAGAGAGAGAGAGAGAGAGAGAGAGAGAGAGAGAGAGAACTTTAATGAGCAAAAATAAATTGTGGGGTGGCTTCCTAGTCCGGAAGTCCATGGGCAGCCCTGGCTCTGTCCGCTCGGTCAACCAAGATCATCTGGTCGTCGAGGCTCGAGCTGGACAACATGCTCTCCCACTGCTCACGGGAAGGGTTGGGAATGGGGGGAAGGTCGGGGTTTCGGTCGCACTCCCAGACGATGTGGTAGAGTGTGCCTGAATTGCCGCAAAACGCACAACAGGAGGCTCCTGGCAATGCCGAGCTATCGGAAGGAGCTGCGGAGTGTGCTGTCCAGGGGGCCGGTCATGTGGTGACGGGCGCGGCCGTAAGTTCAACAGAAAGTTCCGCAGCAGTTTAGCAGAAGGTCAGATGGTACAGCTAGGCTTTCGCCTTCATATGGAAAGTTCTGAGCATTCCCCGAAATTTTTCACTAAGCTTGGCAGAACATAACTTTGGTCTTTTCTTCGTTATTTGTTTGCTTCTGTTCAATAACCTAAGCGTTAAAAGTTTTTTCGTCGTTTTCAGAATTCACTCTCGTCTGCTGTACGTCCTGATGCATACGTATACAGAGTTTTCACCGCAAGATATTATATCCTGTTTCGGAGCGGTGATTCGATCGCTCTGGATATAGCGTTGTTAGGGCCAACGCTTATCCCCGTTTTATGAAACCGAGTTTTCCATTTCGTTTCGTTTTATGACACGGGGCTTTCATTTCGTGCGAGTATCAAAACTCGTGTAGTGATTTTTACCCTCAGAGCAGTGCCCACCCGGAAAGGCCAACGCCTTCCCCGGGATTTTTTTTTTGCGTTTGTTTTGTTGCAGGACATAGCTGAAGTGGTATGACTAGATGATGATGATGAGGAAAAGGAAAGATGTATAAATGAACCTGATAAGGTACATTCCACCAATGAAGTCTAAGAGGGAACGATGATGGGGCCCCGTATCCACGCAATGTAAACGGATACGTCGTCTACGAGGAGGTCCGTCGCCTCAAGGGGTAGCATCCTCGTATTTCGTGCGAGTCCGAAAACGCACACAGTGTGACCAACACAGAATTTATCCCCCGAAATCACTCATGGTGGAGCCAGAACGCAATCTCGTCGACCAAAATCAACGAACCGCACCTAAAACCGAATGAATTAAAAGCCACATATTACGGTGCGGCGACTGGTGATTATACGAACCGCGCTGTACAAATCGTGTTTGGATTTGTTCTTGGCAATAAAAAGATTGCCCACATTATTATTCAAAAGCAATAACGCACTTCGTATCCTCGTCAACAGGTGTAGTGGTTTTGCAACAGCTTCAGTGGACGACCACTTTCGCAGGTTCGGGTAGGCGCATCAACTTTTTTAAAAATTTGCACTGAACGATGCACTGGTGGTGGTGGTGAAAAACGTTCTTTACTGAGCTCAAGGGGTAGGGAAAGGGGTGTGGTCAGCCTCCTTCGTCCAGGAGGCCGCGGGCCTGCGCTGCATCCGTGGCTCGTTGCACCAGCGCGAGTTGACGCTCCGGCGCCGAGCTGGTCAGCGCAGACTCCCAGGGGATGGGGATGGGATGGGGTGAGGGAGGTGGGGACAGGAGTATACTAGGTGGTAAGTTGAGAGTACGATGCACTGTTTTCTTTTTTTTTTTTGCGCTCAGCCGCAAACGCTAGCACCAAACTGCCACAAGCAGTCGCGTCGCGTGCTCCTCTCGAGGCAGAGTCACGAGCCCCATCCGCGGGGAAAGCGAATGTCCCGGTGTGGGTTCTAATACTGCGCGCTCACCATCGAAGCTGTAGGCCGTAAAGAGCCTGCTGTGGATCCCCGGAGACCTTTAGCGCCAAGAAAAATATCTGAGGGCGCCCGGCACCTTTGTATGTGCTGGGCCCCCTTTCCCTACTTCATACCTCCAAAGTAACAATCACGGACGCCTACTTCCATACGGACAGTAGTGGCTGCTCATCAGGACAATGTTTGTCCGCTCGGCCTTATTAATGCAAAAGCGTCGTGGGTGAGCCTTCGCGGATTTCGGAGCAATATGTGTGACCACTGAGGTGTATGTGGGTGCGAACTATGGCTGCCATTCCTCAGTTTTGCCGAGTTTAATTCTGTAAAGTGTTGGTTCAGTGTAACAAGTTGTAAGCTATACGCTGCGACAAAACAATTGCATTAGACTCAACATATCTGCGATCGCTATTGAGCTGGTTGCACAGTGAACTGCTCTCATATTAGAAATGAGCCAGAAAATAAATGGGAATATTTACTGATTCCCGGTCAGGACTCCAGTTATTATTATCATTACCGAGAGAACTACTGGCCTGGAAAAAATTCTGCGAAACATTTAAAGGGGCCCTGAAAGGCATTTTGAGCACACTAAATGAACTAGCGCAACCGTTAGATTGGGTCGTCAACGTCCTCTGTGCCAAGTATTGCTCTTTTACGCGCAGCGGAAAGCTCACACTTTTGTTGCAAAGTTTGTCGTTTTTTTCTCACCCTTCCCTTCGTGTTTTTGGACGCCACCATCTTCACATGTCTACATCATCGATTCCCAAATGTTCGTCATGAGCTAGACATCCTGCTATTGGGCGGCTTTTTCACGCACCGCCGGCAAAGAGATGAGTCGTCTGCTCAGCGTCGGCTCGCCGGCTGTTCTGCCAGCGGAGTGCCGGAGTGCTTGGGCATTTTACAACAAACGAAACAAGTGTAAAACAAACGCTTAACCGTTTGTATTGAATGCAACACGGCCATAACACGACACGGATATTCTGTTACCTGAGTACGTTCCATAAAGAAAGCGTTGAAGCCCCGTGGCACTTCTTTCGTGCAATCGCAGAGAACGCCCTGAGCCGAATGTCCGGGTTTGACGCATACATTTTATTCAACTTCAAAACAATCCAGAGATGCGTTTCGAACTAACACAACGTCACAACATGCGTTGCAAGTTTGAACCGCGATTGACCGACGATGGGTTGCCTCCTCCTGCCCGTCGTAAATTCGGCACTCACCTCGCGCGCGGTTTGCGGGGACGAACAGCAAGTCACTTAACTCTGGCGCACAAGCCGATGGCTTAGCCACGCACACTGCACATCATACCCCATGCGAGGTTGAGTCGTACGTCGCTCCAGAAAGATAATCCAGACCATGGGAAGCACTATCCACCCGCAGAAGCACAACGTCGCATTTCATCGCGAAACAAAGGCGTCCACAACACACACACCATCGCCTCCTGTTATGCCAAACGCATCTCGCACTTCCCAATGGGAGTGAGTGGTACGCTTGCTGTGCCCACATGTCGCGAGGTGGGGCCCCAAGCTGAACCGGGATCACGCAACCGTAACTGACTTCTAAAGCGGTTTGTGCCTTGTTGCCAACCGATGTTTGACATTGTCAAAGAAATGGCGCTCGCTCCAGCGCTAGAAAGGTCAGAGCATCGGCGGAGCATGTTTTGCCAACGTTGCCGCTCTCCACCACGCGTCGCCCCAAGCTAAACTGGTCACATGATTGAAGCGCTTTGTGCACGGGTTCTGTATCGGTTTAATATGACTTTTTCACATGCCGCCGGCAGGAATTACCACCACCGCAAAATAAGACCCGGCACCAGCGGGGCCACATCTGATACGGTGCTTTTTGGATAAACAGTGCGCGGTGCATCAAGGGAATGAGCGCACGACCCTCCCCGTGCGGCTGCGAGTTCGCCGCCGTTCGCCGCCGATAACAAGTCATGTGCCGCCAGCAACGTACACCGTGAAAGGGCAAGGCCAGGCCGCCGCATACATGCGGCCAGATTTTTCGTTCGCTTTTCCAGCCTTGAGCAGAGAGAGTGCGGGATTCATGGTGTCAACAAAGCTTGCCCGTAGCAGACGACAGTCTGAGCAGCGAAATAGCGGAAGTACGTCACCGCTGCGGAGCGCAGCATCATGGGAGGCAAGGCTCGCGCGCTGTCAACAGCGGAGAGTAAGTCGAAAGGAGGAGGAAACGCGGAGCGACGATAATGCGCGGTTTTTGATTTACGATTTCTCAGCTAATACTCATCGCTTTAACAAAATTCTTGCGGGAGGAGATTGCAAATACATTGCTTTATTTGGGTACATGTACATCCATGCATCGGGGCGGAAGGTATTTCAGGACCCCTTTAAAACTGCTTGGGTGGGGGAAGGCGAAAACGTTCAATTTACTTCAAACTGTGCGATCCTCCATGTATCTTCTGTTGAAGTGTAAGTTTCGCGCAAAACCGGCTGCGGTTGCGTCGGCTGGTGGTGGTTTTAGCTACAGCGAGCGCCTGCCCCTGTGCTCGCCAAGCGGCAATTTCGTGTTTCCTTGCATTTCTTTGTAAGGCGGATTTCCGTGGGGGACCACCTTTCACAGCTGCCGCTGAGGTAGACGCTTTATATTCTGTAGCGGTAGAGACAGCACTGACATGCAGAAACGTGTTCACTAGCGCGATTGCGACCTTTCAATGCAATCGTCACGACCCTTTCCCCATTGCTCAGTTTTCTTCTTTGTGTTGCATGGCTGGAATGCTTGGCCAATATGCGTTGTTAGCCCTGCATATACGTTGTTAGCGTAAACATTCTTTGATGCATGCGTGATTAGCATCCTGAAATTACGCATGTAGGCCACCGTACATGACTTTAACACAAGTCTAATTACAAGCCACAGCGCATTCACTAGGTCCACCTTTAATTATCTGGAGCCAAGGACCCGCCATGTTGTAGGCCATACAGGCTCGACTCTCATCCCGTAGGCCCCGTGTTCTAATCCCATGCCTAAATTAACGCAGTTTTCTTCCCTTCACTTAGTCCTTCTTCGCCATCGGTGATGATCGCCAAATCGAGAAATTTAACCCGCTCGCAATAGTAATGGCGAGGTAAGCGAGTAATTTGAATACCAGTGTTGAGTACCAGTTTTTGATTGAGGACAAGTTATCCCGTCTAACAAAGTTATAACGAGGTATGTTAAATATCACCACCATCTACCCTGAAGATGACGATGATCTGCTCCTCGCAGCGCGAGCGCGCGATCAGTTCGATCAGTTGTGCCCCCTTGTGGGTACATACCAAAAAACTTTGAGGGCATCATCATCATCATCAACATCAGTTGTCAGCCATTAAAGAAAGAATGCAGACGGTTCCATAACCTCTCTTGTGTTTACAAGTGGTGCCATGACCAGGATTTTTACATCCACCGAACGCCAGCAACCTCCCTTGGAACACCGGAGAAGACGGCGGCGTCGGAGCAGCAGATCGACCTGGTCCAGACAAGAGGAGGCCACCCCAAATTCAACGGGATCCGACGAGCTCACTGAAACGGGAGAGCTTCAGGCAACCCTCTTCCAAGATGAGCAAAGAGATTGTAACGAAGAAGAGGAGGGCTTTACGATCGCAAACAACGCGGCTCATCAACACAGCCGAACAGCAAATAGGAGAAGGAGCCGAAAGAATGGCGCTTTGCTCAACACAAGCACAGATCAAGGGACTAGAAGTGCGACAAAAAGAAGCAAACAACCAAATGAAGCAATGTTTAACGGACGAAGTTGCAGACAGTGAATTTGAAAGGATAATTGAATACGACATGAAGATATTGGCTATTGTTACGAATCGGCCAGCGCCGCCGCACTTTCCCGCATCACTCCTCGGCTGTGCGGCGAAGCCACTGCGTGCGCCTTCGAAAACAGGCGCCACCATGTCGGTGACAAGTTTCGACAAGCCCGGCTCAGACGCTTCGCTTTCGGCGCATTTCAAAACTTCGGCGGCTGCCGGCAAGGCTCTTCTCCACGCTCTTCAAGGACACAGAGGCCCCGCGAACTCAGCGGAGTCCTCCTCTCTCCCCTCTCTCGGACTCAACGTGCGCCGAGGCTACGAACTCTGGAAAGAGCGTTGTGTGTGTCGGTGACGTTCGTGGCGTGTTCCAGCTTGTTGGCGTTTGACCGTTACCGCTTTTGGGTATAAATAGACCCCCGCAAGCGCTGTAATTCGTTCCTGTTAGAGCAGCGAATCGATGTTGTCACTCTCCTCGAGTCCTGTATTGTAACCTCGCCCGTCGGGGCATTGTTCTTTGGCTTCGGCTCACCTCTCGCTATGAAGTAAACAGTTACGTTGGCCTATCAGCTCTGGACCTCTTCCCGGCTGCAGTCGGCATTCCCGGTTGCAACACTATCCTCTCGAAACTTGAAATAAGAATTGCGGAGTCCATTCCAAGTAGCGTAACTGTTCAGACTAACAACTAGCCGTTTGCTCAAAGCCAACAGTACAAGGCAAGGCCAGATGACATGGACATGGTGAAGTTACCGAAGCTGGAGCTTGTAAAATTCGACGGAAATGTGCTGGAGTGGAATAGATTTTGGACTTAAAGGGACAGACAACCGATTTTTGTCGAGTATATATTCTCTACCCCAAATGAAAGGGCATCACTTAAAGCACCTTGACGAGAAACGGTTTTGCTGATCACGCCCTAGAACTTTTTAAATCGAAATTTTTAGATCTACAAGCCGTATGTGTCCCTCCCAAAAATAATGCTGGCAACCGTGACATAGAGTAGCTCGGCAACATACTTTTGTCTGTTTTGCGAAATTAAAAACATATAAAAACTTGTCCCCAGCTAAAAAAGTTCCTTTATGTGTTTTTTTTTTTAATGCAACGGTCTATTTTGCACGAATGCGTCATCTGTTGGTATAGACGATATGTAGAATCTGGCTTCACGTTGTTGAGGTGGGAAGTTCGATTCTCCCCGGGCGCGAAGTTTTTTTTTTTTTTTAAGCTGCCGTTGGCGTATTTGGAAACTGAAATCAAATATTTTGGCAAAACAAACACCCCTGACTCAGGAATAATCGTCAAAGCTCCTTCACTGGGTCTGTTTACTGAATAGTGCCGTTAATTCTGGGCATGGAGGCTCAGTTTGCCACATTGAAGCAACCCAGCGACGGGGGTGGCGTGTGTTTTAAAAATTTTCAAAATAATGTTTAGAAATACATATACAATTTAACCTTGTACAGCCAGCAGGGCATGCTTCAGGTGTACGCGGCCAAACCACACGCCACGGGTTTGGAGAGCTAACGTGCGATGCAAACAATGCAAAGGAAGACACGTGACATCAGTGAGTAGGACGAAACTAGAAGCAAAAGCAGAACAACATACTGCAATGGCTCACACAATAATCGACAACATGTAGCATGCATGCCATTCAGTGGCGGTCCCATACCTGGACTCACATCAAAAAAAGTTATGCCTCAGATATGCCTCCTTCAATAACACTTGCCCATATAAGTGACCAATACTCTCGTATGACCCACATTTTTACTGATGGATCATCTACGCCTGACTGCAGTTCTTCTGGGCTCTTCATTTCATCCACCGGACAAGCACTCTCATACCGTCTTGAGCGCCCAACGTCATCTACATCTAGTGAGCTTCATGCCATCAAACAAGCACTTCGCTACATTCTCCGCCAGCAGCCAGCACAGTGGGTAATCTTTACGGATTCGAAGGCAGCACTGCAAACTCTTCGACGTGCAAGCTGCTTCAGCATTCACGAACATATATCCCGCGAGGTCTCTTATCTAAATCATCAAGTTTGTGTCGCCGGACACCGCGTGATACTGCAGTGGATCCCTGCCCACTGCGGCATCATAGGCAATGAAAAAGCAGATG
Organism: Haemaphysalis longicornis; assembly: GCF_048455015.1. NCBI lineage: Eukaryota > Metazoa > Arthropoda > Arachnida > Ixodida > Ixodidae > Haemaphysalis > Haemaphysalis longicornis. Next base: position 405,268,731 of record NW_027526203.1, read on the forward strand.
AGGCTGCCAAGAGAGGATTGCAACTGCGGAACGTGAGGAACATTTTCTTCACGAAGCACGATGCCTCTAGGCTAGCAAAGGAGCTTGTTTTCAGGGAAAGAAGCACCTTCTGGTCTCTCCCGGAAAACCAGCACCTATTCCTCCATCATGTCGACCCAACTTTGGCACTGAGGTTACCGGAGCGACTTCCACGTCGGCTAGAGACTTTGCTCCATCGCTTACGTCTCAACGTGGCGCTAACACATACCTACCGCTATCGCCTTGGCCTAACCTCAAACCCCTATTGTGACAACTGCGGTTCACCAGAAACCGTCGAGCATATTTTACTGGAGTGTCCTACATACTATCAAGCAAGAAACAATGTCGCACAGAAGATCGAGTGCCTCAACCACAGTTCCTTGACTTTAAAAGCACTTCTGGGACCATGGCCATCTCCCTCCTCTCAGCGTAAAGTGCTAACCGCATTATTTGAATACCTCAATGACATCGGCGTCGCTGAGCTGATATAGGACCAGACCATCCTTGCACTGTACAACCGTCCATAGACTTTTCACGTGTCGCACTGACGGTCCCCAACGCACACGCTTCCTCCTTTTTTTTTTTCACTTCTTTTATTTTCTTCTTTCTTCTCTCCCTTCCACATTTCTTCCTATTGCAACTTTTTCCCTCCTCCCGTAGCCCGCAGAGTAGCATGTCGGCGTTAACATGCCGGCAGACCTCTCTGCTTTCCTCTAATAAAGAGCTTTCTCTCTCCCTCTCTCCAGGGGGGCGATCGCCCCTCTCCCAAAGAGTTCCTCAGCTTATTTTTTAAGCATCCCACTTGTGCGAAGTCGCAAACGTGTTGCGACCGTCAGAAATGCGGGCTCGAGCCAGCCGTTGTACCGCCTAAGGGGGGCCAAAAACCACTGTGCCGCTAAGTGATTTGTGCGCAAACGGGTTACTCCGTATACGCGCACACACTGGCAAGGCTATCACCTTCTCCGCCGAACTGGCGCAAAGAGGGGAGCGGTTCTTTATTCGCCCCCCCCCACCCCCCAAAAAACGTCGCCCCCCAAAATTCGCCCCCCCCCCCCCCCCCCCCCCCACCCAAAACCAATCTCTGGAACCGGTACTGATGCCATTGAACGGCAAGAAAAGCATTGCGTGCTACTACAAACTGCGGTAGCTTGGATTAAGGGAGAATCCTCAGGGAACTACGTCCGACTCTTACTTGACAGCGGCAGCCAAAGATCGTTCATTGAAGCCGGGTTAGCGGAATCAATAGGAGCAAAGGTAATCAAACAAGAAAATTTGACGATTGACTCGTTCGGCGGGAATGAAACGGTGAAGACATGGACGTGATACAAGTGAAAGTAAAGCATCAAACCAAAATCCAAGCCACCGTCATTGAAGCACTGAAAGTGGACATGATATGCCGTAATTGTCTGCCAGTATCCACAAAAGAAATCAGCGAGGAAATGAAGAAACTATAGTTGGAAGTTGCCGATTAGATGAACAAAACAAGAACAAAGAGTTCGATAGGGTTGCTAATTGTCTCTGATTTTTACTGGGAGTTTTTCACGGGACAAATAAAGCGACTAGGTGGCAAGCTAATCGCTGCGCAGAAAACGCTTGGATGGATAGTTCAAGGATCGAACATGTCAACAAAGCAAGCTGGAAGTAACAAAAACCCAGGCAGTCATGGTACTTCCCATCGAAGCTGCTGACAAAGGAATTCAGGACGAATTGCAGAAATTTTGGAGTTTGGAGTCAATCGGCATGGCAATGAAATATGGTCAACCGAGTTCAGAAGACTAAATTCTTTAGCGGTTCGAGGAGAAAATAACGACAGAGAATGGTCGCTACTCGGCAGGTCTTTCATGGAAAAAAAGCGTAAACCTGGACACAAACAAAGAAATTGCAACGAAAAGGCTACTACAGTTGTCAACCAAGCTTAAGAAGACTGATTCTCTCAAGAGATATGGCGAGGTGATCTCGGAATATTTCCCCTCTGGTGCAGCCGAAACAGTTAAAGAGGAAACAGGACAAACGAACAATCTTCCCTACTATATGCGCCACCACGCAGTGATTCTGGAGGACCAAGCAACCTGGAAAGTTAGATTCGTTTTTGACGCGTCGTCAAGCTCGATAAAAAACAGATCGTTCAACGACAACTTATAAGCAGGACCGAACTACAACAAAGACATACGGTCGATGCTTATAAGCTTCCGGAAAGAAAAGACAGCGCTAACCGAAGATGTGGAAAAAGCCTTTTTGCAGATCAGCATCAACGAAGAATACTCTTTGCGATTTCTATGGTGGAAACACGGTGACCAGGGAAGACTGACTGACAAAATGCAAGCATGGAGAAAGACAAGGGTGACATTCGGAACAACGCTCAGTACATTTCTACTGGCGGCCACGATCAAACATCATATGAAAGAAATGAATTCCGAATTTCCAGAAACAACAAAAAAGCTTCTGGGGGCAATTTATGTCGACGATGTAATACTTGGTGCGTCCACGATCGATGAAGCCTCCAAACTGTACAACGAGACAAGAATGGCATTTGAGAGAGCTTTAATGAACGGAAGAAAATGGACATCAAACAACAAGCGAACAGATGAATTGTTCGAAGAAAACGAAAAGGACGAGGGTGTGCAGAAGCAGCTCCGGGAAAAGCAGCGTTCGAAGTTGCTAGGAATGATATAAAAACACAACGAAGACGTTCAATGTTTTCCAGCAGAGAAATGGGTGTCAGACGTAGCGATGCTCCCACTGACTAAAACAACAGTGCTGCAGGCCACGGCGCAAATATTTGATCCGCTCGGAATACTCTCACCGATCCCCATACGAGCAAAAATATGGTTCCAGAACATATGCAAATTCAACATGACATGGGATGATCCCTTACCAGCGGATGAAAGTGAGAAGTGGAAGAATTTCATCGAAGAAGCATCGCAGCTGCAGGATCTCCAAATTCCCAGGCGCTATGCTCAAAAGGAAGAAATGAGAGAAGGCTCGACGTTGCGCGTTTTTCAGCTGTTCGAACCGCAGCTGTTTTGCAGCTGTTCGAGCAGCTGTTCGGCCTGCATCCGTTTCTGCTAAACTCGCCCAGCGGCGCACCATTCTCCAGCAAACAGGGGCGCTCTGCGCCGCTTCAGCGCTCAATTTGGCACTAAGCGGCGTTCAATTGTACATTAATGCGTTCGCATTCACGGATCAAGAAGGGCTCGGGTGTTCTAGGAGTTTTGATTGATTGATTGATTGATTGATTGATTGATTGATTGATTGATTGATTGATTGATTGATTGATTGATTGATTGATTGATTGTGGGGTTTAACGAGCCGACGCAACGCAGGCGATGAGGCGCGCCGTAGTGAAGGGCTCCAGATTAATTTTGACCACCTGGGGATCTTTAACGTGTTCCGAAATGTCAACACACAGACGTTTTCGCTTTTTGCTTCCATCAGAAAAGCGGCCGCCGCGGCCGGGAGTCGAACCCGCGTTCTTGGGCTTAGCAGCACAGCGGCTTGCATTTGGGGAGACAGGGATGCTAGGTTTTTGTCGAGATAGTCCCAATTTCAAGATCATTCCCTATTTTCCCCACATATGCGTTTTTTAAGGAGCCACGAAGACAAAATACAAGTTGGGTTTATTAGGAAGACTGCTTAGTCCCGATAACAATGATACCAATATAATCGCAATCTTCGAACAAATAACAGAGATATTAAAGAAAACGTTTGAAGCAGTCGCGACCCCCTAGCCAATTTCCCGCGACTTTTCTATGACGTCACGGAACCTTGTTTGTGCGATTGGCGGCCGCCTAACTGACCTGTCGCGACGACACATGACTGGACGTCTGTAATGGGGCCTCTAGTTCCATTTGACCGCATCACTTATGCTAACGTGCAGTTAACGCACTGAAAATTATGTTTTACTGGGCATCCTCGATTTACCAGTCCTGGACGGTCCGTGGGCAGTCCGAGGACTGCGTTCGCACCGGAAGCCCCATAGGAATACATGGGGAAATTGAGCGCCGGATCGCGCCTCGGGCAGTCCGCGGACGATCCGGGACTGATAATCGAGGAGGCCCATTGTTGGCCCGTATGACGTCATTCTTGCTCATAAAACGTCACTGTGGCGCAAAATTTGAAAGTTTTTAAATACTTCTTGCTTTTTTTTTTTTTTGGTTAAAAAACATCTTTTGTGGCTCTAATGGAGCTGAGTGAGATACTGAATCCTAGTTCTTTCAATGTAAACGAAGTTGTAGTTTCTCTCCATGACTCCTTTAATGGCAGATTTTAACAGGAGAAGCGCTTACTTTCTTTACTCGGCTCTAAACCCAACTGAGCGACACACGGGGTTACGCAGTCGGTTGCAATATGGCGACCTAACTCTGGTCGCGAGGCGGGAGGGCTACTGCACAGGTTGTCAGTTGCTATGGCAACATTTTGGTCGCTTCGGAGTTTTCGAAGGGACAGACAAGGTTCCCACTGGGAGTCTTGGGTTGGCAGGGCCGTACCGAGTCGTACCCGGCAGTTCTCGCGATAGCACGTTCGTGCAAGGAACGAACACTGGAAGATGAGTCCTTGCGAGAGCGGAGGCGTGCTCTTAAACGGGCGCTTTACTGTGACCTTAATGTCGAGTTGAAATTTTTCACATGATAATCACGCGAACATTTAGCGTGATTGACGTTCAGCGTCAGCAAAATCGTTGGTATAGTACCACGCCATAGATGCAATATTCGCATGTCACAGCTTAGTGGCTTCGGCTGACGCCGAATATCGGGTTATCTTTCCTCGCTCATCCTGAAAAAAAAAATTTTTTTTCCCATTTTCATTGTCGCCTACAGTACCGGAGCACAATTCACGGCGCAGTGTCTCCTTGCACGGCGCACTGCACGGTTTAGAGCAACATTAGAACTTTATACGCACAAGGTTTCTTGGTATTCGTACATACGTTGCATGCATATTTCATCATTTTTACGAAGATAGCACAAACTTTTTTTTTCTTTTTTCATATTAACAGCCGGCCCTGAGTGAACAGAAAATGCGGCACGTCCGAACAGGCCTGAATTAAGCTCCGTGCTGGGAACACCAACAACAGCGGCAAAAGTGCGCGCTTCAGGCGGCAATCAGAGGAATTCTCGACGAGTGTCATTTCTCTTCGCGCTCTGAGTGATGCTGATGCTTATTTTGATCACTCAAAGGTATATAACGGAGATATTTTCCCGAGCAGCCGAAGGAGGTGCGTGTATATTAGCCGTCAGCCGACGCCCGCTTCGGTCATATTTGTTAATTGTTCAGCCATTACGGGCATTGCCGCTAACTGCTCAGTATAGCATTACCACCGCGGGGCTTTCCATCGGGACGTAATCTTCGTCCCTTGCTCTTTCTCGCTCGCACGCACGCGGGAGAACAAAGCCGAGGCCCCCCCAGCGGCCAGACGGATGGTGATGGCTGGCTGAGAAGCGCTGTCATTTGCAGGCGCCTCCGTAATGAACGAATTCCTGGTAATGTTTATCTCGTGATAGCAGGCAAATTTTCTTCCGAATGGCCCGTCCTAGTTTTGCCGTGGCAGCGGGGACTGGCGCTGCATGCAGCAGCAGCAGCAGCAGCCCGGCCGCACGCAAAATGTGGCCGCCGCCGCTGGCTCCCCGTGCATCACTCTGGTCGTTTGCAGTTTTGGGAAACGCTCCTCCAGTGTTTCGAATAATCATCGGTTAGTCCCCTCGAAACACTGGCCGCTGCGCACTTGTGCCGCGTGGCAGCAATATGCGCGCTGATGTAGCCTTGTTGTGGGTCTCAGAGCGCCGGCATTACTCTTGTACTTCCTGTACGCGCCCTTTCTTCTTCTTCTTCTTCTTAACGCGCACGCGGCTACGGGCAAACCTGACTGATTTTTCACGCCTGGAATGGAAACGAAACGAAAACGAGGCGGTATAAAGTGGAACAGAGAAGTGGCCGAATATGAAAATTTGTGCGTACAACTTGCGGCTGATAAACGATTTTGCCTCAGTTCCTTCCAACCTGCTATTGAGATGCATTAGTTGGGTTCGTGCTGATGGGTTGTGATATGGGTATGGTCGCTGTAGTAACGGAAGCCTATTTATTTGGAATCGTCATAGCACCATTCCTCTGGATCAGCGGTGCACATGAGATGAGAGTTTCGTGTCTGGTTCCTTTTTATTGCGTTCGCTTTAGAGCTATAATTTTAGCTTTTTTAGCACCTTGAAAACTCCGCCCAAGGCAATCTTCATGCGGGTGCTCAGTGCAGCGAAGTGCATTCGGGGCATATTCGCGGCGATACAATTAGTCGCTATTGTGAAACATGGTTACCAATGGCGCACACGTAAAATTTAAAGTGTTTTACAAATGTGAATGCCAGTGATGGCGGTGTAGCGGGGAAGAACCGCTTGGTTGTGCACACTATAGGAGACGACGTGCTACGAGCGCTCTTGCTTGCAAGCCCACACACCGACTACCCTGGGTGTTTTTCCTCTTTTACCTTGATTGAGATGCTTCGCACTCCTCACTGGCGCTCACTAACGGCGTTCACTAGCGCCGTGAGCGGCGCTCACTAGCAACGCCATTTCTTGGCTACCGCCGATGCATGCTTATTCACTTTCATTTTCTATATTCATTTTCCAATGTCACGAGCCCTTTATGTACAGGCTTCATACATATGAGACGTGAACCTTCAAAGCGAAGGCATGCACGCTCACGTCTAAAAGCTACTCAATGGCTCCTACCTGCAAATAAATTCACACGTAGTGCCTCTGCTACCATTCCTTATATTTATAGGTCATGAAACGTGTATTTCGGTCAGGGAAGGTTTTTTACTGGTAGATGCTCTTAGCCACAATTTCTCGGTCTTAGCTGGCACCCTTCCAGGAGGACTACTCAGGATTTATAAAGTTTTCAAGAGGGTTCTGCTGTGCAGCAGTCTACGTGATAGCGCCGCATTTCAGCTCTCAATCACGGTGGCAGAATTACTGAAGGGGTCAAAATAAATAAGTGCTTCTCAAAGCGACGTGAAATATTTGTGTTTTGTCGGTGGCTGAGGCGTTGCGCCGCGGAGTCCAACGACGCGGGTTCGCTTCGCGGCCGCGGCGGCCGCTTTTAAGATGGACGCGAGAAGCCAAAACGCCTTTGTGCCGATATTGCGGCCCACGTTACAGACCCCCAGGTGGTCAAAATTAATCCGGAGCCCTCCACTACGGCGTGCCTCATAGCCCAGGTGTAGCTTCGGCGTGTAAGAACCCCCAACTTCTTTAACCATGTGTTTACTGGCATAGTCCAAATGTCCTTCCGTGCCTCCTTCATCAAGTTCATCTCCTGTGAAGTAATAAGTTGACGGTTTTTGTTTTCTCTCTGCCGGCGCGTGTTGGCGAAAAATGTTGCCGTATACATCCACTCGAAGCTTAGCGCACCGCCTGAGCTGACATGTTTCGCATCTAGCTGGTTCCCCATATAGTGGACTCACACTAACGCCTGCACCAGACGTCCAGGAGAGTGCAGTGTTGCATGCGCCCGTAATGCGGGCTGGGCGCTGGCCAAGGGCGGCTGGCCGGCCGACGCGGAGTGGGCCAGACGGGGCGAAAGCAGGGCGCGCACAGGAAAAGGAAGAGAAGGGGGGGGGGGGGGGATGAAGCAACCTGGATTTATGACGCTGTCACACTGGGGGACACCCGGTTCAATTTCCTATCAACTGCGCCGGACGGGCGACTGATGGCCTCGAGTTCATCTTCTCTCCCTCGCGCGGCGAGACAGAGAGGGCGGCCAGATAAAGCTGCGCGCAGAACAACACAAGTCGCCGCGAGAGACAATAAGCGCACCCTCCCGAGGAGCCCTGCAAAGAAGGACGCCCTATCGGGAGGAGAGGGCACCCAGCCCAGACGGAAGGCTTTTCAGACAAATAACTTTGTCGCGGCGGACGATTATGAGTGCCGCTGGAGGAAGGGGTCCCGATACTCAGTGATGAGCTTGGCCGTCCTGATTGAGTTGTGAGGCAGCCGAGAGGCGCCCTGTCAAGATGGGCCCGAGCGCGAGCCTCATCTCCTGCGTTCGCTACTCGCGCCAGGCCTCCGGCGCCGAGCATCCTTTTCCCGAACCTGTTCTCGGATGATTTCGCCCGCGCTTTTGTGCCCTTTTCGCCGCGGCCTTGCGCGACCCCAGTGTATTATCTTCTACCCTCCACGGCTTCAGTGAAGCGATGCTAACAAGATACGCTGCGTATATTAGTTAAGAAAGGAGCCAATTACATAGGAGTGGCGATTTTAATTCTAACGGTTTTCACCGGAAAAAGAAATGACAAGGAACGGAAGCTTGTAATAGTAAGAACGCTATATTTTTCACCAAAATCACTAGCAAACTTCATCCCGGGGCTTCATTCTGTGGTAAGGGGAGAACACTTTGTTCCCTTCTATTCCGCGCATTACTCAATTCCACTGCGGAATATTCATTGGTGGTTCAGTTAAACCAGTTTATCTCAGCCAATTTATCCTCACTAATGACCTCCACAAGCAATTGGTACACTGAAAACTGACAAACCCGCAGAACGGTATGTTCAGAACTGGTATTAACTTTCTCCTTTCCGCGCGAGCTTAAAAATAAGATATATTGTTTGAACGGAGAGCAAAAGACTGATAAGCAAACAAGGAGAATTTTTCTTGAAAACCAAGGTGATGGTTGTGAAAGGATGACTAAAGTTTGCACAAGCCTCCGACCGCTTGTGATCATGGCAAGGGACAAAAATGCTTTCGAAGGCTACCTAATGCTTGAACTTATGAACTTGAAAGGTATTTGGACCTGACCAACACGTATGTTACAAGCCTAAAGGCAGGGTACCAATGACCACTTCGTCACTACGCTCCGAAATGACCAATCGACATTACTGAAGGAGCACATTGGTGGAATGATGGTGGGGGGAGGGGGGGGGGGGGTGACCCAGCAAACAATTCGACTGGGAAGTGTTAGCTGTTTGGTAACATTCCGCAGTGCCAGCATAACATTTTGTGTTGCTCATTCTCACAAAGAAGATGAGTCAAATCGTCTGGTGGGAGTCGTCACTCATCAATTCGTTTTTTCAGTCGCGTATATTGATATTTAAGTTGTGTAGCGGTAAAGCAGGCATAAAAGACCAGCAGTCCGTACAGCTCGAAAATAATGGTCAACCTGTTCTTCCTCTTCTATCGCTCCTTTCACAAGAACGCAAAAAATTGTCTTCCTTTTCACTGTGAAATCGTCTTTTGGAACTCGTGTTAGACTCTATCGCACATCGCACTACAAAAAGAAAGGAAAAGAAAGATTACCTGATTTACGACGAGCACAGTACGACAAAATACGATTTAATCTATACATTATATCTATTCCTCTATGCTTTCAATAAAAATAGACCAATATTTGCTTTTTATATTAGTTTAGAACAAGAAAAAGAACGAACTATAAATCAATAATCTAATTACGTTACGCAGATAAGCTTATGACTGTATGGGTGAAGGAATTCTGAAGCATAACAGTCCCGCCAGTGAAATATTTTTGGGTGATATTTGTACACGTTTTAAAGGGACCCTGCAACACTTTCGATAAGCGGTTGCACTCTTTCCTTCGCGTCTGGAAGCACTGCGAAAGCTACAGTTATCCCCAGCACGGCGGCACTTCGTGATTTGCTCGTCGCACCAGATACGCCTTCCATTTCTGCTTTGTTTTTGAGGCTTTTTTTAAAAAAGTCGCTATCGAAAAGCGTTCATTGCTGCAACTGAAGGAAAAGCGGCCAACAGCCGCTACATGGTTTATTGACGCAATTCGAGCCGTCGAAGAACGTCAAGACCGGGAAAGAGAGAGAAATCTTTTCAGCGAGTTTACAAGTCATCTGATGGGCATAGAGCAGTATTTTTTAGCTGATGTTCTTTGCAATCCCCTAATCTAAGTACTGGGTGTGTTGGGTGGCTACGTTCTACAAGCATTTACTATTTCGAAAAAAAAGTTGAAAAAAGTGTTGTAGGGTCCATACCCCGGCAAAGTTGACGCGGCTCACTCAAACTCCCTCACAATTTTTTTTCGAATCACCACTCCCTCAAACTTACTCAATGCTGAGCAGCACATCTGTGCTCACTCAAACTCAAACTCACACTGAGTGCAAAACTCAGAACTCACTCCGACTCAAAACTCAAAATGTACTCAGAACTCAAAGTGTACTCAAACTCAAAATGTACTCAGACTCAAAATGTACGTAGTACTCAAAATGTACTCAAACTGAAAATGTACTCAAATTCAAAATGTACTCAAACTCAAAATGTACTCAGAACTAAAAATGTACTCAAACTCACAATGTACTCAAACTCAAAATGTACCCAGTACTCAAAATATACTCAAACTCAAAATGTACTCAAAACTCAAAATGGACTAAACTCAAAATGTACTCCGTACTCAAAATATAGTCAAAACTCAAAATGTACTCAAGCTCAAAATGTACTCAAAACTCAAAATGTACTCAAACTCAAAATGTTCTCAAAATTCGAAATATACTCAGAACTCACTCGGTCTCAGGCGTACTCAAACTCAGTCGGGCTCAAACTCACTCAAGCTCAAACTCACCATGCTACACTAGCCTCGCGCTCACTCAAACTCAAACTCACGTGTGAGTTTGAGTCCAAATGAGTCTGAGTGAGTGGACTCATGAGTGAGTCCGCCGACCTCTGGTAGGGTCCCTTCAAACATCTCCTGTCGGCATTATGGGCGCTGTCATCATCCTCGGCGCAGAAAGGAGCAGAGGCGACCGCAGCGCCAGCCGGCACTGCGGCGGTGCACCACACAGAGCGCCCTGGCTCGCTGGTGAGTGCGGCGTCGATCGGCGAGGACAGAGGTTGTGTTGCGGAGCTCCTGCCGCTACTGGCCGGCAGTGGTGTGGTCGAGAGCCAAGCACGGCTACACTCCCTCCCCCCCCCCCCGCTAGCGCCCCCTTCTGCGCAGGCACCGATTTCTTTCTTTCTGCTGTACTATTTCTTGTTCGTTCTTCCCGTTCAGCGCTGATGACGTATGTTGTAACCATCTGTCAGTCAGGCCACCGCTTTTTCTTGTAATGAAACATATACGACCTTCGCCTTACTAAATGAATGTTAATGTTTTCTGGGAACTTCCGGCCTGATATTCTAGCACAATTTATGATATTAGATACTCCATTTGAGACCAAAACGTAGCAGCATCACTGAAATGCATGCACCGTCGAAGCATATTTAGTTGCTTTATGCTTCAAGAGGGATAGCCGCCCTTGCATTCATCGTCAGGATGCAAGCTGCTAAGAGAACTCGCATTTCTAAATCGCATTCCTTTAAGGCATGGCATCACCGGAATTAGTTTCGCATACTTGCCTCTATTTTGTACAGAACACCTGTTGTTGAGTAAATGCCCCAAGAAAATATTTACCGCTTCTGTGCCGAGCAATTCGGACGCGTGGCGTAACAGGCGCCAAATAGCACAAACGCGTGCGCACAATACACCGCTGACAGGAGCAGCCACACCTGGTTACCTTATACGGCTGCTTTCATTCCCTAGATAGACGTGGAATGCACCCAATGAGTGTGTCCAGCGGTGTATGATCCATAAATACGCCGGCAGCAAACGCGCAGGCAACGGCGGCCGTACAAAGCAGCGCTGTTGTGCGAGCGGCCGGTTGCGCACGCAACCGTATACGTGGCTTCCGCCGGTTGCGCAAACCATTTGGCACGTCGCTTGGCCGACGAGAATGAAAGCGCCACGCCAGCGTAGCGGGCGTATCCCGGAGCCTGCGAGCCCGAGGTCTGACGGAGGGCGACCAGGAAGCGGCCGTGGATCTCGCGGAGTCACACGGTGGCGCCTGTTGCGCGCCATCCTCGCTCGACGGGGACCTGTCGCTGAGTGATTACGGCGGCGCTTCGAAATAGCTCTGCACAGTCCAGTCACGCAGGGAGCAGTGTTCCGACCTTGAACGAACGCTCTTGGGGCCCGCCGCGCTTGCCTTCGCTCGTCCTGCGCGTCGATCGCTTTATTTTACCGGCTTGTCCCTACTCCGCCGAAAGTCGCCTGTGAACTGCGGCCTGTCGCCCTTATTGCCCCGGGCAGCACCGCCATGCAGGCTGCTGCTGACCGCGTTCGTTTGCTCTGCGCAGTTACCGTTAGCACCACAGATATCGCTGCGAGAAGAATAAAAACAAAGACGGCTTAAAGCCCATGTGCACGCAAAAAAGTGGTTGCGACGTTGTTCCGTGACGTTGGCGCAGGCCATTTTTCATTCGAACGTCCTTGCCTCGTACATGTTTTTATCCATTACCGGCAGCCCGAACATAATATACTACGAAAACTGATGTTCGAGAAGTATCAAGGTCAGCCTCTGCGTAATCGGTAATTCTTTCGGTTGTCTAAACAGGGGGAAACGATTATAACCGACGTGTTATAGGTTGTTTCCCTTTCACTGATATAGACCTGTTGCTTCATGAGCTGAAGACAACGGAGCGCGGTCAAAATATTTTTGGGTGCTTTAATGTCAGAATTCGTTACTCGGCGGAAACAGGCCGCAATGTGCATGAATGGCATACCTACCGGTGTGTCGTTTCATTTGATCGCTGTTTTCGTTTGTCTTAAAGTCTATGAAGACTTTGTAAATGGCGGACTCTGTGAAAAAAATGAGGCCAACAAGGTTAATGCAAATGTTAGCATACCAAAAACCAGAAACACACCAAAAAAAACAAACAAAAGAGTAGAGGTTTATTGCGTATCTGCTTGCCCTTATTGCAAATTCCGTCAAGAGAGGACTCTTCTGCCGTCCCTGACCCGTAACTCCTTCTCCTCTACTTGTTCCCACCTCTCACGATCTTGCTGTCCTATCTCACTCCTCTCGCGTTGAATTGTTCAGTGCAGTTCAATTTTCCCGCCTTCGCATGCTCGCGCGCCATCTTTTGGGACAGCGTGCATATTTTTCTCCGCCTTTTTTTTTTCTTGTGCCTGGAACAGCATGAGCAGGAGCTGAGTTTTTTTTTTGGGGGGGGGCTTTCTTTTATTTCGCCCGTCGTGGAGCCTGCCTAGGCCATTTTTAACGCGTTTTTGTTTTCACTTGCTATCCTAAAACCACACCAACGTGTATTCTTAACTAAAAGGACGCGGGTACATACTTACTGGTTATAATACTTATATTTTGCGTCAAATGTGCCTGAGATTTCCTTTGCGCTAAATAATGCGGACATGTATGACTAACGCCAGCAGGTTTAGACTTTTGGAAGGGTTCTACATATATGTACTCCTTTTTGACGAATTGTTTCAACTTTTGGCGGGAGGCTGAATTGAGGGTTCGACAGACAAACAGACCAAAAATTTCGCGTTTAAGTAGCCCAAGAAAGTCTATCGTCTTTAAAACAACCAATGCATGTTCTTCGTCCTTGGGCGAAATTTCTTTACATAGTATTAAGGTACCGAAACGGAATTGAATCCGAAATGAATGCCGAACGCGAGACGCTATTTTTTCCAAAACAAAGCTGGCGAACCAGAACCAATATTTTTTAGCAAGCCTAACATAAATCTAACAGGGACTCAACAGAAAAAAAAAGTAATGGTTTCCAGGTTATGACTAAACAGTGGGGACAACTTATGTGAACAACCGGCTCAGTGTCGCTGGGTGCATTCTTTTTCACGCATTTATATTCGAACGGCTGTAAATTTCAATGATGAACACAATGCGCGGCAGTTAATCATTTCGATGATTAATCGGTGAAGCGCGGACAGTTGTATACATTTGATATAAGTGCATGCGACCATGCATCCACAGGGGTTATGCAGGAATTATGCGCAAGTGTAGGGAATCGCCAAGACAGCGTAAAACAACCGGGAAACGAGTTGCAGGGCCCCAAAGCAAACTCTTTTGTGTGTTCACTAGCTCTCTCGCGACTGCTGTGGTACCGCATTCCTTCTTCCGACGCACTGTTGTGAGGACGGGTTCGGATGTTTGAAACAATAAACTTCTCTTTGTTTTATAAGTATTCCCATCAGCGTCGAATGAGCTTTGCGTCTGCGTGCGCACAGAGTACCAACCAAATTTGAGACACTCTCCTTATTGATGACGCAACTCGGAATGTTAAAACACGAATATCTCGTGGCATGCTCCACTCATGTCTCACACTTACACACTAAGGTAAGATGTCGATGCAATTTATTCCGCCCCCTCTTCACCTTCCAGCCTATACAACACAGGAAAATGAATAGCTGGCTGGAAGATTTGGCACTGCCGTTGCCAGTGATTTCGAAATTAAAACCGCAACTAAAACGCAGTGTCCACATGTAAGGTGACATCTAACTTTATGCTGCTCAGCTGTTCACGAGAGCTCCATGACTGTTTATTCATTTATTCCTTGGCCCTTTAACCAAATTTGCGAGGCCGCACATATGTAGAATGACCCACGGCACACGTTTGGCAATCATAGAAGTTGAAACTTTTTGCGAAGAACGAAATGGGTGGCACGTGAGCGCGCACAACCCTTCGCTAAGAACTCTGCCAAACGAGGCGTTTCAACCGGACGAAGCTTCCCTGCTCACCGGGCACGCAGGGTCAATGTACAGGCCGCCATCTGCATACGTTCATATTCTCTCGTGAAAAACATTAGGCGCCGAGTGTGCGTCCCGCGTACTATATCATCTTCGACTAGCCAGCAGTTGCGGCCGGACCTGCCGCAGTCGCGGGAGCCGGTGGTTCATCTTTATCGCAGGTCTCACCCGTGGACGGCAGCGGCATAAAAGCCGAAAATCAAACTTTCTTTGCACGTCTGGCGACCGCTTCGATCGCGTGTGAGTCGCCCGTGAGCGTCATCTCTCCTTTGATATACGGTTCGCGGAAGATCTTCCGGGAACTGCTCGCGGGTCTTTGATTTGTGCGCGAGTTCTGAGAGGGCAGGCACTGACGGCTGTACGTGGCCGGAAAAGAAGACAGCCGTCACGGATGAAACATACCTGGCAAGATATGAAACACAGCCGTGGAAGAGCGAGAGAGGGCACTGACGTTTAGAGTTAGCTCAACCGTATTAATAATGGCTACGTCCTGTGTTCCGGAATATCGCGCTAAATACGTAACGCTTGAATATAAACTGTAGACACGGGCATGCTGCATCGAGTCAATGTTTCTGAAACATTTATCACGTTAGCAGAGTGGTAACCGAGGGATTTGATAAAAATGTTAGGATCATTTCTCAAAGTGAACTCGCATTTCGTGCGTACGTGATTTCTCTCTCCTTTCTAAAGTCATTATTTGTCGAATTATTCTAGTAATTTAACTGTTTACCTTAATGTTTGCCTCATTGTTTCTCTCATTTTTAGCATTCTTCAAGACAGCACAATTATGTACGTACGTACGTTATTCCTCCGTGACAGCTGCTCCACTGACCCCATTCTTGGCGCTGCGCCAACATTTATCGCCGAGCTTCATACACCTGCGACGCGAACCTTGACCGTTGGGGACTATACGCGCACGCCTAAACTGAAAGTGTTTAAATAGTGTGAGTGCAAGGGGTGGGACTCGAGAACATGAGGAGCGCCACTTGATTATACGCGCAAGCAGGTGACGCGCTTCGAACGCTGCCGCATACAGAAACACACCCCGACTATCCTGCGTGTAGCCTAACACGTTTGCTTGCTCTATAGCGCAACTTTTTCCTTCAACGACCTTCACTGAGAGGCTTCACACTCTGACAGAATGACGTCGTCTAGCAACACTCTTTGGAGCTGCCGCCGACGCAAGCCGACGCATGCCGGTGTAATAACGCCCTCACCTCAACAGACGAGGCCCTGCGTGGCCGCTTGTGACAAAGCAACTCTACCCGCCTTATTTTCTTACGACCCACGCCTGCATAAGAACTGTCCACGATCACTCATTGCTTCAAGTGGTGCATAATGCAAGTTGTTACGATTCCCCGCCATCACTTGTCGGCTTAGGGTCTGATCACGAAATGTGCTCCACCCGCGGTTAGCGGCTTGTCACTGCGCGCAATTTGGTTACGCAAAGCCCAACGAGCGACAAGACAATGAACAGCCATTCGAATGGCCAAAGAAAGCCTCTCGGGTGGGAGGTCGTTCCTCTTGCTCTAAACGGCGCCCGCGGTCGAAGAAACAGCGGGGAGGACGTCTCGTGACGGGCACAGGGTGATTCCGCGAATACCCGGCAAGGAGACGCGGCCGAACGGCCCCTTCGAGCTCACGGCGAAGGAAAATAGCACCGTCAGCAAAGCGCCCGCTATGATCCGAGATTCTTTTTCGCTGTCTTACGCAATGCGGCTAACTCGAAAACGGCACCAAGGTTGCGCTGCCGGAGTACACGGAACGAGTGATACTGGCTCCATCACCCCGCGAGCGGAGAGGATTACGCACCGCGTTCTCATCAGCTGCCTGTTCGCCTGGCGAGGGCTTGCGCTTTGACTCGGGCGTTGACAAAAGAGGGAGGCGTAGGCCCTGTGACGCAACATGCAGGGATGGGATCCGAGTAATTTGTTGTTATGACGCGCACACAATACAGCCGTCGGCCTCGGCGCTCGTCTCGCGGGGAAATCAAATAGAGACGTACAGCGTACGCAGCATCGTCGGCGTAAACAGAGCACGGGAAAGAGAAAGCGCGTAGGGGAAAATAGAAACCAATCCAAAGGGCCCCTTCACGGTAAATCAGCGAGAAACTGCGCAAGGAAAAAGAAGGGACGCCTATCTCGTTGATTACTTGCTGGTCGTACGTGGGAGGTGTGGGACAAGCATCGTTATGCATGCATGACATTTCCTCCAGAGCTTTTTTAATGAGCGATGACCGTGATCACAACGTGTTTGTGGATAAGGTCTGCCTACATAAATAAGAGTACCCACCTCTTTTTCTTGACTGAAATTACCACGGGAATTCTTATCTCGGACGTGGCGTGCAAGGACGGCTCTTCCTGGATACTTCACGTTCCAATAGTAGTACACTGTAAAGCTGGGTTACACGCAGCACTATTCATAACTGACGGAACTATTGGCCGCCACACCTTATATACGATTCGCTCACGTCCCGGTGCCTACAGATGGCGCTAGTATATAAAGTACGGGTACTGTACAACAACAGAACCTGTCCTTGTAATATTGGACAGGGTATGGGCGAAGACAAACAAGTACTTACTTTCTTGTCAGCACCAACGAGTTCATTATATATGCCTATATAGGTGGTATTGTAATAGTTCAGCTGACATGGGAGCGACGGGTATTATATGCAAAGTAAGTGACGACAAAAATGGATCTCTTTGCGACGGTAATCTGCAATGTTTCTGTGTCTTATGATACCCTAACCGACAAAACTATTGTCAAAACAAAGTGTACACCCTGGTAGGAGTTTTTAGCGAACGCTTTATTAAAATATTGCGCGGGCCACATGACAATTGTCTTGTTGCTTTCTATTTATTTATGCGTTTTATTTTTTAAATTTTAACTGTTTCTACCGAGCTGTATTCTCCTGTACAGCTTAATTGATTCAACTCTTTCTGTTCCTTCGACTGACACACTCACATGCGCGCTTGCCGGTTGTCTGGGTCAAGATAATCAGCGAACTTATAGTTTAAATGCTTCCCATGCTCACGAAACGCTCGGACGAATCCCCCCCTTTTTTTTTCGGAAGTCGCCGTACATTTTGTTTGCTCCATAACAACAAAAAAATGAGGCAAGAGGAGAACAAAACAGTCCAGCGAATTATTTGAACCTTTCCAGCCTTGGGGTGTCCTATTTGGTCCTCCAATTGGTCTGGTCTTTGCGGTTGTCGCTACTTCCGATGACATTCCTTGCTAGCATGAAAGTTGGGTCAAGCTGTCAAGCTGGTGACTTAGGCGTTGTGGCTAAGGTTGTGTCAAAGATCCTGAGGCGGTTTCAAATAATTCAGGCCCTCCATTACAGCACGCCTCATAGCCATAGTAAAACTTGCTTTGGCGGGTCAAACTTCAATATGAACTTTTTGAATGTACGAACAATATCCAAAGCAGGGCTTGGTTGGATTCGGTTGACGATCCAAATCTCGCGTAAACATGTTCTCTGAAATCATTTACTTTTTACACAGTACGCTCGGTAACTCACAAGAATATTAGATAAGCAAAGTTTATTTTGTTCCATATCTGCGAACAGCCTTAGAAAACAAAGGTATCCGAGTAGGAAAAACGACGAAGAGGCCACAGTTACACCCGCGGACTATGCTCCCGGCAAAATATCGTACCTTCGTAGAGCTAGTCATCAAGGCTGACGGGGGATCAGGAGACGTTGCTTATTTCGGAACTCGGTAAAGAAAGGAGGTTGGAAAGGAGGGGGAAACGAAGGCGGTGTTTGTCGCTCGTCAGCGTTCCAGCCTCGGTAAGAATTGCTCACCCTCGGGATTCATCCCGGGCATGCCGTCGCCAGTGAGGCCCGCTGCTCGCCCTCAAGGGCGCGCTGCTTCGGTGGCCATCAGCGGAGCGACGCTGATAGGCGCGCCGGGTGACGTGTTCTGCGGACGGACAACGGCGGCGGCACGGGGCCACCTGGCGTTTCGAGTTGGCGACGTTTGTCAGATCGCATTTGTTAAGTCCCACACGCGCGCGCCGGTGGAGGTGAATCGTTTTGACTTTTGCAGACTTTAACGACTCAACCCTGCGTTGGTGTGCGCGCTTTCGGCACGCCGTGACAGGCACGCACGCGCTGATTAATCGCGTCCCAGCGTCGAGCAGCAGGAAAACAGGCCTTCGCCGGAGGTGACGCGAGAGAGCGCGAAAGGGAAGCGCCATCAAGTCCTCCCGCGATAATCTCGAAGGCAAGAAAACACCTGAAGCTGTCAGGGACGATCCATCACTTGCGTGGCGCGACCTTGGCTTCTCTGCCGGGCTTTTCCTTTCTCGGCTGTCCGACGGAGGAGGAGGCGCTTGGTTGCTGCTGGAGCGCTATCGCGCGAGCCTCCACGAACATGGCTGCTGTACGCTCGGATGGCCGCCCCAGCAGGTACCGCTGCGACCATTCGGGACGCTCACGGAAGGGCAGCATATGCCGCGGTACCTTGATCTGAACTACAGCCCGTGCAATGGGCACCTCACTGAGGCTAAATTGTTAAGTCGATTTGGATCGCTATCTCAGGGTAAAGTCGTGACTTTTTGTAAGCTGCCCGCTTGCTACCAGCTTTAGCAGGCTGACCAAATGCTGGCACGATGGGCAAGGCTGGCCCTGACAGTGATTCGCATCCCCGCAATAACCACAAACATGGCGCTTGGCCAGAACACTGCGCTTGAACACTGACACAACTGCAGTTTAGCATTGAGACACTACGGTCGCCACATGGTACCGCATCGACATCATCACGCTCAAATGCAAGTTTTTTAGCAATAACAAAAACAATAGATCGGCACGTGAAACAGTTCTGCACGGTCACAAGCATTTACAAAGACGAGTTAGGAACATTGGCTGCACTCACATTATCAGGAGGTTTGCGGTGTGTAGCTCATGTTGTGAGGTCTCTTAACAGGTATGAACGTATTTCCTTCGCGTCGAAAGGGTTCTGATAGTCTCGCACTATGGAACACCTCGAGCTTCAATGACACGTAGAGCGTCAAGAGTTTTTATGTGAGGATATCGAAAAATGCTTGCAAACATACCCTAATCCTTCTCGGTGTTCCCATCCGACCTTCTTTCCCTTTGACCACACTCCATGAACGACTGCGTGGTGTCTGCTATACATATCTCACACTAAACTTTCTTGCACCCTTTTTGGCCGAAAAGTGTATAAAAATCTTCTCCGATGGCACACACCTTTAAAAGGTGTTTTGGCTAAAAAAGGGTGCAAGGATAAAAAAATGGTGTTCGTGTGAACGCCCTAAAAAAGGGTGCAAGGTTGCTTAACACCTTAAAATAAGGGTGCGGGAAGTGTGGCTACGCGTGACAATGGGATTCGGTGGAGAGCGCTGCATGACATACAGACCCATTCAACACGCACAAGTCACTCTTGGACCACTAATGAATTGAGCAAGAAAACCAGCGGGATGCACGGGTATAGCGAGTGCATACTTACTTAGAAATACATGTGCTGTTTTTGCTTTTATATCCAGCAGAGGCAAGCCCTCCGATAGAGTCGGTGGTCGTGTCGCAAAAACCAGATGTTTTAGCGCTAATTTTGTAATTATGCCTGTTAATGTGAGCATATACAAATCAGCATGCGGATTTTCCAAAGCTTTTTAATCGCAAGGAAGTGATCATGTTCAATAAGTCATAAAATTTTATTAAATACCAAAAAAATATTCCCCGCCACGGGGCCATCTTCACACCCTTCAAGAAGGGTGTTCGTTATTTCAACACCCTTTTTCCCACAAGGGTGTAAAACTGCATATTAGGGTGTTGGAAACTAAGAAAAATGGTGTAAAGAAAAGAGTGTAAAAAAAGGGTGTAAGAAAAAACCGCCAACTGAGAAAAAGGATGCAAGAGACCTCTAACTTTGGAAGTACTTGTACCTGTTTACACGGGTGGACTGAACGTTTTCTACAAGCGGTGGTATGTTTTGTACCTCACGATGTGTAAAGCAATATGGAATGGCATATTTCATTACCAGTGAAGCTGTTTAAGCTTGAACTAGTTTTGGTTCTGTTAGCAAAAAACTAAAAAAAAAACACAACTGTGCCGCCTGTAAAGGGTGCACCGCAGCAGTTAGGGTATTATACAGCTAAGCGAGCTTTCGAGCCTGTTCGAGTGGGAGCACAAGAGGCGCATGCGTATGCGCTCCTGTTATTATACCATTTGAAAGCTACTAGTATTTTTGGGATTCTAAAAGGCAAAAAAATAGGCTCAGCTTGCACTGGTGGGGAAAGGCCGGAGAAACAGCAGAGCTGGGCGTTGACCTATCTTGTTTTTCTCTTGGATCCGCTGTCAGTATGGAAGACACACTGGAACACCCCCGTAAAATCTGGCTAAACTTGACTTCATGCCTTACCACACAGCCTAGCCTAGGAAGAACATTGAAAAACCTAACAGAACTTATCAAAGCCTAGCAAAACGTAGCTAAACTTAGCAACACCGGAAGACGCTAGGTTAACCCCTAGCTCCGCTGTTTTTTTGCAACTGAACACCTATTTCACACCTTTTCAAGACCCTACAGAAAGCCAAGCGTGTTGCAGTCGGTCAACACCCTTTTCGCCACAGAAATATATTCTTTTAATTTTTAAAAGTTCAAATTGATGTTTCACGTGCCAAAGCTAAATTTGGGACATGAGGCGTACCGGTACGTATATGGAAACGAGCAATCATTGCACGTGGGAATTTTTTTTTTGCTTTTGAACATTTCTTACGACGTGGAGAGGAGGGTATGAGGGGATCTCTTGTACTTCGCAGTGCAATTATACATGCATGCATGGCGTTAATCAATTAAAAGCTGAACACCTTTTCCACACCTTTTCAACACCCTAAGAAAAACCAAGGGTTTGGAAGTTGGACAACACCCTTTTCGAACACAAAAAGGGTTAACAGGTGCCCCCAAAATTTAACGGAGCACGCGTCGTGAATGTCGAATAATTTCTATTTTATGCGCCTTCCAGCATAAATAAAATATGTGCAGCTTGATTTTATTCTAGAATGACTTTCTTGAAAAGTCACTCAGAGGTTGCTGGCTAGGCACATGGCGGATAAATCCCCTCAAGATAGCCAAACCGTGCTCCGTTTCCTCCTTGGGGCACCTGTACAGCTACGAAAAGGGTGTTGAAATTCAAGAAAAAGAGTGTAATGGCCTCCCAACACCCTTTTTCAACTTATGCTACACCATTTTTGGCCAAAAAAGTGTGTAAAAAAGGTCAGTGTGTAGAGTTAACGTTTCGGTTTCAATGCGAAAGCGTCACCTGCCTCACTACGCAAAAATCTGTCGTCGGCGTGACCAAGCGATCGTTCAAAAAAGGGCCGAAGACGCAAGGGGAATAAAAGTGAAGAAAGGAAAATTGTGTGAATGTATTCTCTGGGATTTGAACCCGGGGCTAGGTAGGGAACACGAGTCGAGCATGCATTTCCTACACCTGCAGGGCCGATCATTGGCTAGCTAACTGGCCCACCTAACTCGGCCCATCTGTAGATGACTAAAGGTGGATCTAGGGAATGCGTTACGATCTTCGACTAAAGACGAGGGTTGAGAGGCATCAAACTGGCCCACACAAGTAATTTGAGCATGATAATTATAGAAGTAGCAAATCACGTTTTCGCTAATAGTGTGTGTGTAGGGCCACAAGAGGCGATTGGCCGTCTCAATTTTATTAACAAAGAGATGCAAATGACGCAAATGGGAAAAGCACCACGACGACTGCATGAGAGGGTGCGTTCGCACCAATGGACATGTTTCTGCGGTCAGTGCTGTATCTACTGCGATAGGCTCTGAAACGTCTACCTCCGTGGCAGCTGTCAAATGGGGTCGTCCACGGGACTAGGCTTAATAAGAAGGTAAGATGCACGGGCACGAAAATGTTGTAAAGCTAAGGGGCCATTATAGGCGACACCACGACAAACCTTGAGACACCAAATTATACCCCACACACATATTCTTCCGATGACGAAGACATTGCAGCAACAGAAAATGACATAATCACGACATCCCTACTGCCATTAGACAGGGAAAATCACACAGCTTGCAAAAACAATGTAATGCATTCGCATTCCCACAGATGCGCAGTCCTAAGTGTTTCTCTGGAGTAATTATATTTCAAAGTTCGACAAGCCTGTTTGGTTTTCGTTGGAAACGCATATTTTTGGTTTTTATCAACGAATATAAATGCAGCGAAAACAAACGTTTTTTTTTCTGCGAATGTGTATTCCTCTCTAGTGAACGTACTTCAGTTTGTTTTGGTGTTTGTTAAAGATATTTTAATGATTTATGAATATACATATTTTAGTATATGTTTAGTATATTTATTCTGCTTCTTAGTTCAGAAAAAGGGTCGTGAAATTTCAGAAATTAATATTTAGTAAGGAGAAGGAAGTCCATTGACTTCCTTCTTACTTCCTTGTAAGAAGGAAGTCCATGGTGCTCTGGTGGGATTTACTATATTGAGGATTTGCTATGTTTAATTATAATGACTGTGGCGCGATCTCTACCTAACATAATAAGGATGGTTAGGACACACGATTTGTAAGTAGACACAATGGCGCTTTATCATAGCGCGGCGACACCAGACACAGCGCAGGCTCTAGTAAGACGCACAGGTGGGCGCTGAAGAGCGCGCATCATTGCGCAATGTGAGGGGGTAGACAGCCGGGAAGAGGCGGCGAAGTTGAGAGGAGTCTAAAGTGGGGCTATAACCATACTCCCTCCGTAAATGGTCAGGCTTCACTGTGCAGAACACAATGTGGGGAAGCCAGCTTACAAAACCAAGATCACGCCGGTCGCTTTAAAGTGGGCTTCACCTCTAAAGTTTAGTGCACCGCTAAAAAGACACCTTTTCAGGGGCGATATCAGCCGTAATATATTAAAATGCGGAGGCCCTAGAACGTTTTATTCGTTTATGAATTGTTTTTCACACGCTGAAAATTGTTGGTCTACACTCGGTCTGTCGCCGGAGACGATCTGCTGGATCCTAACAATCGACAGCTTCGCTGTAAAAAATAGCTTGCGTATTCATCAGACTGGACTAGGAGTGAAGAAACACGTACGCACATTTACTGCCTGCAGCGCGTAAGATAGCACACTATCAGACTGTGACCTTTTCCACGACCGCTTGTAACTGGAAAGGAGTGATTGCCGGTTGTTTGGCTTGTTATATTCTAGTTTCTCGCTTATCTAAAACTTCGAAATATTTGCTATGCGTTGCTAGTGATGTTTCTCTCTATTAGCCCTAAGTTTTAGTAGTTGATTTTATACCCACCTCCCAAAGGGTAGCTTTCAAGCACCTTTTTCCATTTTGAGCCTATTCTAGAATATGTCGGTGCCTCTCTAGTTGTGCTGTTACCCCTTTAAAGGGGGCGGGTTGCCTCCGCTCATGCCGTTCAATAGACCAGCCAAACTATGAATGCATCTTAGAAGTTGCACGAGCAGGAATAAACAATGGTGGTCGCTCTCAAGGAGCGTGAGTTGTCGGAAAGAGCGGCGAGGCGTAACGACAAAGGGGCAAAGCTGATACGGACCACGTAGATATCCTTTCGATGGCAGCGCTAAGCGTGGAGGGTTGACCCAACACAAACTCGACAAGAAACCGTACGAGGCACCTGCTCATCCTGACGTTTTTCTCTTTTCTTTTTTTGTCGACGATTTTGCCATCTGAGGCATTTGTAGGCGGCTAGGCAGGTATCGCTAGAAACTGCCTAGCGACTTTGTCGTATTATCAGCCTAGAATGAGGACAGTTGGCTCGTCGACCCTAATACGACCACTGAGCCACTTCGCTTTCTAGGATGCGCTCCCGAACCTCGTCGGCGTGGCCGAGCTGTAGCGCGCACCCTGCAGTCGCGTCGAGTCGTCGTCGTCGGGTGGCGGCCGATGAGCGGGCACAACTTCATTGCGCGGCGGCGACCAGTGGCGGCGGCGGGGCGAGTCTATCAAGCTCATTTCGGGGCCCCGGCGGTCGTGATTTGTGTGTGGCGCTCCCACCCTGAGCGAATATTTATTCCGGAGCAAGTTGAAGCGCACCGGCGGAGACGGCAAAGGAGCGGAAAAAGGACGCCCGATGCTGCCAGGGAGTGTCGTGCGGTAATTTAAAGGCGGGCTACAAATTATACATGCGCATGAAATATGTACGCTTCTCGCTGGACAGCCGGGAGACCGTTAGTCTCTTTTGATGACGGCCATATTTCAGTAAGCCTGCGCGCGGCCTGCGCGCTTCGGCCCATAATATAGCACTCTTCGGGCTCTCGCACAGTGCACGGCCCCCGAAGAAGCAATGGGGCCGATCTCGATGTCGAGAAGGCTCCATAAGCATTCTTCATGCGGTGATGGAAGTCTGGAACGCACATATGACGCGACGGACTCCTCCCGCGAGCACTCCCTCCCTCCGCCTTTACGCGCCTTCCTCCTCGCAGCCTCCCCGATATTTCTCCCCAGCGGCGTCTCGCGCCTTCTCGTCTTTTTTGCCCTTTGTCGGTCGCTGCTTCTTCCATTTCACTCACGACTATAAGCTCGCGTGATGATCTCTCGCTGCGCGCTCCTTTTATACGGCTCTATTTCTTCCCTTGATTTACAAGGCCCCCTCAGCGCGCATAAGGAAGAGAAGAAAGGTCGAAAGCGTAGGTTTCTCTTGTAGATTTATGCCCGTGGACTTCGCCAGACAGAGGAACCGGGCCATCAAAGCTTCCTCCGCGTTTCAGAATGTAAACCCCTTGAAAGATAGAGGTGCCCTTTAACAGGCACTGTATACGCGCCGGAACCTCGTGATGCACGCTGCACTTGCAGTGCGTAATGCCCGCGGCCGTTCTCGACAATCAGCGAGACCTTAGACGGCAGGAAATAAAGGGCAGCTTTTGGGGGCGGCACTTTTTCCTCTGCCCCTCGCTTATTTTCAGCCTGAGCGAGTAGTTTCGCCTTTTTGCTTCAGAGCTCTGGGTACCAAGTAAAGCTCGCGCAAAGCGGGGGCTATACGAAACTACTGGAGTGGACGTACGCGCAGACGGATTTCGAGTGTGGGCATTCTCCTGTAATCGGTGCTGGCAGTGCAGGAAGCGCAGTTCAGGCTGCTGAGTTGCCCGCTTGTGTACGTGAGAGAGATAGAAAGAAAAAAAAAAGGGGGGGGGGTATTAATTTTTTGCACATGTAGGCTCAAAACAAGAGGCCGGCTCCTCGAAAAAAAATATATGGGAAAAATGGAGGCAGTCAGCTGGATTAGCAGGTAAGGAAAAGTTGTACGTACAGTGAACTCCCGTCTACATGAACTCGCTTAAGGCGAATTCTCAGTTATGCCGAACAACGTGGGAGCATGTGTTTGTGTTTTGTTTTTTCAATGCAAAAAAAAAATTCCGCTTAAGACGAACAGCCTTGCACGTACTCTTCGGTAAGACGAACAACTTTCTGGGGGACCACCACTGCTTGCGATTCTGGGTAGCGAACATGGCAATCTTGGCGGGGTGCGGTGGGGCATTCACGCGACCAGAGGGAAAGAAACGTAAAAGGAAACCACAGCGCGAAGGAAATTCACGCGACGGAGGAAGGGAGGGGCTGAGAAAAATAGACACAGGGATTAAGCTACCCCTTCTCCCACCCTTCAATGTATGGAGCGAGCAGCAAAGAAAGAGAAAAAAAAGCGCGAGGGCGAGTATTGTTGCGGCTCTGTTCTGCAGGAGAGAGGCACAAAACTAGGAGGACATAAGAGTAAAAAAAAGTGATGGCGGAGACCTCCTGTTTGCGAACATAGCAGCTCTCCTGACCAATGCCGTTTCTCAGCGGCAGTATGGTTGTTCGCGTCGGTTCATGTCGCGAATCCCACCGCGTCACCGCCGACAAAGCGAGGAGTTGCCTTTCTATCTCTGCTGCGTTGTCGCTTTAGATATCGGGTGTACGCTCTCCTTCGCTGCTTGGAATAGACAGAACCAGGCAAGAGCACTTGAAAACAGTCTTCTATAATGTTACCGACTCAAATGTATGTTTTTTTGTCTTTTTCCTCCATTGTAAGTCTACTTCATTCACCGCCTTGAAGCAAGATCGTTGTATGCACCTGGGCGTATTGTCGATTCGTGTTTTTGGAGGGCTTCATTCCGATAGGACGCGCATATATATATATATATATATATATATATATATATATATATATATATATATATATATATATATATATATATATATATATATATATATATATATATATATATATATATATATATATATATATATATATATATATATATATATATATATATATATTTATATACATATATATATATATGAGCACGCAACCAGAAATACAATAAGAATGCGCTATGTTCATGATGTAGGCATTGCAATACTCGTAAGCCAGACATGTCTGTATACAAAATATGTACATGCAGTCGAACTGAATTTGAAAGTTACTGTTAGAGCGCCGACCGATAAAGGTGACAGTGCCTTTCATGACACCTTTTTTTTGCAATCAGATTAATTTCACGCACCTTTTCACTGGTCCATAAACGGCGAGCACTCAATCGCTCTCTCAAACATGCGTGTCGGTGAGTAGGCGCGAGCCTTTATGTGTGTGTGTGTAACGTGGTATTCAATGAAAAGTTTAGCGGACGATTTCTTCGCTTGGCAACACTGAAAACCGCCATGTCCGTGGCCACTGTGCCAGCGCATGGGCTTTGCCCCCGCATCTCGCAGAAAAAAAAAAAAAAACGCCCCTGCGTCCATCGTCTGCTGCGTCTCAACCCGGTTATCGGTAGTGGCGTCAACAGATATATTATTAATCGCACTCACATTATGTGGTGGCGCTCTACCTGCCCTCGAGCACTTCGCATCACCGGAGTCCGACGCTGCAGTTGGCTGCGGCCGTGGATGTCGGCACAAGTGCACCCGCACCGTGTCCACGACTTTATGTCTGGTAAGTGCCCTCTAATACGTGTTTGAGTACAAAAACCGATCAATTTCTTTGGAGAAATGTTTCACGCGTACGCCGATTTAGCGCTAGCTTTCTCGCGCGCTAAATGTTTCACACTCAACAAAAACAACCGACCTCTGACATTAGAGGCGCGGCGGCCTGCAATCAGCTGATCTGCGGCGGCGACTTCATACGCGTCTGGCGATAGGGAGATCGTACTGTGCTGCACTCAACAGTACTTGGCGTCGCGGTATTACTTTGCATTCAGTGGGCAATAGTTTGGAAATGATGCCATTCCTGCTGTCAAACGGACCACTGCGCTCAAGTTGCAACCTTTGTGCCCCGACCAACTCGCACTTGCTCGTAGGTGTGCGCAGAGGCTTTGGTTGAATTGCAGATAAGGTTTTCACACTCATGAGCGGAACCACGACTTTTCGCGTAACCACAGCTATCGTGGTACAACTGACTTTGGAATCACTCGTACACGCCTTGCACGAAAACACAAGGTCACGTCGAGGACCGCGGCCGGCCTGGCCGCCATGAAGGCATGAGGGGTGCCTGATCTGAAGGATGTGCGGGCTGTGCGCACAACGACACCTTAGTAACAGACGCTTGGCCACGGATATGGCGGCGCACACACATAGTTGCCTGCATGCATTCCACGCCAATGAATACCTCCTATTGTGAGGGAGACGTTGATCAGGCGACGTCTTATAGAAAAGCAGAACGCCCCCGCACAAGTTGGTATAGCCAGGTGAGTCGTGACCAGTGCAATTTAGGCTGAGGTGTTTTAGTGGTTGATCCATTTCTAAGAGTGACTACTAAGAGATTACACGGTAAGCCACCACTGCCTCCTATGAGCGGCAGCATACCGAAAAATTTGGAAATAAAGTATGCGGACTATGACCATCATTATGATGCTGCATCGTGACGTACCCACGTACATCCCGAGCCTCCGTCATCCTAATCCTCAGAGGTCCTTGCCAATGCTGACGACGATGAACACGATGATGAAAGGCCGCGACTTACGTATGTATGGATAAATCTTTGCTTCGAGTCGGGCGCAGCGCCCTTTCCCCACTCGGTACTCGGATACAAACGCATCACTGCAGATAAAAGGGGAAGGGAGGGGGGTGGGAGGAGGGCGTAATATTCGTAGAAGATGTAATCCTTCCATCACACAAAAATGAATATGATCATACTCAGCAGTATCAGACATTCAGTGCACCTTTTGGGAACCCTGTTGAATTATTTTAGGAAGGCGATACTTCACGCAAAGCAAGCTTTTAACTTACGTAATAACGTAGTGAAAAAGTAAATTGAAGGAATCCTAGTACAGGTAGCTCATGAACGTATTGATTGACTGTAGGGTTTAACGCACCGATGCAACGCAGGCGATGAGGCGCGCCGTAGTGGGGGGGCTCCGGAATAATTTTGACCACCTGGGGATCTTTTAACGTGCGCCGAAATGTCGAACACACGGGCGTTTATGCTTTTCGCCTCCATCAGAAAAGCGGCCGCCGCGGCCGGGAATCGAACCCGCGACCTCGTGCTCAGCAGCGCAACGCCTTAGCCACTGAGCCACCACAGCAGGTAGCTCCTGAACGTATTAGGGACCATAAAAAATGATTGCACTTCAAATGATGGCTGCGCCAAAAAACTTTGCAGAACGCTCAAGGGCAAGGGCAAGTAGTAAAAGTAATGCCATTCTTCGATATTGGAATGCTCGTTCGTAATGCCACCGAAGACGTGCCAGCAGCACGGCAATGTTACTTGCCTTCTAGGTACTCATCGTGAGCGTCAATGAATGACGCGTCCTTTCCGTGCACACTAAACATTTTAAAGCAAAGCTTTACTACTTTCGTCCAGCGGTTTCGTAGAGTATGCGCAAGTTAATCTTTTGACCGGAGACACACCACCGGCTACACACCCCTCGAACCGCAACGCTTGATTCACCGGGCCCGCTGTCGGCGCCGCGCACGAGGCCCAGTTTTAAGTAGTTCTGCTCACGTAGCGGCAGCGGGCGCAACGGAAGCGGCCGCTCAGCTGATCGGAAGCCCACCAAACCCGCAGCCTGCCACGCATGAGCCGCTGGGAGGTCTCGGGCTATGTGACTCACTTTGCGCCGCGTTCGCCGTGAAAGAGGAACGCCGCGTTCGCCGAGAATGAAAGCTAGGCCGAGCCTCCTTCTGTGGGCGTTGCAGGGGACCGAACGGCTTTGAACCGTGTTTGGCAATACAGCTACATCAAAGGTTAACCAAGCGAAACCAAGACTGAACCAGACTAAGCCAAGCTTTTGCTTTGCATATCCAAGGTTAGCTGAGCTAAGCCGCAACCCTTCTTTGCACTCTTTTTGTCCGTAAAGGGACCCGCCTCGGTGGCTCAGTGGCTAAGGCGTTGCGCTGCTGAGCACGAGGTCGCGGGTTCGATTCCCGGCCGCGGCGGCCGCTTTTCTGATGGAGGCGAAAAGCAAAAACGCCCGTGTGTACGAGATTTCGGCGCACGTTAAAGATCCCCAGGTGGTCAAAATTAATCCGGAGCCCTCCACTACGGCGCGCCTCATCGCCTGCGTTGCGTCGGCGCGTTAAACCCTACAATCAATCAATCAATCCGAAAAGGGTGTAAAATTGTTGTCCCATGGCGCGCACCTTTAAAATGTGTTTTGGCTAAAAAAGGCGGATCGGCTAAAAAAGGCGAAATGTGGATCGGCTGAGCTCGCAGCATGACAGTGAACACGCACAAGTCCCACCTGGACCACAAATGAATTGAGCAAGACAATGAACGGGATGCATGGGGAGAGCGAGTACATACTTACTTAGAAATACATCTGCTCTTCGTGCTTTTATAGCCAGGAAAGGAAAGTCCTCTGACAGAGTCTGTGGGCTTGTGGAACTAAATGTGGGCTTGTAGAACTAATTTTTGAATTGCGCATTTTAATGGGAGCATATACAACTCAGCATGCGGATTTGAAAAAAACGTTTTAATCGCGAGGTGGTTATCATGCTCAATAAAGTCATATAATTTTATTAGATACCAATCACTTATTCCACACCATTTCAACAGCCCCAAGAAGGGTTTTCATTATTTCAGCATCCTTTCTGCCACATGAGTGTAAAAGGAAAATATAGCGTGTTGGAACCAACGAAAAAGGGTGTAAAAGACTTTCAAATTTGGATGTCTTTTCTACCATTTTACAGAGTGAACTTGAACATTTTCAAAAAGCTGGAGGTGTTTTATACCTCACGGTGTTTAAAACAATGTGAAATGGCATAATTTATTAACAGCAGAGCTGTTAATAAGCTTGAGCTTGAGCTTGGTTCGGTGGCTCGGTCCGATGGCTTGATCGGTTAAGCTTGCGCTTGGTCCGGTGGCGTTAGCAAAAAAATTCCAAGAAAAACTGCACTGCCTGTAAAGGGTGCACCCCATCAAATAGGATATTATAACAGCGGTGCCGGATTTCGAACCTGTTCGATTATGAGCACAAGGGGCGCATGCGAACCTCTTACTATACCATTTTAAAGGTACAGACCGCAAAGCCTTGTCTATAACACTCGAGTGGCGTGCCGCGGGTTGCACCGGCGACGCCTATCGGTGGCACCGATGCGACATAGGGTTCGAGATAGCGTGCGTGTACGC
Source organism: Haemaphysalis longicornis (assembly GCF_048455015.1). Lineage (NCBI taxonomy): Eukaryota > Metazoa > Arthropoda > Arachnida > Ixodida > Ixodidae > Haemaphysalis > Haemaphysalis longicornis. The sequence goes on from NW_027526203.1 coordinate 405,299,835, forward strand.
GTGCGCGGTCACCCTGACATGATCAGATTGTCTTTGTCGGCGGTTTTGGCCGCCGCTGTTACAGAGGATGCTTTGGCCGCCGGGAGCGCTGTCGGCGGCACCGCTCGTGAGGCGTGCGCTGAGCGGGCGCCGCTCGGCGCGCGTCGCTGTTGCGTTCCTTTCGTGTCGTGCGTCTGCGCTCGGAAGAAACTGCCGCGTCATGGTTCTGCCAAACTGCTGCGTTTAATGGCGTGTTGTGGGCTGCGAATTTATGCGCCGGTTTGGTAGTTGGTCGACGGCGGCGACGGTTGGATTTCCTAGAGCGGCTTTTATCGTTGCAGTGGTCATGCTTTGAGGTCAATGGGCGCAATGAACGGAGAGTGAACGGAGGGTTGTGCGGGATGATGTTGCGTATCTCGCATAGAGGGAAAAGAGCTGCAGGAGCACAACATTGTTATATTCATAACTTTATTATGTGATAAAATGGATCAATGTGATCAATGTAACTTAGATAAAGAGAAAGTTTATGTGTCTAATCATTCCGTCGACCTTCACAGCCCTTGAGCGAAAACTGCCAGTCATCTGGCGTCGTATGAAAAAAGCCCCTGGACGCCTCCAGCGAATTAGATGAAGTTATAGCGAACCAGAGAAACATTTAGAATTAGGCGATGACACTGCGAATTAAGGAGGATGAAAAAGCGAATTAAGAATAATACTAGTGAATGAAGAGACTTCAAAGTTAAATAACCGGAACAAAAGAAAATTAAGAAGACACGGGAAATAACAAGAATGAGTGCGAGTTAAAAACGGATAAAATTAGGTGGATTTCTGAGTGAATCAAGGTAACTTCAAGTTAATAAAGATTAATCAAGCTTAACTGGCAGATGTCAAGGTGTGCTAAGATGAAACCAAGCGTATCAGAAAGGAATACGAAGCGAATTAAATTGTTAGTATACAACGCAACTAATAGTGAATAAAGTAGTGAATTAAGTTACATAAAATAAATTAACATGAACCCAACTAAATTCAGATGGACCGAAGTGAATTACGAAGACAAAGCAGATGGAGAGGACTCAATGCGAAGTATGCGGAATCAGAGTCAAGTAACTTGAATCAAAGTAAGTTAAGGTGGGTCACTGAGTGAATTAACGTGTATCAAAGTGAATTAAGCTGCAAAGTGAATTAAGTCCGCATCCCTCCCCCATTCTCCTCGCCGCGCCAGCTGCGCGCTAACGCCGCTCTCACCGCAGCGCCATCTGCGTGTTAGCGCTCGCTCCCGTCGCCGTGCCAGCTGTGCGTCAGCGCGCGTTAGCACTCGGTTAAACATCTAACACATGCGCATGCGCTGCTCTCTCTCATTCCCCTCACCGTTAACGCGCGGTACATATAAACGCGGTAACTGCGCCGCTCCGCTCAGTCGGAATTCCGCCGCTCCGATGACATCCGATGACCACCGATGTTTTGAATGGAGACTAACAGGCCTGCTATCGCGATGGTCGGCGCAACCGTACGTAATATAATGGAAACAACAACAAATTGACACGCTAAATGGAGACAACATAACGGAAACGCAACGGAAACCCCACGATGCGCCGCATCTACCCATGGTTCCCCTCGCGGGAAGATGGTGTAAATTTTTTCATTGTGTGTACTTTTGTCACCATGTTTTCTCTGCTTACAATTACGTTTTAAAAAGTCTTAGAGGTTCTTTGGAAAAGCAATAGCAAGCATTGTACAAAATGGAGAAATACACAAACCTTGCGCTTCTCTGTCTATCAGTTTCCTCCGTCTGCCTGCATTGCCAGAAGAAAAAAATATTAATCAGTACAAGCTGCCGATCAGTCAGTTCTGCCGTAAGAAGACCTTGCTTTCTACGCTGGAGCAAATGCCATAACATCCAACGGATTCATTGTTGTTGGAGCCGTAGAAATAAACTTGGATGAGCTAAAATATGTACAAAAATGGGATCGGCAACAAGCTTGCCGCCTTCACATAAAGCACAGACCAGTCTACCAAGCGACCATTCTATCTTTCTCTAAAGGTTTGTCCTCTGAACACATACGCTGGTGTAGCAATTAATGTGCATAATAACCATCATAAAGGGAAGCCTGAACTTAGAAGTACGTTTTATGAACCATTAATTAACAGTATACTTACGGTGGTATCATAGACGTTAAACCCCGAATCACGTGGCTAGAGACTTCGCCTAAGAGTTAAAGGGACACTGAGGACAAAATACAAGTTGCTCTAGATCGATAGATTAGCTCTCGGGGGACTTGGGCTGGGGGAATGCGGCGCGATCTAGCAGTGCAATTGTGGCGCCTGAAAGTACACAAAAGGGGGTGTCACGTCGGTAGGCGGTGTCGCGCCGGTTCATGTTGAACTTTGTGTGATGAGCCCTCAACGCATGACGCGGACGCACGAATCAGAGGAAGTGTTGCGACAGCGTTAGCGTGCTCTTGATAGTGCCGCAGTCAGAAGGCACACAGACTTCCTCGCCAAGGTCCCTGTGCGCGTGCCTGCACAGCCGAACTACTGATTTTCCCCAAAAGATGTGTCATGTAAAAACTGTTGGCACCCGCTGAGTGTCGAATCCCCTTTTCTGGCCTGATGGAAATTTGTTGGTCCGTGCAATGTGAGAAAGGAGGGTGCGAGAAAGAAATAAGAAGAAGATATCTTCCTGCCTGTGAAGACGAGGAGGAGAAAAATGAAGAGAAATGCCGAGAGCTTATCCAGGCATAGAGCCCGGTTTGCTACATCCTACATTCATTTTAAACATTTAATTACGTAAAATGATGCACTCTTGTCTTCGGCATGGGTTTCTCTTATCGAGCGTACCCTGTTAGAAAACACATACAAAATGAGAGTAAATGAAAGTAAACAGAACCATACATTACAAAAAAAAATAAATTAAACACGTCAAATGCGATAGTGTCTTTATACGTCGCTTTGGTAACAACGTTTTCCACTACAAGTTTAACCGGGACCGTTTTTCTCTGCACCACCGGGAAAACTAGCGCCACGGAAGATGTTGGGCAGGCATGAAACACGCTGTTCTTACTTCTTGCATAGCACGCATTGGAGGCGCCATCTATCGCCCCGCTCGCCTTCTTCTTGTGTAAGTACATGGCGACGCCACACATAACCCTTTCCTCACGTAGGTGAAAAGCGATACATTATAAGGAACTCTCGCCTCACATTCCCCACGCAGGCAGGCATATTTCCTGCGTTCCAAAGTCGTTCAACAATAACGCCCTCGGGTGTTGCGCAGCCCCGTTTGTGATGTTAGCAGTGCCACTAGTGCCGAACCTCCGCCGGAGGAACCGTGTCGTATGGGACTTCCGTCCAAGCCGAGCGCACTGTTTTGCCTCCCGTTGCAGGCACGCAGCGCTGAAGGCGTCGGCGGTCACACGCGGGTGGGGAAGACGGTGCGAGCGCGATCGGCGCTTTCGTCAGGGCTCAAAAGAAGCCGCGCGTTGGCAGCTGAAAACGTGAGTAACGGCGCCTCGCCCCTGCGCCCGAGACCCCTTGCACTTGGGGCGAGCGTTTCCTGCGCTCCTTTGACTATCGCCGACTAGTGCACGTGTTGGAGTCCCAGAAAGAGGCGCCCTTGTAGCGGGCCGCTGGTGACTGGCGCGCGTGCGGCATTCAGCCCCTGCGTGGAGGCCTGCGGGGACCGCCGTCTTTCTGGCCAGCCATCGTGGCACGCTGCTCGGGCGACCTTCCCCGAGAACTGCCGACAGTCGCGCCTTGACTGATGACTCTGTCGCTGTGACAGAAGCCGCCCGCTGACGGAACAGGAAAAGCAAGTTGCAAATAAGAGAAATAAGATGGGCCAGCCGGTCCCCTTCTCCTCCGTCAGCCGCAGCAGCATCTCCTGACAACGCGAACCAGCTTCGGCCTGAGACGCTTTCTGCGGCGGCGAGTAAAAAGCGTATTTACGCTTGGACGCGTGCCACCGGCCCGCTGGTCGAGGATGCAGCGCTCACGACGCTTGTCTCCTCACTCCTCCCTTTTCTTTGTTTGCTTGCTGTCAATACAAGCATACGCGCAGACACTCACTCACTCTCTCTCTCACTCGTATATATATTGCTCAGCAACGTATTGCTCAGCACAGGGCAAATATAAGTAAACACCCGAGCATCGCGCATGGGCGTTATAGGGAGCGGGGAACATGTAAAAAAAAGCACCAATAAAAACTTTTAGCTCAGAAAGATGACTTGCGCATAAGAGAGCCGATATTGCTGATGGATTGATTTGAAAACATAAATAAATTAACAAAGATTCAAGTCCTTGTACGGCACCTCGCAAGTTTCGAAGCATGATATTTTTGTGTGATCCATAATATGTTGGCCCGAAGATGCATCTTTTTCTTTTTAAATTACGTTTTCACTGTTATAAAGTAGATACAAATTTTTCACAGCAATTTTGTCACCCGAGAGGAACGTAATAAACCCGAAATTCAATTACCTTTCATGGTACCACAACTGTCCCGCCGTCTGTACCGTCCAAGGACGAACCTTACCGCTGTATTCTGAATGTTTTCCGGATTTACTGGGGAGCAACCTGCGCAGGGTCCCACTGTGTGCAGGCGCATTTTAAAGGTCGTCGAACGCCCGTAAGTACGCAGTTTCTTTTAGTCACTGGCACGGACATCTTAGGTTACGCCTAATTAAATGTGAAATGATGATGTTGACCAAACACGTCCCCGGTTTATTTCAAAGAACTGGCCTTTGGCAACTCACTCAACTGCATTCCGCCGCAGAAAGGCGTTGTTTTCATGAAAAAAAGAATGAAATACTTAAAACAACTTTTAAAATTCTCGCTACGCAACCTCTGCAATGTCGTAAAAGGGGAACCATAGAAACAGAGTTGTCTATGCGTCAATTCCATGTTAGCATACAAATGGTACGACCGAACAGGACTATAGGCACCAGCAGGGCCGTATAGTCAGAAAACATTTTCGGAGAAGGAAATGGTACGACCGAACAGGACTATAGGCACCAGCAGGGCCGTATAGTCAGAAAACATTTTCGGAGAAGGAAATGGTACGACCGAACATGACTATAGGCACCAGCAGGGCCGTATAGTCAGAAAACATTTTCGGAGAAGGAAATGGTACGACCGAACAAGACTATAGGCACCAGCAGGGCGGTATAGTCAGAAAACATTTTCGGAGAAGGAAATGGTATGACCGAACAGGACTATAGGCACCAGAGGGGCCGTACAGTCAGAAAACATTTTCGGAGAAGGAAATGGTACGACCGAACAGGACTATAGGCACCAGAGGGGCCGTATAGTCAGAAAACATTTTTGGAGAAGGAAATGGTACGACCGAACAGGACTATAGCACCAGAGGAGCCGTACAGTCAGAAAACATTTTCGGAGAAGGAAATGGTACGACCGAACAGGACTATAGGCACCAGCAGGGCCGTATAGTCAGAAAACATTTTCGGAGAAGGAAATGGTACGACCGAACAGGACTATAGGCACCAGAGGGGCCGTACAGTCAGAAAACATTTTCGGAGAAGGAAATGGTACGACCGAAGAGGACTATAGGCACCAGCAGGGCCGTATAGTCAGAATACATTTTTGGAGAAGGAAATGGTACGACCGAACAGGACTATAGGCACCAGAGGGACCGTACAGTCAGAAAACATTTTCGGAGAAGGAAATGGTACGACCGAACAGGACTATAGGCACCAGAGGGGCCGTACAGTCAGAAAACATTTTCGGAGAAGGAAATGGTACGACCGAACAGGACTATAGGCACCAGCAGGGCCGTATAGTCAGAAAACATTTTCGGAGAAGGAAATGGTACGACCGAACAGGACGATAGGCACCAGCAGGGCCGTATAGTCAGAAAACATTTTCGGAGAAGGAAATGGTACGACCGAACAGGACTATAGGCACCAGAGGGGCCGTACAGTCAGAAAACATTTTCGGAGAAGGAAATGGTACGACCGAACAGGACTATAGGCACCAGCAGGGCCGTATAGTCAGAAAACATTTTCGGAGAAGGAAATGGTACGACCGAACAGGACTATAGGCACCAGAGGAGCCGTACAGTCAGAAAACATTTTCGGAGAAGGAAATGGTACGACCGAACAGGACTATAGGCACCAGCAGGGCGGTATAGTCAGAAAACATTTTCGGAGAAGGAAATGATACGACCGAACAGGACGATAGGCACCAGAGGGGCCGTACAGTCAGAAAACATTTTCGGAGAAGGAAATGGTACGACCGAACAGGACTATAGGCACCAGTAGGGCCGTATAGTCAGAAAACATTTTCGGAGAAGGAAATGGTAGACCGAACATGACTATAGGCACCAGCAGGGCCGTATAGACAGAAAGCATTTTCGGAGAAGGAAATGGTACGACCGAACAGGACTATAGGCACCAGCAGGGCGGTATAGTCAGAAAACATTTTCGGAGAAGGAAATGATACGACCGAACAGGACGATAGGCACCAGAGGGGCCGTACAGTCTGAAAACATTTTCGGAAAAGGAAATGGTACGACCGAACAGGACTATAGGCACCAGTACGGCCGTATAGTCAGAAAACATTTTCGGAGAAGGAAATGGTACGACCGAACATGACTATAGGCACCAGCAGGGCCGTATAGACAGAAAGCATTTTCGGAGAAGGAAATGGTACGACCGAACCGGACTATAGGCACCAGCAGGGCCGTATAGTCAGAAAAAAGTTTCGGAGAAGTAAATGGTACGACCGAACAAGACTATAGGCACAAGCAGGGCCGTATAGTTGAAAAAATTTTCGGAGAAGGTTATGGGTTTTCGGAAGGGAGGACTTTTGCCGAAAGGAACACTGAGTACTGGCTTACGCGCTGCCTGGAAAAAAGTTTGGGAGGGTGATCAAACACACAAACCGCACCTCCGGGTACGTCCTTGGGCACCAGTGCAATCGCACATCATGTTACTTGGCGGTGGCTGTGGTCAGCGGCTGCCGATTGCACAAACAAGTCCAGTGGCTTCTGCATCGCCAGTGCTTTATCTGTCTTCTTATTAACTATATTATATGTTCGAAGTCTGCGCCAAAGCCGGCTTCATTGCCATTGGGAAAAGGCCGTCCATTGATTGAACCAAACTACCAAACTTGTATTTTATCTTGGTGGTCCACACCGTAATCAGCATGTGCATTCCGTGAGCTTTCTCACGACAAGACATACGGTAAAGTATTCATACGGTAAAGTTACGTGGTCACTAGGGCATGATTTAAGTAATAAATCTGACTTTTTTCCCTTTTTGGAAGACAAAGGCGAACGTACCTATTGTGGTTCAGAGACATCTTCCGGGTGGTACGTCACTCATAACTAAGGCGAGCGAAATCCACGAGCATACAACTTTTTTCACACTGGAAACACGTACAATGGAAAGACACGGTTATTCGAAATTACGACGAACCCTTTTCCCGAATAAAACGTCTTACGGATACAAATATCATCTCATTTTTTGTTGCGAGACATAAAATCGTAAATTCGGGACATACTTATCCCCATAAGACGCGCATATATCGCTGTCCTCTTCACTACATTTACTTGTTGCTTTTTACTAGTCTCGGTTCCATTTATGTGAGTATTTTTAACTACAACAGTGTCGAGCTCCGTCGCACTGTGCTCTTGTCTTCTTCGAAGTGAAACAAATGACACGGAATTTGATAATGAAAGAAGCGTTTGGAAAGATTTAACAGTACACTGGGTTTTGTGTGCGCCTTTAGAACACGGTGTGCGGCATTTTAGCCGTGACGCTGCGTGCAGCTACCACACCTGATTCCGTTAATGGAAAAAGGAAAACAGCAACCACCAGTGCACAAAAGACACATATCGAGAGAAGCTTACTGTTAATATACTGTTAATATTTGTGGCTTCCCGTATAATCTTCCAGTGTGACACGAGCCGCAAGATGCCTCTCACTGTAACAATTGTTATTTTTGCAGCAACTTTTTCTTAACCTCTTCTCTTCCTCACAACAGCGCTGTTTTTTTTTTTTTTGTAAAAGAAGGAGTAATGTTCATAATGATACGTACATAGAGAGAGAGAGAGAGAGAGAGAGAGAGAGAGAGAGAGAGAGAGAGAGAGAGAGAGAGAGAGAGAGAGAGAGAACGTATACATTTGCTGCTAGGTGCGAAGGCAGAGTGAGTAAGCCCTGTCTACAGTAAGCTGTGTTGTGCGGAAGCGGAGTAGTATGAGAAAGTTCGTCAGCGTCGCGAGATAGCGGGCGCGCCACACTGCGATGCCGAGAGAGCCAAGGGCCAACAAAGCGCTGCTACAAAGTTGCTGCCGGACAACTTGCCTACTACACAGGCGCTGTCCTACCCACGCTAAGCTGGCAAAGCCACCTACGCGCAACCACGCGACCCATCAAAAACAAGCGCGATGCGCGTATAAGGCCCCGTGGCGCCGTCTATCAACTCTACTGCAAAGTAAGCGCGCGCCTGAATTCGGTTTGTGTTGCAAAGGCGCACCCAATTTCGCCATCACCATTTCGGTTTGTACGCTTCGAATGAATCAATGAATGAATAAATGAATGAATGAATGAATCTTTATTAAAGAAACTACCAACCGGGTTGAGGCATGGATGAAAGATGACCTTGGGGGACATAACGACTCCTGTTCTCGAGGGGAACTGTGTTTGTCCCTGTACTGTTAACTCATTCATTTCCTCTCCTCGCTGTGCTCGTCCAGTAAAGCAAACTGTCGCCCGCAAAGGGTGAGCTGGAGTCCAACATGATGATAATAACGATGATGATGATTATGGTAATGCGTCGTGACGCACTTACATGTTATGCCAGAAAAATATATATACGGTGAGCTGGACATGTGTCTGATTGCTACTAAAAGAAATCTGAAATACACTGAAGCATGTGGCCTACATATACAGTTCCCAATGCTATGCAAATACAAAACGCAAAAATGCTGGCAATGCCAAATTCCCGTATTGTATCCAGAAACACAGCATTGTAAGTGCCCCCTCATGCCATTTTTGTTATCTATGAAGCAGACTGGGTCTAGAATGGAGTCATTTGCTCTGTAAAAGCTCTCTGTATGCGTCAGAGCCCCGCCAGAAACACTCCTGACACCGCTTGTACAACCCCTTGCTCGAACAGAGGCTCACATGGAGGAATGAAGACCCCGTCTTCCAGGATTTCAGTACCCGGACAAATTAGCGATTATACCTGTTTTGGCCCCTAATCCTGATTTCCACCACTTATTGTGTAACCTAGTAGCAGACATTTACGGCAAAGTTTACAGAAAAAGCTATGTTTGACGCTCTACGAAGCTGACAAACTGCTTTTTCTGGGACTTCTTTGTCCTACAATATCTGTTAAGGCGCCTGCCATCGAGGAGCCGGTCAAGATCAACTTGCAAGTTAGTTGACGAGGACCCCTCTTCACCAGAAATGAGAAAACGAAAACAAGATCTGCTGAGCGCTAAATACAGCAATATAATTCATTAATACCGTCCTTGTGTGATGTACTACATTCCCCAGTACAATATCGGACTTTGATTGACATGTGCATGCCGAGCACAGAGTGGTCGTACTCACGAGCCACTCATAAGGCATGCACACGAGTGTTAACTCACAGATTTCCAGAACTCGTTCTGCAAATTTTAAGACAGTTGTTAGCTTTCGCCTCACGCGAAAAAGTTCTCTACGCTTTGCTCTTATCGTCCGAACGACGCGTATGGTGGTAATGATGCATGACCGTATGCAGAATTGCTTAAAGCTGATGATACTCGCATTTATAAATGGGTTCCCCTTCAGTAGCTACGAAATCACTGCTGATTTTTGCTAAATTAGATCTCAGTGTGCTAACATACACAAAGTTTCATTGACAAAATCGCTTTTCAGGCAGCTGAAGAGCCACCAAGTAGTAATCTCTACACTTCAACGATGATTGGTCGGCGAGAAATTAGTCAAAAATTACAGTGACAAGTGCAGCAATGGCACCGGCCCATTGCTCATGATGCTAGTGACGTGAAGTACGATAGTGAGTTTATCAAACAGAATGAGAACAACTGAAATTACAGGAATGGCGAGTACAACAAAGATTTCGAATATAGAAGAGTGTCGGCGAAGGCCGAGAACTATCCCGGAAGGACCTGGGTAAAGTGGAAGGACGAGCTGGTGGTGGTTACTCTGAAAATGAGTTTATTAGGAGAAGGACGAGGCACGAAATCCGTAAAGCCGGAAGGAGCGTGAAGATAAAAGTTTTTATTTCGGGCTACGGCCTTTTAGTAACATGCTATGACAACGCTTATATCTAAGCATCAATACAAAATTATGAAGAAACTGACAAGGAGGGATTGGCAAGAAACGACTGATTTTAAGGATTCGTCATTGCTTGGAGGAAAGTTTGGCGAGATAAAATCTCAGTGATAGCGGAGTGAGACTAATTTAAATTAAGAATTGTGTGCTTAAGAACCTGCTATGAGCAATCCACATTGACCGGCGGCTCAAATCTTTAAATATTCTAGGAGTATGTTTTATTAAGCGTCAAATGAGGCTGTACGGAGAGTTACAAGCACAGTGTCAAGAAGTGGCTCAAGTTACGACTACGTACCGAAACTGTGCTGTGGCTGCAAAAATGAATAGTAACAACAAAAAAGATTAATACGGTGAGTAAGTAAACAAAAGAAGCATCGAGAAAAAACACGGCGTTGAACATTAATGACCCTATATGCTACTATTCCTCTTCTTTGAGTGTTGATATCTCTACTGTTATCTTGAATAATGCCGACAATCATTATCTTGCACACACTCAGAGCCCGTGCTGTGAACCGTATCTGCTGCGACCCCAAGGAGATTATATATCAATGTTAATGCGACGAAAACGATTAGAGGGTTTACCTTCAGGGCAGTGTTCGAAAGCAATCTATCATTCAGCTCCTTTCATCATAGCGTAAATATGCCCTCACACAGATATTTTACTCATCATCTTGCGGTTTAACGCACAAAAGCTTCTTGAGCACATCTTTCACTTCGTCGTCTTGCGTGAAGACAGGTAACGGGTGCTTCGTTTGAGGATGCCCCTATAACATAAGGAGGGCTACCGATTAATTTAGGCCACCTGGGTCATATGAGGTGCGCCAAAATGTCCACAAACAGGCGTTTTCATTTTTCGCCTTCATCTGAAAAAAGGCCACCGCGAATGGGATCTATCCTTGCGACCTCGCGCTCAGCAGCACAACACGTTAACCCCTAAGGCTGCGTTCCAAATAGCGGAAGGCATGGTAGACAGCTTAGGAAACATACCGATTAGACGTCTAGAGCAATAATAATTATAACGGCGCAACGGCCGCCGTCGCACACGAAGACACTGTAGTAGGCATCTCAAAGAAAAAGATGTTCAAGTACCAAAGGGAGAAGTAGTAGCTACACAGAACGATAGGAGGCGTCCCGTCTCTCTCTCGCATTTCAACATTGATACCGAAATTTTCTTGCGCCAAAGAATATCCTCTAAGCACGAACTTCTGTTCTCTCTACTCTGCCACTTGACCTCTGCGAGAGAGAGGGGGTGGGGAATAGTTTAACGGCGCGCACTGAGACGTCAGGGGCAAGAGAAGGAACGCAACAACCCGCGACTCGATGAAGGCCCTGAATATCAAGGTTTACACTCGAATACCACATCATACGAGGCTCGTCAATGAAGCTCGCTCCATGCTCGGCCCAAGGAACGTGGACATCGCCAAACTGACCCGAATGTATGCATGGAAGCGTTTCTTCCTCGGTCTCCGAAGAGTTTAGCAAGTTACCGATAGCCAAGACGTGATCTCGTAAAACCCTTACCGAAAAGCGGCAGCCTCAAGTCTGGGTCAGCCTCACTGCCAGCGCAAGAACGACGCCCATCGTTCGTCACGTGCACGCTCCACCGTCCAGCGACCCGGCCGTACGGAGGCGGTCTCCAACCGAAAGACACCGCCCGCAGGAGTATGCTTCTGCTAAAAGTGATCGAAAACAAAAAGAGGGCGCATAAGCACCTGACCAACGCCACCCCGAAGAGCTGCACCGTTAGTGGAAAAGCGAATCAACTAAACTGAAGAACCAACATCGGCCCGTACTCTATCACAGCAGAACCAGCGAGCGTCGAAGCGTGATTCAAAGTAATGCCACGGATGATGCTGTCGTCCAAGTTTGAACGGAAAAATGCTTTCCAAAGCCTAAGCTCCACACCGGACCGCATGTTTGTGAGCGGACGGCGCCTAACTTATGGTAAAAGAGGTGTACCTGGTGATAGTGGAAATATGACTGTACCGCCACTTACATCACCTGTACTGCACACATCCGACAGCCTTCACCGCCGACGGTAGCTTTCATAGGCTCAGCTCAGTCTTTCACAAGCGAAGTGCAAGCTACAAGTTCCCCACTTCTCAACTTAATGGCACCGTAGGTCTTCGGTCGAGCCCAAGACCTGGGTAGGCGCCCATAACGAGGTGATAGAAACATCTACTTCACTGAAGAATGAAACTATGTCTAAAACAACCATTGGGGGCTCATCTTGCCAGACTTAAGGAGACAGGAGGATATCAGGATGTCAAACGACAGCAAGACCTCCTGTGTCTCTAAGGGCACTGCTCAGTAGTGGGAAGGCATTGGAACTCTGGAAGAGTGGTAGCATAGTTCGGCCAAAGGGAGGAAAGCAAACATCACCAGAAACGTTTCGGTTGAACTCCCGGGCATTTCAATGAAGTCTTCAGACAGCATAAAGAAGCTCCAGCATAAATGCCTCCAGAAATGTACAAAGCTAGCTTCCTAAATAAGTGAGAGCCAATTCCTCAGTAAGTGAGAGCAGCAGCCCGGGCTCATTTAGAAACGTGGCGGCTGTTCAAGAGGAAGGAACTAATTCTAGGGAACCATTTGGCTTTACAAACTCACGGACGGACTTTACAAACCATAGTTCACTCCAGTTCACCATTTATCACCGCTATATCAAGGTAACAAGGTGATAATTAGGTGGATTTAACCATTCCGCACTTTGAACACACCCCAATGAAAGGCCACAGAGGAAAAGGACAACATAGGCCAGTGAATGAGGTGGCATCTCCTTCCGGCAAGACAGCCAAGGCAGACTCGATGACACGTTCGGTTCTGGAGAGTGTTCTTACACCATGACATTACCAAAGTATTACAGAAGTGCGCTCACGGGTGAAGTCTTGCGAGGGAAATAACTCGTAATTAGAGAAGCGCGCCAGGAAGGAAGATCTGAACCAAGCCGCGAGAAATAGCAACCGATATACCTTTATTCCCAGTACACTGCAACAGGCTGTGGAGCTATCTCTTCAAGTACGTGGAAAGCTGCTTTCATGCGGGTTTGTCTCACTTAAAAAGATGGGTGAAGGCTGCCTCGAAAGCGGTCAAGCCTTTCAATGGCGAGGATGTTGGGACGGAAAATGACGTGGATGTTCGGTGCACCAACAGACGGGGGGGGGGCACTACATTTCCTTGAGATGGGCACATTCTGCATGTTCCCCATGGGTAGGGGGGAGATATGTAGAGAAATAGGTTCAAGTAATAAAGAAAAAAGAAGTAGCACCCCGGGACGATCGGCGGCTCGCATTGCTTCTCTTCTGCTTGCCCGCAGATGAACTTTAACAAAAGCTAGCCAAACTTTCCTATAAGACCAATACATTATTAAAATAAATACCCGGGATTAAAAAAAAAATAACCAAAAGCAGAAGCACGACTAAAAAATTGCACGAAACGTTGAAATCACAGGCCAAGTTTGTTGCAATATTACTCTTCGCTGGAGTCGTATTGGAGTTTGGCAGCAAGGTAGTCTGCACTATAGCTGACTTAAAGGAGCCATGAAGACAAAATACAAGTTGGGTTTATTAGAAAGACTCCTTAGTCCCGATAAGAATGATACCAATATCACCGCAATCTTCGAACAACTAACGGAGATATTAAAGAAAACGTGTGAAGCAGTCGCGACCCCCTAGCCAATTTCCCGCAACTTTTCTATGACGTCACGGAACCTTGTTTGTGCGATTGGCGGCCGTCTAACTGACCTGTCGCGACGACACATGACTGGACGTCTGTAATGCGGCATCTAGTTCCATTTGGCTGCATCACTTGAATGCTAACGTGCAGTTAACGCACTGAAAATTATGTTTTATTCTTGGCCCGTATGACGTCCTTCTAGCTCATAACACGTCACTGTGGCGCAAAATTTGAAAGTTTGTAAATACTTCTTGCTTTTTTTTCGTTAAAAAAACATCTTTTGTGGCTGTAATGGAGCTGAGTGAGATACTGAATCCTAGTTCTTTCAAATTAAACGAAGTTGTATTTTCTCTTCATGGCTCCTTTAAGGGCGCTATTCTCGCAGCAGCTTAGCTTTGAAACAGGGCTTACCATGGTGGACTATCTGCTAAGATGGCAACGTAGCCGTGTGAACGCACCCTGCACCTCGGCAGCGGGTGCCTGCGCGTTCTTTACGTGAGCCAACTTCCTCGCCTTTACTTACACTTACCAGTAGATTCATAAAGGCATGGGACACAACGAAGAAACGTAGCCGAAAAAGTGACCAAGCTGCTGTAAGAAAACTTCAGAGTGAAGGCAATCACGCACACTTTCGCACGCAGCGAAGGCGCAAGTGCCGCGGCCAAAATTTGTAGCCTTGTGCATTCTCTTAATGCGGACGATCGAACACTCGAAAGGCTGTTGCTGGTCTGATATTCTGCCCTTGTTTTTAACAGCGAAGTTGTTGAGCAAAAAGTTTGTGCATTGTGCCCGCAGTTAAAAATACCAAGAAAATGCCGAGCACTCGTGCACGTGTGCCTCGAGTGCACGTTCGTCAAGCTAAGCATGCCGACTTAGGGGGATGGGCCAACATTGGCCACAAAAAAAAAAACTCCAGCGTTCGCCGTATCGTGGCAACACTTGCTCGGAACGAAAAATACACGCATAGCGTACTCTTGAGCGCGTGTCTCGCGCCAGAAAAAAAGAAAAAACAAGCCCACGTTCGTCAAGCCAAGCATGTACACTTAGGGAGATTGGCCAATATTGCAAAAAAAAAAAAAAAACTCCATCGTTCGCCTCGTTTAAGTGTGCGCGTTCCACTCGTTCGTTCGATTCGTTCGATTCGTTCCATTCGTTCCTCCTCGCGTCGTTCACGATTGCAGCCGATTTGCTTCTTCTTCGCCGTTATCGAAACAAATATAGAGTAAATGTCGTTGCGGCAGCGAAGAAGGAAATCGGCTGCAATGATGGACTTGAACCGTCGTGATAGTCGTGACGGTTGCTTACAGCTTCGCTACGTTCAAGTCTTACGCGTTAGTGTGAGGTTCCTGCACTTTCTTGGTTTTATTTTCCGAAGAAGCATCTCGTTTTCAAATGGCCGAAGTATAGGGCTTGTTAGGAATCGGCTATGTGTGCGCGTCTGGACGCGGTGCTCAAGCTTCTACATTGCGCTGCACGACTGCGCGCTGAGAAGCTTTCCCACATAGCATCGAGGATGGGTGGGAAGGGCCGCTTACGTCGATCATGGGACTCCGAAAATGCGGCTTAGCCATAACCTTTCAAATGGCCGTTGTCGTCGGCAGCGGCGGCTGGCTCATAACCACCTGCGCTGAAAGAAGCTCCTCCGTTTCCCTACCTCTCTTTTGCACCAGAATGCACCGGTCCTGCAGAGCGCATCACGGGGAATGTGCTCTGTGTTTATACTCTCTAAAGACGATAGTCTTTCTTTGGCTACTTCAACGGGAAAATTTTCGTCTGTCTGTCTGTCTGTCTGTCTGTCTGTCTGTCTGTCATTCGATTCAGCCAGCCGGCCAAAGCAACACAGATGCCGCGCAATAGTCTTATATACTCACAGCCAAATCTAAACGTCCAAGTCCGGTGTTAATGTTCACACTTGCCAACATTGTTGAAAAAGGACAATACATTACGCAAATATCAGGCAGAAAGTCAATATATGAGTGATATTTGCAGTGTTCCTTCATTGAAAAATATTACGGATGCCTGCTTCTTGCGGTACCACGGAAAAAATGGTCCCGGAAAAAATGGTCCCAGTGACAATCTAGGAAAAAATGGTCCCATGTCGACGTTTTTCACTTCAAGTTACTCAGATCGGAACGTTTTCGCGGTTTTGACTTTCACACTTCGCGTTTTAGCTACAGGGTCGAGGAAGAGATGAATTGCTTTTAATATTCTTAAAAGAGACAAGAAATTAACGCCTCTGGAGGCTAATATCTAACAAAGCTAATTGGGTAGACAGACAGACAGACAGACAGACAGACAGACAGACAGACAGACAGACAGATGGACGGGTGGACGGACGGATGGATGGATGGGCTATGTATACAGATGGATGGATGAATGGTACAGATAAGCACCAATTTAAAAAATTAATCAAAGTAGTTGGCTGACAATTCGATTAATTAATTGGTTTGTCAATTGGGGAGGATTAGGAAAAAATAGGTAAACCCTTGCCCGTACAGTGCTCTAATACACACTACTGGTTTGAAACATAGAGATCCACTGAGATTTATGCCTGCCATTTCTGGTTGAGAAGTGACCAATGGGAAACATCTGTCGATTAAGCTAGCGTAACGGCAAATTAGTAAATAAATGTGGGAGAGGCAATGAAAGCAACACAAGCAGAATATGGGTAACCCAAACGTTCATGGTTCGATTAACCACCTTTACTCGAACAACACTACTTTTTCTGGCCTCGGCTTCGGGACCAACTTTTCCGGGACCATTTTTTCCTACCTTGGCTTTTGGACCATTTTTTCCGGGACCATTTCTTCCGGGACCATTTCTTCCGGGACCAATTTTTCTGGGACCATTTTTTCCTAGACCCAAGGTTAGCGGGAAAGAGAAGGGATGCATTTACTTTCCTGAGGCGCCAGTCGACTATCGTCTTGAGTCGAAATTTCGAACGAAAGGAGCGGATACGCGGCCAATTTTTTAGTAGCGTGAGCAATGCCCTGAAAGCCTGAAAGACCGTTGGTGCTTTGGGTTATAAGTACGCGTTCCCCTCGAGAGCCCATCAGAACACCGTCGGCATGAGAGTCATGTAAGCACAAAAGGGTGCGGCTCTTGTAATCGTCGCTTTCCATCTTGCCATGCAGTAAACCTGTTAAGTTTTGCTCTCGGCTCTTTGCCGTCAACACCGAGGCAGCTCTCATGCTCGTTTACCACCTGACGGAAGCGACGGAGCTCGGTACGCCTTCGCATATGCAACAGGCTGCTAAAAAGAACCGCCCTAAACTCTTTTCGCATCGGCAGTTTACATTGCGTTTGTTCGACATTTAGCTGTCGTGAAACAACACGCTTAGACGGTACAGGTACTTTAGTTTTTTTCACGGCGGTCATATGCTAACGGGAAACGTGAATATTATCCGGGGGCAACAAGGAAATCCCAATAGACGATCTTTGCAATGGCCGATAACAACTATTAAATCAAACAAACCTGTATCAAGGAAAAATATTGTCTATAACGATGCGCATCAGAGGTGTCACCTAATCATGTGGCCCCACGTACGCTGACGAAGCGACCGGCTAGCGGGAGTAAAATAGGGGTGGTGCACGAAAGCCCATGATTTCAAAAGCCCCGTCTCATTTGCCCCGCGCCGAAAGACCCGCGGCTTTTGCCCCGTTTTCGAAAGCCCCCTGCTCATAAGCCCCAGACATATTTTCCCCGTCTCATTTTCAACGTCTCATTTGCCCCGCGCCGATTTCCCCGCGCCGAAAGACCCGCTCTTTAAGCGCCGTAGCCATAATCTCAGCCCACGCTATTCTACGTATGTTTTGTTTTTCTTTGAAATTTTTCTGTATGGCATATGAAAAGAGACGTAAAGACGGGAGAACAAAACTAAAGACACAAAAACTTTGACCGAAGCAGCTGGCTCGTCTGATGGTGAATGCTTTCGTCCTCCGAGTTCGTATCTTGAAAATATCAATTTAATTAATGATGTCATACATGTTGGCATGACATACTTGTAGTCACGTATGATGAGCGCATCCTGCTCTATTGGGTCTAAATAACCAGCAAAGAAACGGAATTCATTTGGTGCTGTATATCATGTTCACTCGACGAGGCTGTTGCCCGGCCGAGGTGAATGTCTTGTCCTCTGTTAGTTCATGCTTCCTAATTATCAATTAACCAATAATGTTGATCAGTCCGAAGTCGTTTCTTAAAACACACCGATTTATTTACACTTGAATTTAGCGGTTTACACTCGATTTATTTAGCGGTCACTGCCATCGCACTTTGAACACGCATATAAATTAGCGCAGCTAAAGGAAGAAGGCACAACGTCCCTGTGCTACTTCGGCAAAGCGGCAGATGCAATCATTTTCTTGAGGAGATCGTCAAAACATACTTTACTCTAATTTTAAAAAATTAGGCACTGAAAAGAAAATGACGCGCCATAATATCGTCCCGGGAGAATGGTTCGGGGAAACTGGCATCGGGGCTTTTGGCACGCGGGGATTATGACGCGGGGCTACTACTGTTCGCGGGGCATTTGAGACATGGGTCTAACGCCGCGGGGCTTTGGCGACGGTGCTTTTGCGCGCGTGGCAATGTGATACACGCGTAAAATAGGTGCACATGCCGTCGATGGGCACGTGCTACGGGTGCAAATCCAGACTGCCCCTGATTGTTTTTTCACTAATGAGTACCATGTCAGCGGTGTAAGTCCGTTAGCGCTTGCTGTATGCGCCAACCGGAAACGATGCTTGAAACCTCCAGGGCCGCTTATGCCCCGGGGCGGCACCGTAACCTGGCCTTCCGCTCGAAGTCGCGCAATGGCCGCTATTAGCATTCAGGCTGCAAACCGCCGTCCATGAAGCTGGCGCGCTCGAATGCCGCGTTCTTCCGGCGTTCGGCGTCGCGCTATAGAGTCACTCGCGCTTACGGGCTTTGATTTCTTTCGAGGGGATCGACACATGTAATATATTGTGCCCAGATTGCGTACAAACACGACGTGCCAAACGCAATGCCGACTTCGACGGCGGATGCCAGGGCCACGCTATCGCGAGACCCTCAATGCGTAGCACTGTCGCCGGTCGTTGTACAAGACGCCCGAACATGCGCCTCGTAAAAAGCGTATATCACACCGCCATCGAAGACGTATATGTTCGATAAGCCTATATCGGGCAGGAAGCAGCCGCGAGATGAAAAGAGTCAGATCGGAAAGTTGAGGCGTGGTGCTGCGGCGCCCACTCTTTGAATGCGCAATCGGCGACGGCACGCACGCGAACCCGCTGTTCTTTCTCTCTCGCGATGGCCTCTGCGACGCGATAGGTAAGCTCTCGGGGAACAGCTGTGGAGCTGACGAGGCTGCAATACAAATTTTGAACGCTAATGGAAAGTGCCATAAGAAAGATAGCGAGCTTTATAGGGCTTCACTCATTCGGGATCCGAGGTCGCGGATAAAAAGAAAACAATATTCCTCAAGAAGAAAGGTAAACGCGTTTCCGCTGACTTATCAGGCACACTGGGCGTCGACGGATGCCGTTGGGGGCTGCGAGAGCGGTCCTTGAAAACAATTCACTTCACGTGCTCGGCAATCATAGCTACGGCTGCCTGACTCTTGAAGTCGCACACGATAATCCCATTAGTGCCGCTTGGCCAAGGACGCAAGCTCGCAGTGCCTCATGTATTGTACGCGGCGGAAATCATATACTCCACACACACACACACACACACACACACACACACACACACACACACACACACACACACACATATATATATATATATATATATTATCTCATTTATAAGTTTGGGTCAGCCACACTTGGAATTAATGAAAGTTATGGAAAACTAACGTGCTTATCCCTCGATTAAAATTAGCGGCTTCATAATTTTTATAACTATGTCCATTATTCCTACCCTCGAGTTTGCCATCAGAATTCGCAGAAACTCTCCTAATACAGCAGATTTATTAGCCTAATGCGGCTCAACAATGCCATTTGTCCTGGGGAAGGAGGCCTCGTTCCCACCACCACTTAAGAATGTTTAACTCTTTGTGATCTATTCATGTTTAACCTTTTGTGACCCTACCTATTTCCTGTTCAATTGCTAGCTTCTGTGAAATGCTCTTTTGTGCCCCCTATCTATTCTCTTCATCCGCGGGGGGCACACCCATCTTCGCTTCCCCCCGAACCAGTCTCCCCAGCCACTGAATACCTTACTGTATACTCTTCCCTTTCTTTTCAAACCGCGGTTGTCCAGTTTCCCCCATTGTCTGAACTTGCAGCCCGCGCGGCATACGTTGACCCGTCATGGTGCAACCTTGAACGCTGGATTGTTAACACGACCCCTCTTTCTCTCTCTCGCTCCCCCCCCCCCTTTTTTTTTTGTTTGTTTGTTGATGTTGTAACACAGGCGTAGCATGACTGTATGCACACTCTCCATTTCCGAAACATTTTCCGCTCCTTCTCACAGTTTTATGCAAACCTATATAAGAAACGTGTTCAAAATGTTTGCGACAGCAAAATCATGTAACTTTACTCTGATGAAGGCAAGTCCCGTTGCCGCTACGTAAGTAAACATTGTTTGTTATTGTTCTTGCTGTGTATCCGACTCTTTACTTATACTATATATATATATAAATATATATATATATATATATATATATATATATATATATATATATATATATATTTTATAATATATATAAAAAATCGTCTAACCACTCCCCTATGCCTTCTTTGGCGTTGTAGACTGCCGGCATTTCTTTCTGTATATATATATATATATATATATATATATATATATATATATATATATATATATATATATATATATATATATTAGAGTGTCGAACCGGAACTCAACCCGAACCCGAATCGTTACTTTTTAAGCGGCTGAACCCGAACCGGAACTGAACCGAAAAAAAGCAATAACGGTTTCAGGTTCACGACAAAACGGTCCGACCATCCAGTTATTGATAACGGATGGTCAGTGTCCTTGCGGGCTTCTTTCGTTCACGCACCACCAACTTCGCAATCTCTGTCGTACTTTTCCCCGTCAGATGAATCAAAACGTTACAAACGCTCACAACATGCTGAAGCTTTGATTATTTGATTGATTATTTGTTTTTTTGAACGCGCCGACGCTACACTGGCGATGAGGCGCGTGGTTCCGGATTAATTTTGATCATGTGGGGATCCTTGACGTGCACCGAAATCTCGCACAGACGGGTGTTTTCGCTTTTCGCCTCCGTCAGTAAACCGGCCGCCGCAGCCGGGAGTTGAACCCCCGTCCTTGGGCTCCACAGAACAACGCCATAGCCACAACATGGTGAAGCGACTACGGACCAATATTTAAGGTGTATGTTGTTGGTGGTAGAGCAAGCAGGGCGCAAGGCTGGGCACAAGAAATGTCAAACTCTGTGTATTCTGCACTGACTTTGAAGGACCGACTTTGGCCTTCCCGCGGTCGCCGGCACAACGGTCACCACGCCCCCCTAGGGGCTTTTAAAACTTTAAAGGCTCAATTAAACGTTTGCCGCGCTCTCTCCCTCGCTGGGACGGTGCAAGTGCACTCAGGCCGCGAGATTGTTGAACTGTGTACCAACCAAGGTTCAAGCCCTACATCTGCCTTTGCCTATTTGTAGCACATAAAGGATGTTGAAATTTTGGTTTTTAAGTACATGCATAATCGTAAGAATTTAAACAACAGCGCAACAAACGGGACACAGGAAGAAAGAGACGCCCACGTGTTTGTTATTGGTAAGAGGCATCGGCTTTATACATGCGAGGCCAACCACACGCAACAAGAAAAAGGGAAAAGTAGGGACAACGGGCCGAAGAAATAAGATTCTTTCACGTACTACAAGGGGATAAGAAAGAGATTGATTGATTGAATATTAGGTTTAACGCGCCGACGGTACACAGGCAATTTGGCGCACCGTAGTGGAGGGCTCTGGAATAATTTTAATCAACTGGAGATCTCTAACGTTCGCCCAAATCTCGAACACACGGGCGTTTTCGCTTTCCCCCTCCATCAGAAAAGCGGCCGCCGCGGTCGGGAATTTAACCCTCGTCTTTGTACTCAGCAGCACAACATCTTATACCACCACCGCGGCGGGTGGTATAAGCGAAGAGACGTGTCAATGCGAAATTTCGAGGGTGAATTCGAAATTCTAGAGGTTGTGTTCTTTCGAACTGGGAGGTGTGCCCAGCGTTGGGTCCTGAATGTTTGGTTTCGCTGATTTCCACTAGCGTCTTTGGTAGTCTCGTGTACAGGAAAAGCTGCTCTTCAGAGGCGGATAAAACGTCCTGTTCTGTGCGCGTTTGCGTACGTGCTTTACATGGAATTTTTTTTTGTTGAAGGTTTTGTAATGAATGAATGGATTAATTTGTTCATACAGGAGAGGTCGAACGCCTCATGTTGGGGAAGAGGGAGAGGAGAGGAGGGGGGAAATGTTCGCAGGTGGCGTGGGTTCAATTCACCCCGCACACGGACCAATTAGTGAAGGTCATTTGGGGGTAAGTAACTTTCCAAGAGAATTTAATGGTGGCTTGGTGGTGTCTTTATGTCCGCCTCGCACACGGAACATCTCAAGTCCACTGAAGATGGTTGGCATATTTCGCGAAAGATCAGAGGTTCATGTACGTTTCCTTTTGGTTCTGCTGTGGCTTAATGCACCCTTCGTATGTGCGGACAAAGTGTGGTTCGTATCTCCACCTTTCTTCATACAGCTCGTCGCATTCCCATATAAGGTGCTTCACGCTGTGTCTGCTGTTGTGACATATCGTGCATGGACGGTTAGGTAGTGGTGTGGTTATGGTGCCGTCCGGTCTTTCTTGCCGAATCGTCGCATCCATTCCCACCTCTCTGTTATGTCTGGCGCGATGGCATAGTCAGTCCGCGTTTTGCAGAGTAGGACTTGTAGGCCCCGCGGAATGTTCAAAGGTTTTGTAATAGGGATGCAGGCAGCATTCGCTCTTGGTTGTCGCGGTAGCACGCCCGATAACGAAGGTGCCGCAGCCCGTGGCCAGCGGTATTTTTCTGCCGCGTCGTCTTTCACGCTTGGCTCGCTTGAGACCCTAAATGGACCATGAAAGCGAAGTCCCACCTTGCCTTATTTAAAAGAAATACTTCATGTGAAAAAAGAAATTGGTCATGTGAAAGCACCTCAGATGTTGAAAAAAGGCGAAAGAGGTGTTTCGGCAGCCCTTTATCTTTATCTTGTAGTGCCTTATCAAATAAGATTCCGCTGAGAGCGGAACTAACCTTTATTATATATATATATATATATATATATAGAAAATAAGGGTTGGCAGTCAAGAAAAGCTCGGAAAGCAAAGGGGAGGTTGTGGTGGGTCATAGAAACAGATCAAGAATTTTTTGAGTAAGAAAGAAAGTGGTGAAAAAATGCCCGCCGGGTGGGATCCGAACCCACGACCTACAGAATACCGGTCTGGTGCGGTAACCACTACGCTACCGGCGGGGCTGTTTCCCCACCACTTTTTCGGGTATTTATGTTAAGGTATTTTTTGTTTCTTGCACTTGTGGTGGTAGCCAGCGCCACTCGGACTACTCGGGGTGAAGGGGACCTTCTTTTTAACCCCCGGGCCGTGACTCGAGTGTCTACGACATGTCGAGAGTCGTCGACCAGCGTAACCCTCTTAAGCTACCTTTGGCACCAAGACTGCCAGAACAGAGGCCCTCGCTAAGCATGTAGCGAATCAGAAAATGGGAAATGGAAGGGGGGCTCGGTGAAATAAGACAGAAAATAAAGGTTGGCAGCCAAGAAAGCCTCGGAAAGCAAAGGGGAGGTTGTGGTGGGTTATCGAAACAGAGGAAGAAGTTTTTGAGTAAGAAAGAAAGTGGTGAAAAAAATACCTTAACATAAATACCCGAGAAAGTGGTGCACGGGGAAACAGCCCCGCCGGTAGCGTTGTGGTTATAGCACCACACCGGTATTCTGGAGGTCATGGGTTCGGATCCCACCCGGCGGGCATTTTTTCACCAGTTTCTTTCTTACTCAAAAAATTCTTCATCTGTTTCTATGATCCACCACAACCTCCCCTTTGCTTTACGAGGTTTTCTTGAATGCCAACCCTTATTTTCTATATATATATATATATATATATATATATATATATATATATATATATATATATATATATATATATATATATATATATATATATATATATATATATATATAATAAAGGTTAGTTCTGCTCTCAGCGGAATCTTATTAGCGGGGATTTTGATAAGGCACTACAAGATAAAGATAAAGGGCTGCCGAAACACCTCTTTCGCCTTTTTTCAACATCTGAGGTGCTTTCACATGACCAATAACCGTTCGCAGTCCTTAGATTAGGTGTCCGCAAGATATCGTAGCGAAATATTATGGCTGTAGATACGTCAGGTAACGTAGAAGGCTGCGTCTAGAGTGCCGTCCGACGTTACAATAAGCACTCCACTAAAGCGACGTCCACCGGCTTTTCGGTGAAAAAATTCCGTGTCTGGCCCTATTTTGCCCTCCATTGACGCAATGTAACGTCAACTAACCTAACATAACCTAACGAGCACAAAAGATCATTTAAAACACCAAGAAATGACTCAAGCCATGAAAGGAAAGAAGGAAGAATGTAGAAGAAAGGCAGGAAAGTTAACCTGGCTAGAGCCTAGTTTGCTATCCTGTACGTGGGAAAGGGGAAATGGGCAAAAAAGAGAGAGCAAAAAAAAGAGGAAAACTTCGTTAGTATTAATGATAATTTTCATGGCTTGAGCCGACTAAGGAACTATTACGTTTTCAACGGGCGACAAACTTGAACACTAGGCTATAGACTGAGAGCCTCCAGTGTCAATCACTGTCAGTGCCTCAGTGCTGGGCATACGTGTCTGCTCAAGCCATGAAAATTATCATTAATACTAACGAAGTAAAAATATATCAACAGGTGTAAAGAGAATAACAGGCTAGCCATTGGTACAAAGAGAAAAATCCCGGGCATTCTCCACTAACGTCAAACCTGAGGAGGGGCCAAGCATGCAGTGTATAAGTGTATTCTTGGCGCCTTGGTGTTTTTGCCTAAGGAGATAAACCGTTGGGGATAGAAATATACAGCTTTGCTGTAAAAGTTTGTTGTCTTTAAAGCACGAAGCTCTCTAGCGCGAGGCGTAAACGAGTGTCCTGGTTTTTTAAATAAAAGTACGCGTGCGTTACGAAGCGCTCCAGCTCGAGGCGTAAACGAGTGTTCCGATGTTTTTATAGCCCTCGTTACGTTCTAGCGCGAGGCGTAAACGAGTTTCCCAGTGTTTTAGTACCGTGACAACATGAGACGACGATTACGACGACGACGACAGGAGACGCCAATAGCCTTAGCCCCTAAGGGCTTCGCCCCTAAAAAAAGGATGGCAAGAGTCGAACTCGAACCACCGCCCTTCGTAACAAGAAGGCATGACAGAACCTCTACACAACCGCGGCAGGCACTCTGGCTTGTTTCAGCCTAGTCTTGAAAATTCGAACGTCGTCGGACGGCACTCTAGCTGAGCTGGAGTGCCGTCGTACGGCACTCTAGACACTGCGAACGTAGAAAGTCCCACTGCCCCGACTGTGGAGCCCACGAAACAGTTGCTCATACCTTTTGGCAATACCCTCAAAACTCATTCCCTCTCATCTCTTGTGTGGAGCACTGGGAGGCGGCGTTAGGCAGCTCGGATTTGCGGGTCCAACAAGGACTCGCTGAACGAGCAGCCCAGGTCACCGGTGCCCTCCAAGCGGTGGTCACCACTCGTCGTTGACCCAACGGGTCCAGAATAAAGTTCTTTCTCTGGCTCTCTCACCCAGAAGATTTTTTTCTGTCCACGCTCTTCGAAACCGGCTGTATGCTTTTTGGATTATGTGTGTCTACCGAGCATTATTGTGACGATCTCACCAGTTCGTGGGTTGTTATGTGTCAAATAAGCTCCTTTTATATTACAGAGCGGGAGGTAAACACAAAAAAAATTCCCCCGCATTTCCCCGAGGGGGAGAATGTGAAAGTGCGAATGCACGGTTGTCGGCCCGCTTGCGGCGCTTGCGCTCGGCCCCCGCAGCCCACCGCCTCGCCGCCTTCTCTTCCATCTCTTCCATCGGGTTTGTAGTATCACATGTACACCACGCAGTTATCAAGCCGCTATAACGCCGCTGAGTCGCCAACGCACGCCGCTGACGACGTAGTTTGAAAGCGTTAAAGATATAAGGCGCGTCACTAACGCTGATATCACGTCGCGTCCGTGGCTTGGTCGGTAGAGCGTCGCGCTGCGGCCGCAAAGTCCGCGGATCGAAACCTGGCGCCGGATGCTGTTTCTTTATAGAGGAGCACTGCGGACGCCGACGCCGCCGACGCCGGCGGTGGATGGTTTGGGGTCGCTTATTAAGTGCATTCGCACTTAATAAAGGGGGCAGCTGGCCAACTGCTTAATTCGGGATGAAGTGCCCCTTCTCACCCCAGGGTTTTTGTCCGTGAGGAACAATGAATTCAAAGTAGCCGGCAATTCGTTGTCGTTGGTGGGCTGCGAGCTTGGTGTACGGTGTCGCCGCTGGCCATGGAGACGTTGAGGGTCTCCAAAGATATTTTTTCCTTCCTTCGAAGACAAACGCTCGAGCGGTCGTTTTCTTGGTCAACCTCCCGGTTTCGTGTTTCGAGAGCGTTCCCTCTCTTCAGGCTACCAAACAATCCCAGGCTGACAACACTGAACCAGATGTGCGACCACATCCAAGTACCAAACAACTTGGTTTTTTTTTAGTACGCGCTGAATTGGTCCGAGAAATAAAAATACCGAAAGAAGCAGGCAGCACAGGCATTGAAGCAAAAAAAACGAAATTAATTGCTCCAACCCCGTATATGCACACCGTCAAAAAGTAAGAGCAGGGTGTGCGTCTTCCTCTTATGACGTCGGAATGCGTGAACATAAATTCTCGTTGAGTTGTGAACGCATATATGGGAGTGGGGGTGTTTGCGTCGCTGGCGAGGGAACAGATGAATCGGTCATGAGCCTATGACGGCTCCAGTCATTGTCAATGGCCAACCAACGCTCTGATATGATATGTCGGAATTGGAGGCTCGTATGTTGACGTCGTAGCCAAATTAGGGGTTGTGATTGGGCAGTGAGCTCTTATGGCAGTGGCCATTGTCATTGGCCAGTTACCTTGAGGTGTTACATGCGAATTGCCGGTGGGTATGTTTATGTCACAGAGAGAGAGAGAGAGAGAGAGAGAGAGAGAGAGAGAGAGAGAGAGAGAGAGAGAGAGAGAGAAACATTTCTTTAAGAGTGTAAGGGTGTAATATAAGCCAAGCCTGCCGACGTCGCAAACAAAAGAAAATGTGTGAGTTGTCCGTACGTGATCGAGCTTCTTTCATCCTCAGTGGTCAATTCACCTGATCTGGTTCGTTGTAAGACCACCTCAGCCAAATAAAAGTTTGATGAAGTGTTTCGAACTGTATACAGCCAGTGGGAAATTTCCTGAAAGGTCTAGGTTTTAGAGGTTCTGAGGACGACGCTTTTTTCCGCCATGT
Organism: Haemaphysalis longicornis; assembly: GCF_048455015.1. Lineage (NCBI taxonomy): Eukaryota > Metazoa > Arthropoda > Arachnida > Ixodida > Ixodidae > Haemaphysalis > Haemaphysalis longicornis. Next base: position 405,327,314 of record NW_027526203.1, read on the forward strand.
GAGCCAAAAGCGTCCATGGTTTCCTAGATGTCTGATGCAAATATTTAACGGCCGAAGTGATGTTTAAACAGGAAGTGAGTTCATCAGGAGTATCGAAAAAGGAAGGGATTGCGCTCTTACATTTGTAGTGCCGGACCCATCGCGGATAGTCGGCTGGTCCCAGGGCCCTCCTCGCCGTTGGAATGCGTGGGAAAAATGGAGAGCAAATCGCACCTCGGGCAGTCCGCAGCGAGTCTAAGACCGGTAATTGGAGAGCTCAAGTGTAAATTCGGCCTAAGGGGTGAAATTTTCTTCCGGCAACGTAATCAAACGTTGCGTCAGTTGCGTGCATTGAAGCAGCAGTGCGTTCGGAGCTTGCGACTTAAGAGAAGACTGAACTAGTGGAGTAATTCTCACTGGAATCGTTCTCATTACTTTGTCAATGTTTCACCAAACCCTACACAGCTTCACTGGCCATTCGTGTCGTTGTCACAACAGTGTCTACCGCATTGGCCCGACATTATGTACATTATCTTTGGCAGTACACACCTTAATGTATAACTTCCATTCAATACAGCTAATGCGTATAAATGTTCTCCTCTTCCGTTAGCTGTCATGAGGTGCAAAAACGATCACCCCATTAGGTATTCATTACAGCTTACTGTTTATTTTGCGCTATAACGTCTTCTCTCAACCTCCGCTTTTATTCCGTACATTGTACACATTTTCCCGCCCCATTGTGTAATACCCATCGAGGGTCGCAATAAATAAATAAATAAATAAATAAATAAAAATACCAATTTAGAGCTACCGGAACGCGCTTGGCCAAGCTATTATGCCTGAATCACGCCTTTGCCAGCTATAACACTTAATTTCGCACGTTACTTTTGGAATACGGCGCGTTTTTTTCCCTCGTGGTCAGTTTCTGCAGAGGGCGCAGTCCATCGGCGTCTGCAATTGTGTCGGTGCACGGGGCCTACGACAACGTGACCCATCGAGGGTCGCAATAAATAAATAAATAAATAAATAAATAAAAATACCAATTTAGAGCTACCGGAACGCGCTTGGCCAAGCTATTATGCCTGAATCACGCCTTTGCCAGCTATAACACTTAATTTCGCACGTTACTTTTGGAATACGGCGCGTTTTTTTCCCTCGTGGTCAGTTTCTGCAGAGGGCGCAGTCCATCGGCGTCTGCAATTGTGTCGGTGCACGGGGCCTACGACAACGTGAAAGTATTCTGCGCAGACACAGCTGAAACAGCCAATAATGTAGCACTGTCATCAGTATGCGATGAAACAAAGTGGCCGCATGCACTAATGCCAAAGACGCACCGCCACTTTGCAATTACAGGCAGCCATGCTTAATTCAGACTTTAAGGACTGGGAATCGCGGATTGAGCTGTCTCCGAAACGATTATTTTGATCTCATTTTTAATAAACCGTTTAAAACGAGTGCCTGCTATTTCTATAAAAAACTAGAATTCTTTTCCTCCAAGCAATGTAAGAAAAATGGTAAATAACGCGATGATAGCCGTTACACCTTGTTCATAGTTGAATTGTCCTTCGTTGAATTTTGTACGCAGTGCAAAAAGATAACGACACTACGCTTGTTATCCTTTGGCAAAAAAGGCCGCCACGGTGCTTTACTAGATGTGGAGAACGATAGTGTACTCTTTCTTTCTCAATCTGTCTCATGCATTTCCGTCGCACGATTATTCAACAGCTGGCCGAGTGGTATTGGCCACCCCCTCACCACCCGGCACGCGTCTGCGCAGTCGTGCGGAACCTGGTGTCTATCATCAGTCTTTGTAGCAAGGATAAAGACGGCGCAGCGTAACAAGCCTTTCCTCCGTACGCTGTCCGACTTCCCATGCACACATCGGGCAGAGCAAAGAACCCAACGGCCTCCGCGCCTGATTGACCCCGGCCGGCTGGCGTGGCGGGCTTTCTTCCTGGGCCAATATTTAATCGATGAGCATCTGGTGCGCCGGTTTGTCGGAGCCTGCGGTGAACAATGTATCAAAGTCGAGGAAAGATTTGTTACATGACATCAGAGTGGCGGTCGACCTTGCCTGACCGCCTCGAGAGAAGCGCATAAATCGAACCCCGGCGGCCGCTCACGGAATAATCCGCGCCGCCGGAATACCGACCCGCGACGGGCGGAGACAAATGTCCGCCAACCCTGTCTTAGTCGTGCCGTTTTGTCTTGCGCACCAGTACGATTTCACAAGTCACTGCGTCCGAGCCCCAGCGTGACCCAAGCGGAATGTTCCTTGCAAAAGCGCGTGAGCGCCACTTATAAATCTGCGACGGACGTTGCGACGCGGCCATTTTCAAAAGTCACCGTCCGATTGGTCAGTCGACGCACGTCGCTCATTAGTTTCGGCGCCCATGGCCAGGGGCCCGCGTACCGATTGCCCCCCTATCGGCCGAATCTACGCACGGCCCGGCAGGCAGCTGTCATGCGCGCTAGGAACAAGATGGCTGTCTGTCGGAAGTGAACCCGAGCTGTTCCAGCTGCTAAAAGAGGCAGCTCGCCAGTGCCGCCGCTTGGCTCAGTCCGCGGGAGCCCGCGGTGCATATTAATTGAGCAGAGGCCGTTACAGTCACCTCGCGCGTTGATTAAGAAGCGTCCGTCTTCTGACGTTGCAAGGTTGCTCGTGTTACTTTCCGGGCTGTTTCACCACCCAGCGAATGAAATGGTGCCCATTGATCATCGGAAAACCGGAAGCGCGAGTTTGCTATAGTGCTGAACTCCACGCAAGCCTGAACGCCATACAGCGTGCATGTCATTACGCTCAGCCTCTCCGCCAGTCATAATGTCCATGTCGCCTCACTCGTCTCCCCTGGACTTCCACGCAGTGGCGTACCGATCTTGATTAAGGTGGTATGTGGTGGCATGCGCAATAGCGGCGGTAATGAGCCTTGGTAGCGGGGCTTTTAGCGGCACCTCGACCAGAAAGACGACTCTGCTGAAGAAGGCGGGAACTTCACATATTTCGAACCACACCACTCTGACGGGAAATATTTCATTGGAGGCGGTGCTTCGTGTCGTCTGCAGCAGCACCAAGAGCTCCGCACTACTGCACCGCCTGTTGCCGCTTTTCCGCACTCTTAGGCAAACACGACCAAAAGTTCGTCTTCTGGGGGACTAACTGACTTTTCCACAATCATTCAACTCTTTGGGGAGTAAATGTGAGCGGACGAACGGTTAGTCCGCCACGTGGTTGGTCCGTTCCGATACTCCCCAAGGACGACTTGCTGAAAGGATGTTGCAGAACCTGCAGCAGCGGGGATCGAACCACCGACTCCCGAAACAGTATCCACAGAACCCAATACGCCACCACTAGGATACTCTTTTTTTTTTCTTCAATGCATGGAAAATGTAGGCACACTCACGATCACTCATAACGACTAATAGGCAATACAAAAGCTAGCTGGCATCGGCACAAAGCCCAACTGCGTTTTGCGTCCTTCAGAAGTCAGGTAAGCAGATACACGAATTTAAAAGATTCAACCAGACCGGTGGATCATTCTGCGCCGCATAAACGCTCCTCACCAACGGAGCCAGCTCACGAAAAATGGACTTAGTTGGCCTGGGAGGTTCCGTATGCCGGTCAGTCATGCGGCACTGCCACACCCTATACAAACCCAGAACTACAAATACGTCAAAGGTCATTCAACGCAGAAATTTGGGCTAGTTGGTGATACGACTTCGACATGGTAAAAAGCGCACTAGACGGGGACACAAGAAAAAGACAGAGAAACGGGACGAGCGCACGGACGTCCCGTATCTCTGTCTTTTTCTTGTGTCCCCGTCTAGTGCGCTTTTTACCATGTCGACGTCAAAGGTACCCGATTAACATCATGAGAGAGAGAGAGATAAAACATTTATTACCATGTGCAGCAGTAGTGGGGTGGGGAAAGAAGGGATGAAAAGGCAGGAACCGAATAGTGTTAGGAGTAATTTCAATGTTCTTCTTGAGAGTCCGCTGCAAAACGTCCCAGAAGGACACAGCATCCCGGCACAACACAAAACAATAATCAATTGTCTCTGGTTGATTGCATAGGCGACAATTGTCCGACCAAGGAATACACATTCCCTTTTCGCGCAGCCATGTCTTAACTGGGAGTGTGGAAGAATGTAGCTTGAAGAAAAACGTTCTTGCATTTGGTGGAACACACATACTCATTACACGTTTTAAACCATTGCTTTTCTGGTAGCCTAAGTAAGGCTGGCGATAAATAGGCACCGGGAATAGACTTCAATTATAGTGCTCGTCATGGTTTTCCTTGACATACTGACATTCCCAGGAAAATCGCGCGGTAAGAAAGTTAAAGTTTCCACAACCTTCTTGAGAAATTCCCATGGAGGCTTTGTGTTAACTTCGCCCGTACATATAAGCAAAAAAGGCAAATGGAAACTTATGCACTGATGAAGCACAGTCAGTAAAAGGGGGTGATCAATCAATTTGTGGAAGAAAAAAATCGGCAAAAATTCAGAGAATTATCTACACTCTTAGTCAATTCCTGGTTATACGACCCGCATGCAAGCGGGCCGCCGCGTCAATTGAAAGCCGCTTATAAAGCGGCGCTTCAGACGGCCTGGAGCGCAAGTGGCCCGCCAAACACGCGGCCCACCGAACACGCGGCCCGGCGTTTAAGCGGCCCTCGCGAGGGCCGCCTAACCAGAGGGCCACCTAAACCCCGGGCCGTGTGTTCGGCAGGCCGCTAGCCGCAATTTTTCTACGTGGCCCATTATGCTAATCTATTCCCACTTACGAAGCGGCCCCCAAATCATACGGCCCCTCAAATAAGCGGCCTTGTTGCTTTTCACCAAAAAAAAAAGAAAAAAACAAATCCACTCAGCCAGAATTGATTTTATCCATTTTTTTTCGCTCGCATTGACAGGGCAACGCCAGCACCCCGTGACGAATGCTCTAACAGATGTTACATCATGCGAGGCATGTAAGCACATAGACCTAACCCTACGGGGAATCGAACCTGGGTCTACTACAACGCATCAAGAGGCTGATATCATAACCACTGCGCCACACCCCACGGGCTGCTGGGGAGTGCAAACATGGGCTTATAAGTATTCTGCATGCTGTTGCGCGTAAATCAGGAGTCTTAAATAAAACATTCGGTGGCGAGAGGCGTTCTTTAGACCACCGTTTTTGAATCGATCTACCAAAGAAGCATAATACTACGGCTTGCGGGAATTTAAGCACTCTGGTACGAGCGGAAACCTTTTGTCATGCTGTGTGCCCGTTCCAACAGTATGATGCGCCGTGCGGGGGTTTATTCCATCGATGCAAACGGAATTGATAACAGGTATTCTGCCTGGTTACCAAACGTATTCTGGCCATTTGCGGAAAGTGTCCCCTATGACAATGCTTGCAAATAACTAGCACGCAAGGCGCACTGTCGTACTGAAAATAAGAGATGTCTCGTCACGAGTGGCAAATATACCAAGCATGAAATGGTGTACTGAATTTTTCTGTTCGTCGTAGCTCTTCTGATGGTACGGTTACATGCCTTGACCTGTGTTTTTGTAATAGGGGGGCGGTAGTAAATTACGCATCTGGTAATGTAACGAACCAATATTAAATCACTCCCTCTACACAACATTGTGTCGCGACGCCTGCAGAATTGCTGAGTTGATGCCCAGGTAAAGAGCCGTCGGAAGGCCAGATGCTGCGTTTTCTGTTATGGATCGCGAGCACACAAAGAATATCTTAGCATTTTCTTGCGCAGACCAGACAAGCGCTCGGCTGTGTAACTGGTAACGTCCTGCATTTCCAGAAAAATGCAGGTTTCGCGCATGTTCCACCTTTAATCGTTATAACATCGTAAATGAAGACCATTGGTCAATCGAAATTTTGAGAAACCAAAAATTAAGATACATAAACAAATTACGGAAAATGGCGAACCATAATACCCTCCATTTCCACAATAATGCAGATTTAGCGGAAATTCCGCTTTGAGTCGTTACAATAGCGTAGATGGAGATAATTGGTCGAACAGAATTTTGAAAAACTAAATAACAAGGAAAGTATAAAAACTACGGAAAATGCTGAGCTTTGTAACGTCCTTCATTTACAAAAAATGCAGATTTGGCGAAAGTAACACCTGTGATTGTTATAATAGGGTAAATGGAGATAATTGGACAGACAGGACTTAGAAAAACCAAGAAAATTGCCTCTAGAAGACTCACACTCAAGAGAAGCGGCATAAGAATGCTGCGCATTAGTAAACATTTCCCTGAATTTATGCAATTTTTTTTTAAGTGGCCTCGTTTCATTCGCGCTTCCATTATTAGCGAGTTATTATTGTACGCGGAAGCGCAAGGTCACGGTTCAGCATTTTCACCTGGGCATGAACGCACACTTGTGCATGGAAAGTTTAGATCAGATAAAATAATGCCACAAATAAATGGGTTGCAATGGCTGCAATTACCCTAAAACATTTTTAATTTGCGCCCTTCTGGAACATCTTCATGACCTCAGTTTTCATGCAATGAGGTTTTACCTTTATAATCTCAAAGTGTTTTGCCACCTGATTTATCAGGCCTCAATGCACATACCACGAAATAAAAAAACTCCCTATATTCATAATGCCATGATACAATCAAAGCTGTAAAGAAAGTATCTGTATACCTTAAACCTATCCGGATCTTGAAGTGATAGTCTACTCATACAAGCTTGGGACACAAGCAGAGAACTGAGTTGGGTATGTAAATTTTAAGTATTTTGTCATTCTCGAATTCATGAGCATATGAGCATGCACAAGTGTGAGATGAAAATTACATAAATGGCACCATGTCCAAGGAACGATGTTTTCTTTTTATTTGATATCTAAAATACAAATGTGAACACAAAAGACTTACACTGAAATAACAAATACAAATATTAGCAGATTGCCCTTATGGAACACAAATTAAATTTTTTTTTGTGGAAGAGCAAATAACGACCTGTCAAGATAAAATTATTGTTTTCATTTATGGAATTTTCAGCAGCTTGCTGCTTACAAAACAGGGAGAAAATTCGTTTTTTTTTTAAGGCTACTGCTAGTATAACGCCCGACGTTTGGCCTAAAGCTGGCGGGTATCTCATGTCCTTAATGTAATATATTACCAAACAAAGAAAAAGTACATTCTTCGGGCTTCAATTATGGTCCAGGTACACCACTTCCGATGATGTCGATGGCCTTTGTAGAGTCGCCACAAACAATCTGTGGCCCGGGAGCTGCTGCTTCTGGAAATTCGTCGCACTGGAATGGAAACAGCGTTGTAAACATTTCAAAAACTTTGAGTCACGGGTAGCAATCTGTTGTGTTGGCACTGCGTGAAGAAAAGAAACGGCAGGTGAAAAAGTGGCAAGGTACAAAAGGGTGGCGTTATTTATTGGCGGCAAAACAGTATATCCTGAAGGGGCGCAGCAGAAGTATCACCAACGCGTTAGCAGATATGTGAAAATATCATAAATCAGGTAAGTGCATCGCTGTAGTTCAGGCAATTATTTCTTTCTTACTGCTTGTAGATTCAAACGCTCTCCAAGAGGACGTTTTCTTCATATACATAGGAAGGCCGAGTACTTTTTCAGTGAAAAGGCGTGCGAGAAAACGTTGCCATAATTTTATTTGACGGAGACACGTCAATTGCACGTCGAAAAGAAACTCTGTTCACTGTTACATGCGGAGGGTAATGTGCCCTAGTTTCTTTTTATGAAACAATTCCCACCAATAGTATGGCGCAAAACATTTTATTAAAGATGGAACAAGATTGCTAGCAATATTTTTTGCTAAAGCATAGGTAAACTGCGCGCACCGAGCAACAGCCAGCGCATCTTTAACAACATTAGAAGCCTCCGCTTCGAGCGACTTCCACGCCGGCGACGCGCCGCGTTTGCGCTGCCAATGCTATCATGTTTCAGCAAACCGCGAGTTGACACTCTACACAGACGACAGACAACCAGATGGGGGCTGGTGTTACTCATGAATGTTGCATCATGTGAAAACTTTACCACTTAAATGCACCGTAATGAATTTTACAAATCGCCACAGAATCAAGACTACTCAAAGCGCCATAAAAGTCACTAGCCGAAACGACGACGCGAAAACCTACACTCTAAGAAAAAAGGGTGTGGTAGTTTCTCCCTTAAGGGTGAAACAGGAATGTATCATATATTGCTCCCTAAGAGGTAGAAAGATTCTCCCTTTAAGAGGGAGGAGCGCGTTTCTACCCCTAGGAGTGGAGGAAGATTTCCCCCTTTCGTGAGCTAATGGAGGAGCGTTCCCCCCATGGCATCGTCACCCAAGCAAGGCTTGTCATGCGAGAAAGGCCTAGCGAGCTGATCGGTTTGAGGATCGAGGAAGTACAAATAAGTAGGTTACTGTGGTTGTGTGCGCTTAAAATGCGCTAAAATAACCAAGAAATTACTTACCGAGCACCAGAACTGCGGTTAGCAAGCGATGTCGACAATCGTTTATGCGCGACTTGCATTCGTCTCGCTGCGCGCCCCACAAACGCATTCAGAGCGAACGCCCCGCCATAAACACAGTAGAAGTCATACCGATTGCTTTCAAAATGCCGCCTTTATTTCCGAAAGGCTCGTAACCCCGCCGTTCACCTCACACGAGATCACAAGCATCCAATGCGGCCGTTTGAGAACAACCAGTTGTTGTTAGTCGCCTTACCTTGCTACAACCGATGCATCAAAACGCGGATCGTCTGCAATCGTAAATCTTAGCGCAAAGGCAATGCAGGCAACACGAAAAACGTATCCGTCGCTGTCGCATCCTCGACAATGCTCGCCCTCTAGCGTGCTCGAAGTAAAGCAATCGTAAACGTTTTAAAATGACCGATAGATGACGCAAAAAAAAAGTAGGGGTGGGGAGGGGCAGCTACTAAGTATCACCATCAGTGGGCACTTACATCAAGCGTTTCCTTGGTTTCCTTTATGGATATAACATATACTATTATAGCCAACATCACGGAGGCCGCATGTGGGCGGGCACATAATGGGAAGAAACATAGCACAACACAGCGACATACACTTCATCAAAGGCTCTGCCAACGCACAATACACGCAACACACGACATCGCAAGCATAATACACGTATACACCACAACATATAGTACACTTTTCACATGTCCGCATGGTCACAAGCCACAAGTAAACATTGAAACGGCGACAAAGTATTTATAACCCTGATCGCCGAGAATGCAGGTAGGAACAGTGAGATCGTTGCTTGTTTCGATAACCCACGGCAGTGCGTAAGCCTTAGGTGGGTTTTGTTATTTCATCAAATGTAACCCGTGCAATTGCAAACGTTTATTAATTTGAGGTTTTGTAAGAAGTAGTAAAATAGCTCAAAGAAGAAAAAAACGTTTCACGAAACAGTGTGGCAGGTATGTTGGGTAATGAGACTCATTGCCTCACCTTCGCTCTTTTAGCGTAGAGCGCACCACTGGTCTGGCAACCATTCAGGCAATTTTACCTAATGGGGGCTTTTTGTTGCGTCAATATGCTGCGGTCAACCGATGCGTCAATATGCTGCGGTCCGCGCTCGTTGACGAAAAAAGGGGCAGTTTACTATCATCGCTGACCTCTTTTACCCTTGGGCATCAGTATAACACCAAGGTAAATGTAACTGGTAGCGAAGGTTCCATAGAAGCCCATACGTTCAGAAAATGGCGGCTCTCGAGCTGCTCATGGGGCTTAGCGCCATCTGTGTGAGGAGGGAACACTTCCGGCGGAACAAAAAATAAACCGGATGTGAAGCAAGATCCGGTCAAAAAGTGACGTCATTTTGGTGGCATTAGCGCGAAAATTTGACTTCAAAATATTTTTAGCGCGCCTCTGATCGCTTAGGGCTCATGTCATTGCCATCTGACGCAAGTTGGCGAGCCGTTGGCGTGTGTGCTTCCAGTCAACGCCAGCCTAACTAGTACAGACTCGTGACTACAGAAACGTACTTAAGCATAATGTCGTATGATCAACCTCGGCGTTGCTGAAAACATCTTGCATTATCTCTGAAACTTTATTCTGTATTCATGTCTTCAACTGCTGTACAAAAGCAATCAGTTGTTTATTTTGATTGCAGTGGGTGGCAAACCGGGAACCGGGCACGTACACCCCCGACCGGAATTTTTTTTTCTGCCATAGGATGCAGAGCACAAAATGACACTTAACCACTCTCCCCTCCCCCCTCCCCCCCCCCCCCGCCTTCATACCAAAAATGTGCCCACTCCTCACCCCGATACAAATTTCTACCAACGCCACTACTGGGCTGTTTAATTGCGTCGCACATACGCAGGTTGCGTGCGTGCCTTAAGTATAGATCAATGTTATATAATGCTTGCTCGGTTTGTGTGATTCAGTTCTAAGAGAAGAAATAACGCATAGTCAAGCTATAACCAAGATATTTGAATTTTATTCCAGCATAAACATAAAACAACTTTAACACACTGTACAAAATCAGCACGTATACAATAGTACAAAATGTTCGTGGAAACTACATGCATTATGATTTTTTTACGAGCCAAAAAATTGACTTTACCTGTAACACATAGCATTATGAGCAATGAAAGCCTCAACAGCAGAACTACTTCGAAACAAGTGAAAAGAACTAGGCACTGCATCTTGACGCAGAAAACCAGGCCGCAGTAATGCGGATTCACGAAAGTGAAGCGAGCACACCGCAGCTGTCCCGGCGTCTTATCAAGTAGACATGGGTTTCTCAGAACTTCACCCAAGATTCACGCCGGCAATTTCATGGTTGCATTGTTTAGGCAAGTGTCGCAACAGATAAGTAAAAAAAGCAGGAAAGATCTGGCAGCAGGGTAGCACGGAGCAGCACAACACAGTACTGCGGTGGGAATAATGCTTGCGGGAAGCAACGATCACTACAAGCGTTGTAATGCAATAAAGAAGGCACTGAGATAGACAATTAAAGTGAATCATTTGAATTCAAGTGTGAATACGCTGAGAAGTCCTAGAGTAATTGACACCACTTGCTCCGATCCAACCTGAGGTGAAATCAAAAGGTAACTGTGACATAACAAAGCTTTAGACCCACTATTTTTCGAAGCACCACCACGTACCCTTACACAACCCCCGTGCACGTATTAACAGTACCATATTTTCGCGTTACCTGTGAAAAAGAGAGGAAAATGGTGCAGTGAAACGCCAGGCGTACGGGAGTTGCTGTTGAAACCTTGTACAGCACATCGTTTCCGTAGGTACCGACGAAAGCACTCCGCTCCAACCGTTGGCAGCATCGTCCCGTAGTTCACCGTGCCCGCCGGGCACGGTACTAAGCGTGTTCATCCACGATACGACGCACTTCGCAACTCCACGCACAGCAAAAATTAAGGGCACACTAAATTAACAAGGAAGAACGAATGCAAATGCGCACCACCAAAACACGCGAGGGGCGTTTCCTAGCAGACGAACTTTAGGTGCTCCTTTCCGAACACTACAATGACTGCATCACAGAAAAATGACATGTGCCATTCTTCAGAGGGCGCTACAAAAAAGGTTTTTAAGAATGAGCAACATCTTCATAAGTTCTTTGCACACTGTGCCTAAATAAATGTGATTCAGAAATAAATACAGTTCGTAAAATATAAATGTTGCTTTATTGTTGAATAAAACTTGGTTTTTTGTTACTAGTGTTTGTTCCCTCCTCACCTAGTCGCGCTTCAATCGCTACTCCCATAAGCCCCCATGCTGATGTTGCTGGCAATAGGTTCTGAACCGCTTTTCGCGCGAGCCTTCGCTACCATTTATATTTACCTTGATAACACGTCCACAAATGCAGTGGTAACGTTGAACAGGGCGCAGGCGAGTCGCCCACAGCAAGCATGCAGCGGTGCCCACAGAATGCGCTTCAAACACACGGCTGGCGAGCCGTGCGTTAGCGTGGCGGGCACATGGTAATAATAAAAAGAGAGACAGCGAGAAAACAAGCAAGCAGCACACCGTAGGGGAGGTGTTGCTCATAGTCGTCGTATGCGCCCGATCGGCGAAAGCCACAGTGCAACGATGAACGGTTTCGTTTTCGGCGTCGGCGCCGACAGCAGATTGCAGACGACAGGGGAGAATATTTCCTCCCCCGTTTCGGTGTTTCGTAGAGGCCGTACAGAGGGCGCTACGTGTAATTAGCTAAAGGGAGAATCTTGCTGGTCCGGGGGAGAAAAGCCTCGATTTCCTCCCATTTTCTACCCTTTTTTCTTAGAGTGTAGTTACGAAAAAACGTTACATAACTTTTCGCTACGCCTACCGAAAATGACAAGCAGTGACCATGGAATATTGAAAAATACAAAATTCAAACTGGGTTTTATGTGCCTTGTTCTGGACAATGAAACACATGGAAAAATGCAATTTCTTTATGACACCACGGTACTCATTATGGCAACGGAAGTACCCCACATGTGCAAGCGTTTTCATTTTTCGCCTGGATCCCAAAACGGCCTCCGCACAGGAAAACCGAATTCTCTCTATAAAGCACGTCACGTTTACCGTACGGCCCCGGGTATCGGAGAACGATTTTGGCGCGGGCTTCTTACGACGACGAAAAAGGCATAATTTCATGGCCATTACTAGTTGTCTGCAGACACTAATTCTTACAGTCTGCCCCCTCGAAAAAAAAAAAAAAAACAAGAAATCCAGGGACTTACTTATCCTTTCGTGTTCAACCGGGCTATGCCCTCAATCAACGCCGCCTGTATAAACATTGCCTAACGCGTGAGCGAAAAATGGCCAAACAGCCACTCTCCTGTTGCTCTCTCCTACCATTCCCCGCTCCGTAGCCTTCCAGCGTGCTTTCGTGTTCGCCAGCCAGCGCCGCTTCTCGGAAACTATGCAAAATAGTGGAAAGTTTGTTTAGCGTTCCCGAGGCGGCGCTCCTACGCCTTCTTGTTTTTCGCCATGCCTGTCTGTCTTGGTCTGTCACTGATAAAACTTCCTTTGTCACGAAGAAAAATCCCTTGCGCTGCCGCAGGCTGATGCCGGCTTTGCGCGCTTATCTACTCGGATCACAGGCCCTGAAATTTTCTGAGTGGGGCATCCCACCTCTATCCCCTCCGCATTTAGGTATTGTTTTGACACCTCTGTTCGCACTCCGCATCGGTACGCACTTCTAAAATTGAGGACTGTACTGTAGAAGCGCCCGGACAGCGTGGCGGGATCCCGGCTGCTTATCCTTTTCTTTCCTATAATTTTCTGAAGTTTACAAGCACGTGATATTATTAGAAAGTAATCGTAGAAGTGAGCGCCTGAACAAAAAACGTGCACGCAATTTTTTCTTCTCTAAATACTCGAGAAAAAAAAATATCAGTAAAATAATGGCTGCCCCATCCGAAAATATCGTTTTTCTGTTAGCTATATGTCTACCCGACAATCAGTATGTTCTTACACTATTTCAGTCCGCCTCCGTCTTTATCTTTGGAAAAATGCAGCAAGTATGAAGCGAGCGACACGTTGAACGAGATCCCCAGTGCGCCACAGAACTAGCGCCCCGTCGCGGCTAAGATGTAAGCGAAACGGCCCTTGAAGCCCAACAGGTAAGCTGACAGACACCTGTCGTAGAAGTGGGTGCAGCCTTCGCGACTCGCGAGCAGTGACGTAAGGCGAGATGTCCGCCGGCACGCGCCACATAGCGGATCAGTGCCTGAACTAAGCGTCCCTACCCTTCCCATTGAAAAGCGCGCGACGCGTCAGGCAATGTTAATACAGGCGGCGTTGGCTCAATACACACACCAGCCCGCTTGACCTGGCGCCGCTGCTTAGCTTGCGTGACCGGTGGCCCGAATAAACCCATCGCATTTGCAGTTGTTTCCACTGTTACACCGACCTAGAAGCACACATTTGATGTCAGCGAAAGCGAATGTGGTCAAGAAAGTGTGAACGATTGGAATTAAGTATGAACTACATAGAGCGAGAGTCAAAGCGCGAGCCCCCAACTTGCGGGCCGCGATGAAATTCCTCGCACGTGGGCGATGCAGGCGAATCACCGTACCACAACTCACCGCGTGCGAACTTTTTTCCACTCCTACTGCGCATGTGCGCGCGAGATAATTGTGAATGTTTTTCGGCTTTCGACGCGTCGTCGGGCACGCGTCGTCGGCCACCGCAAAAGCAGCTCGCGGGCGATTGTGTGAGGAGGAATACGCGCATGCGCCGCAAGCCAACATATCGCTCGGAACTTCACGATTGCCCCCTTTTTTTATTTTATTCCTGGCGTCAGGCTGCCTGCTAGTTTATAGCAGTGACACGGGCCGTTGGCGGAGCATATAAGCGTGATGCAACCACCTGATGTTTTGTCACGGAAAAGAACTCTGTCAGGGCCTCTTATATCACGGTATTAAGACTGCCCACCGCATATAAATAGGACGCCATCCGGGACGCCACTAAGAGTGTACTAATGCGTAGCATTATTAAGCAGCTTGTCTTTAGTGTGAGATTTTACAGTCAAAGTCAAAGTTATTGGTTTTTGTAAATCCTGTCCGACCAATTATCTCCATTTACGCTATTATAATGACTCGAAGTGGAACGTTCGCGAAATCTGCATTATTGTGGAAATGCAGGGGATTATACAGATTGCCATTTTCCGTAATTGCTTAATATTTTTCTTATTTTTTAGTTCTTCAAAATTTCGTTCCATCAATTACCTCCACTTCCGCTGTTATAACGACTACATTTAGAACTTTCGGGAAATCTTCATTATTGTGGAAATGCAGGGCTTCGCACGGTTAGCCATTTCCCGTAATTTTTTTATATTTTTCTTATTTTGTCTGTTTCAAAATTTCTTTGCACCAATTATCTAATTTGCGCTAATTTAACGATAATGGGTCTAACTTCTGCAAAATCTGCATTATTGTTGAAAGGCAGGTCGTTATACGGTTTGCAATTTTTCGTATATTTTCATATTTTTGTTATTTATTATTTTTCAAAGTTTCGTTCGACCAATTATCTCCATTTACCCTATTATAACGACTACTTTTGGAAATTTCCCGAAATCTGCCCTGTTTCGGAAACGCAGGGTGTTACACGGTTCGTCTTTTTCCGGAATAATTTCATATTTTTCCTATTTTTTTAGTTTTTCAAAATTCGTTCGACCAACTATCTACATTTACGTTATTATAACGATTACATTTGGAACTTTCCCGAAATCTGCATTATTAAGGAAATGCAGGGCGTTACACGGTTCGCCAGTTTTCGTAATTATTTTATATTTTTCCTATTTTTTTAGCTTTTCAAAATTTTGTTTGACCAACTATCTACATTTACGTAATTATAACGATTACATTCGGAAGTTTCTCGAAATCTGCATTATTGTGTAAATGCAGGGCGTTACACGGTTCGAAAGTGTTCGTAATTATTTTATATTTTTCCTATTTTTTTTAGTTTTTCAAAATTTTGTTTGACCAACTATCTACATTCACGTTGTTATAACGATTACGTTTAGAGCTTTTCCGAAATCTGCATTATTGTGTAAATGCAGGGCGTTACACGGTTCGCCAGTTTTGGTAATTATTTTATATTTTTCCTATTTTTTTAATTCTCAAAATTTTGTTTGACCAACTATCTACATTTACGTAATTATAACGATTACATTTGGAACTTTCCCGAAATCTGCATTATTGAGGAAATGGAGGGCGTTACACGGTTCGCCAGTTTTCGTAATTATTTTATATTTTTCCTATTTTTTTAGCTTTTCAAAATTTTGTTTGACCAACTATCTACATTCACGTTGTTATAACGATTATGTTTAGAGCTTTTCCGAAATCTGCATTATTGTGTAAATGCAGGGCGTTACACGGTTCGCCAGTTTTGGTAATTATTTTATATTTTTCCTATTTTTCTAGTTTTTCAAAATTTCGTTCGTCCAACTATCTACATTTACGATATTATAACGATTACATTTGGAAGTTTCTCGAAATCTGCATTATTGTGTAAATGCAGGGCGTTACACGGTTCGAAAGTTTTCGTAATTATTTTATATTTTTCCTATTTTTTTAGTTTTTCAAAATTCGTTCGACCAACTATAGACATTTACGTTATTATAACGATTACCTTTGGAACTTTCCCAAAATCTGCATTATTGTAGAAATGCAGTTCGTTACACGGTTCACCAGTTTTCGTAATTATTTTATATTTTTCCTATTTTTTTAGCTTTTCAAAATTTTGTTTGACCAACTATCTACATTTACGTAATTATAACGATTACATTCGGAAGTTTCTCGAAATCTGCATTATTGTGTAAATGCAGGGCGTTACACGGTTCGAAAGTGTTCGTAATTATTTTATATTTTTCCTATTTTTTTTAGTTTTTCAAAATTTTGTTTGACCAACTATCTACATTCACGTTGTTATAACGATTACGTTTAGAGCTTTTCCGAAATCTGCATTATTGTGTAAATGCAGGGCGTTACACGGTTCGCCAGTTTTGGTAATTATTTTATATTTTTCCTATTTTTTTAATTTTCAAAATTTTGTTTGACCAACTATCTACATTTACGTAATTATAACGATTACATTTGGAACTTTCCCGAAATCTGCATTATTGAGGAAATGGAGGGCGTTACACGGTTCGCCAGTTTTCGTAATTATTTTATATTTTTCCTATTTTTTTAGCTTTTCAAAATTTTGTTTGACCAACTATCTACATTCACGTTGTTATAACGATTACTTTTAGAGCTTTTCCGAAATCTGCATTATTGTGTAAATGCAGGGCGTTACACGGTTCGCCAGTTTTGGTAATTATTTTATATTTTTCCTATTTTTCTAGTTTTTCAAAATTTCGTTCGTCCAACTATCTACATTTACGATATTATAACGATTACATTTGGAAGTTTCTCGAAATCTGCATTATTGTGTAAATGCAGGGCGTTACACGGTTCGAAAGTTTTCGTAATTATTTTATATTTTTCCTATTTTTTTAGTTTTTCAAAATTCGTTCGACCAACTATAGACATTTACGTTATTATAACGATTACCTTTGGAACTTTCCCAAAATCTGCATTATTGTAGAAATGCAGTTCGTTACACGGTTCACCAGTTTTCGTAATTATTTTATATTTTTCCTATTTTTTTTAGTTTTTCAAAATTTCGTTCGACCAACTATCTACATTTACGTAATTATAACGATTACATTTGGAACTTTCCCGAAATCTGCATTATTGCGGAAATGCAGGGTGTTACACGGTTCACCAGGTTTCGTAATTATTTTATATTTTTCCTATTTTTTTAGCTTTTCAAAATGTTGTTCGACCAACTATCTACATTTACGTAATTATAACGATTACATTTGGAACTTTCCCGAAATCTGCATTATTGCGGAAATGCAGGGCGTTACACGGTTCGCCAGTTTTCGTAATTATTTTATATTTTTCCTATTTTTTTAGCTTTTCAAAATGTTGTTCGACCAACTATATACATTTACGTAATTATAACGATTACATTTGGAACTTTCCCGAAATCTGCATTATTGCGGAAATGCAGGGTGTTACACGGTTCACCAGGTTTCGTAATTATTTTATATTTTTCCTATTTTTTTAGCTTTTCAAAATGTTGTTCGACCAACTATATACATTTACGTAATTATAACGATTACATTTGGAACTTTCCCGAAATCTGCATTATTGCGGAAATGCAGGGTGTTACACGGTTCACCAGGTTTCGTAATTATTTTATATTTTTCCTATTTTTTTAGCTTTTCAAAATGTTGTTCGACCAACTATCTACATTTACGTAATTATAACGATTACATTTGGAACTTTCCCGAAATCTGCATTATTGCGGAAATGCAGGGCGTTACACGGTTCACCAGGTTTCGTAATTATTTTATATTTTTCCTATTTTTTTAGCTTTTCAAAATGTTGTTCGACCAACTATATACATTTACGTAATTATAACGATTACATTTGGAACTTTCCCGAAATCTGCATTATTGCGGAAATGCAGGGTGTTACACGGTTCACCATGTTTCGTAATTATTTTATATTTTTCCTATTTTTTTAGCTTTTCAAAATGTTGTTCGACCAACTATATACATTTACGTAATTATAACGATTACATTTGGAACTTTCCCGAAATCTGCATTATTGCGGAAATGCAGGGTGTTACACGGTTCACCAGGTTTCGTAATTATTTTATATTTTTCCTATTTTTTTAGCTTTTCAAAATGTTGTTCGACCAACTATCTACATTTACGTAATTATAACGATTACATTTGGAACTTTCCCGAAATCTGCATTATTGCGGAAATGCAGGGCGTTACACGGTTCGCCAGTTTTCGTAACTATTTTATATTTTTCCTATTTTTTAGCTTTTCAAAATTTCGTTCGACCAACTATCTACATTTACGTTGTTATAACGATTACATTTAGAACTTTTCCGAAATCTGCCCTATTGTGGAAATGCAGGGCGTTACATGGTTCGCTTTTTTCCGCATTTTTTGTATTTTTTTATCTTTTATTTTTCAAAATTTCGTGCGACCAGTTCTGCGATATCTGCATCTTTGTGGAAATGCAGGGCGTTACACGGTCCTGGCTGGGGGAGGGGGTACGCATTAAAACGAAACACATTAAATTCTTGTTCCGACTCAGTATTTTTAGCCCCAGTAACTGAGGCCGAGGTATTTTCAACAATTATCCAGCTGCGAAACAGCAACACTTCCGATCCTTTTGATTTTAAGCTCCACCCTATCAAACTCATTGCTGATATAATTTCCCGCCCCCTGACGAGTATATTCAACCTGTGTTTTTCTACTGGTACTTTTCCAGCGAATTTGCAAACCGCGAAAGTAATCTTACTGTACAAGAAAGGGGACAAAAACAGTTTTGGAAACTATAGGCCTATATCAATTTTACCGATTATCTCGAAAGTCCTTGAAAAAGTTTTGTATTCTCGGCTCGCGTCCTTTACAGATAAACAAAAAATACTATCAGATGCTCAGTTTGGTTTCCGTAAACACAGGTCTACTGAACTGGCGCTACTTGCGCAGAAGGAATTTATTCTCCGCCAAATCGAAGACAGAAAATTCGTACTTGGAATATTTATAGACTTCTCGAAGGCTTTTGATTCGCTTGACCGAAAGTTGCTACTTAAGAAATTAGAATTATACGGTATTCGCGGTAGGGCCCTTGAGGTTATTGAATCATACCTTGGCAACCGCCAGCAATATGTAAACATAAATAACTCGACTTCTTTAACAAAGCGGACATACCTTGGCGTACCACAAGGAAGCATATTGGGTCCCTATTTATTCAACATTTTCATAAACGACATTGTGTTAATCAGCTCTTCCGTAAAATTTATAATCTACGCGGATGACACGAGCTTGTTTTTAGCCAATGAAAGCTGCACAGATCTCATTAGCCGAGGCAATGAGATTCTAGCTAAACTGTGTGAATGGGCTTCGTCAAATGGCCTAATAATAAACCGTGAAAAAACCAAAGCTATTATTTTCCGAGCTAAAGGCAAACAAATAAATCCAATAAATAACTTGCATCTCGATGGCCGCCCCATAGAAGTTGTGAAAAGTTTCAAAACTCTTGGCGTGATATTCACAGAGCATATGCTCTGGGATTTGCAAACAGACCGGGTAGCAATGAAGCTTTCTAGAGTAATAGGACTTCTTTATCGAAATCGTGAGTTACTTCCCATTAAAACAAGGTTTATTATATACCATGCACTATTTCAATCATGTATTAGCTATTGTTTTTTAGTATGGGGTGCCACTACAATGTCAAACATCTCTAAACTTTCGCGACTGCAGAATAAAGTAATCAAAATAATAACCAATACTCCAATGGATCACTCGGTTGGTACTTTATTGAAACAATTCGAATTAATTCAGGTACAAAAACTGTTCGACTATCGCCTCTGTAAATCATTAATAAACGAGCGAATCCATAACACAAATACATTACTTAACTTGGCCAACTTGACTCGAAATAATTCTGTGTACAGCGTGAGAAACCCTGAACGCTGGTTTGTACCTACCAGCCGGACTAACTATGGGAATAATATGCTCAGCTCCATAACACCAAGATTACTCAACACTCTATATAAAAATGGTGTCGAAATAGAAAATGTAACCCCAAAGAACTTGTTAGCAGTGTTTCTTTAGTGATGCTCACCTTACTGCATTTTTGTTACTTGCATTGCCCCTGCACTGTATTTTATAGAGTACTGTTTTTTCTCTTGTTATATATGCATACCGTCGTGCCATCTTCTTTGTATTGCGATTGTTTCTTTGTGTATTTCACTGCAATATTACGTTTTCTATATCTAGAATATACTACTTACACAAGTTGCATTCAAATAATGAACATGAAAATATTTGCTGCTGTATTTGCGTTGTACAAACTGTTGTCCAGGTCCAGGGGGTTGGAGCTTTGTCAAGCTGCAGTACTGCAGCTTTTCTCCAACCCCCTGATGTACTTGTACATGAAATAAACTGAATCTGAATCTGAATCTGAAGTTGGTGCACAAACAAATGCATGAGCCCAACACCCCAAGCCTTTAAAAGAAGAAACAAATTGTCCTTGCGCGTAGCTTCCCATTGAGAACCCGCGTACAAATGTTGTAAAAAAAGAGCCTGAACTTTTGATCGCGCACAGTGAAGCACTTGCAGCACATAAAGGAGCTTTGTAGCAAGGAAGACATTACAGACTCTTGCACGAGCAAACGCAGAGAGGTCTCGCCCATTCTACGCTTGCGATGCGCGCTTAACTTGCGTGAGTGGTGACGACCAATGACGCCCTGTGTTCCCTATTTGATGCAAAGACACGCCTAGGTACTGAAGTGGGGCGCTATCCCAAATAATACCAGCGAATCTGGATGGTTTCGTTCCGCATTGTCCTATCAAAAATCTCTTAATTTTTTTCCATGTTAACATGCGGTCCTGACACACCACAGAACTGCTTAGTCACTGTGAGGGCTTCCTGTACATTTTTTTTGTGAGCGCAAAAATACGCTATATCATCAGCGTAAGCAAGCACCTTAACTTATCAGGACTGTAAGCAAAAACCTTTCACTGTTTGACTCTGCTGAATGCTGAGACAGAGGCTGGAGGTACAATGCGAACAGGAAGGGTGGCAGGGGGCAGCCTTTCTGATACACGACTTGATGGCAATCGGATTCAACAGAATACGATTTACGATAAGCTGTGTAGTGCAATAATTATAGCAAAGCTTGATGCCCTTATACGACACGTCGCCTAAGTTGACTGCTGCCAGAAGTACGAATAAGAACTCGTGAGAGACCCTATCAAACGCTTTTGCAAGGTCAATGTGTATTAGGGCCACCTGATCCACAGAATCAGACACGCACTCAAAGAGAGAACGAGCAATATGCATACTTGTGTGAACACTCCTGCCCCGAATACCGCAACTTTGGTGGGACCCCATTAAACTAGTAATTACAAATTGAAGGCGCCTAGATGAGATTTTCGTATCTGATTTTTTTATTACCTTTTTTTTTCTCGCACAAGCCACGTCACGGATAAATTATAAACCGTGGGCCGAACTTCGGCTGAAGGCAGAACTTAAAATAGACATCAAACGTACGCAGTTCTTCTAGAACAGTTAACCATTCCAGATCAGGTGTCTGCAACTTATGCACTTCAACGAGAACACTAATACTTTGTGCAGAGTATATGCTCACAGTGAGAGCGTGAGGGTCAGCGTGGCACACTGCCATTCTCGATCTTTAAATTGCATGCAAGCCTAGAGCCATGATGAGGTCATATGCACACTGTTGTCGCTAGGCACATAAAAACAAATCGTATGCCTTGTGGTGAAACGGGCAGGTCTATCTTAAGCGTTCTTTGTAACACCTCCCAGGAAAGGATGGCGTCCCAGCACTCCGTGAAAACGTGCTCAACAGTTTCTGGCTTGTTGCACAAAGTGTACGTTGTAGGAACAAGAAGAAACCAGGCCACGTAGCCAGAAAGGAGATTCGGTAGAAGATATGTCTTGAAGTGTAAAGCCTGCGGTACTTTGCAGAACGCGACGATTCATTGCAGCTGGTGTCCGAATTTCTATCCGTGAAAGTGATCGTGACCATGAGTTGCGCTTTACTTACGGCATAGCGACTATTGCTCAGCTCGATTCTAAGTAGACGCTCACAACCATGTTTTTTTTTCTAAAGAACAATCAAGTAGTCGCCTAGTTGCGACGGGAAACTGGGTGATCGGACGACTCATTTGTTTCCGCACAAATTAGCGCCAGAGTTCTTAGTGTTCGCTACATATGTTGAGTGCTCTCGGTATCGTATGTGAAAGCGGCTGTCTGCCTGAGGGCCAGAATAGGGAAACAGACCATATTTTCCTGCATCATCATCATCATCATCATCATCGTCATTATTATTATCAGCCTATCTACGCCCACTGCAGGGCAAAAGCATCTGCTATTAATCTCCTGCAATTTTCCTGCACATGTGAAACCAAATTTGGTGTTGCTTAGCCTGAATTCTTCAAGTTAGCGTTGCTAGACGATGACGACTGGGAAATGCAGCCGGGTCCTACAGCAATTGCAGCATTCTCGTAGCTTTGGTGCGCAAGGCAATTATGTACCGAGTGTAAAAGATAATTTGAAGACGCTTAGATGTAGCGATCATTTTTAATTTGCAGTAGCAACTAATGCGTTTTTCTCGCCTGTTAAACATATACATATTCATTGCGTTTGGGGATCAATGTTTTCTATTTTCACTAACATTTGTCTCAATGTTGACGCGCTTTAAATCTTTCATTGGCCGTTATTACCTCGCGCGAGTCCTATGCAGCACAGCGTATTAACATAACCTCACCGAGAGGCATTTGTCCATCGCGCTTCACCGCTCCTTGCCATTACCTGCCGCTTGATTTAGCCTAGGCGCTTTCCTTACAATTAACATTGGTATTTTCGCCCATGACACTATATAAAAGACCCACTGATTGCAATGACTGGGGATTCGGAAATCTAAAACTGCCCACAGACATATGCGCCAAATAGCAACGACCACGTCATTACAGTGGATTAACGACGCAGCAACGAGACTAAATGTGGCGCTTTGGCTTCCCTTTGCTCTTTATAGATCGGCAGGGACGAACATTTAGTCCGTATTTGTGCACACAGCACACACTCTGCAACTTGGAATGCTTGCCCCCGAAAACTAACCGCCGTATTGGGTCCACAATCCACATTTCGCTCGCTTTTGCCTCCGCGACGTGTACGGGCATACTGCTTTAGAGAGGTGGTTTGGGCTAGTTGGTGCATACTAACTGAATTCAAAACACCGCTAAAAGATGGGACGAGTGTTTTTCGTGCTTTGTTTGTTGTACTTACGTTTCCTCTCATAATTCCTTCTCGCCTTCTCCTTCGGTATATTTGGCAGGCCGCGGATAAAACCACCAGCGGTTAGTCAGCGCGATGTGTTGTCGTTCCTCGTCCCGTCTTTTAGCGCTCTTTTGAACTTAGTTGGCATACTGCTGAGTAGTTTATTGGCACTCATGTAGTGTTTTAGCTTTCTCTCGTTTGTTTTTGTCCCTCCGCATCCCACAGAAATTGTTACGGTCGTGCATGTGCGCAAATAATACGTTTAAGCACACGTCACAAGCAACTGATGCTTTTGGAGTTCGCATTAAACGGAAAATATTGTTACGTCCGGGATTGGTTTATTTGCAGAAGAACGTTGGCTCTGAAGGCGAAGGTTGGTTGGTTGGTTCCTTATGTCATGGCGCGTAGGGAAAACGTGCCGATGTCCCAGCTTCTTTCTTCTCTATCTCGAACGTCCCCGTCCTTCTTCTTCGTCAGCTCAGTCAAGGAGGTTGGAGTTAGCCGAGCTATGTTTCACGTGCGTGACACTTCCCCGGTCGCAGACGAAGCCCTCTGGGTGAGTCACCGTGCAGTGCGGGAGTTAAAGCGTTTCAGGCGTGCCACGTGCAGAACCTGTGTTTTCTTGCATGATCTTCCACTTGCGGTTACACGTGATACCACGTAACTTTACGCACGCATTGCAGGACAATAAAGGGACCGATGTAACGGGGAAGGAGTTTTTGCGAATTCCACGTTTATGATGGGTGGTCCAGAGCCACACGAAGTCACCAGGGGCGTAAGAGAGATCAGAGTGACGGCCGCCATACCGCTGCTTGGAGTGGTCTTGATAAGGCAACGTGCGTAGGCGCGCTAATCGCCGTGCTTCTGCTGCAAGGCAAAGTGTCTTAGCCACTGAAGGCTCGTCGTGTTCTTCGAAAGGGAAGATGGTGTCGAGGCAGCTGCGAGGATTACGGGCATGGAGAAGGAAGAAAGGGCCGTAGCCGGTAGTTTCGTGCTTTGCAGTGTTATAAGCGTACGTAAGACAGGGCAAGAGATCGTCCCAAATTTTTGTGGTCGGAGGCAACGTACATGGCGAGCGTATTCGTCAGTGTGCGGTTGGTCCTCTTGGTAAAACCGTTTGTTTGAAGGTGGTGTGGGCTATAATGACGAAACTGCACTTCACAGAGGCGAAGGATCTCTTCGATCATGTCGTCGGGGAACTGACGGCCACGGTAACTTATGATGACACGAGGGCGTCCATAGCGAAGTAGAATACGTCATAGCAGGAATTGGGAGATTTCCGCTGCAGTAGCAGATGGTAGAGTGACGGTCTTGGAGTAGCGCGAGAGATAGTCCACGCACACAACGACCCAGCGGTTCAAAGAGAAGAAATACACAGGACAGATGTTCCCATCTATCGGACCACTGTAAGAAGCATGGGTGTGTGCCCCTGCTGGAAAAAACCGAAGTCCTATTTAGGCACTCTCAGCAACGTACTCGCCAGGTGGTGGAGGCTTACTTCATTTTTTGTACAAAAAGAACGGAACTTGTGTCAGCGCCCCATCCATGTCCCTCCTTAATGAGCAATTCGCCTATCTTGAAGATATCTTTCAGTGAATAGGCGGTAAATCTCTCGGCTTCACGATGTTCGGTGATGCTGCTAGCGATCTGCCAACATTCGCGCGGAACGTCGGCCAACTGTTGCGGCGCATGTGTAATTGCTGATTCCTTCCCGATTGTTGTTGTTTAATTACGTAAGTGTTTGTGTGTATGATGCGCCAGAAGGGTGCTCTGTGTCGAGATTTTCCGCTTTTGGTTTTATTGAAACTCAGTTAGTAAGCGCTTGTCCTGTGTAGTTCTTCTCTTTGTACCGCGTTTTTCTGCGCTTTTAGTCAGCATGCCTCCATACCAACTTGCCCAATTGTCCGTGCTCCTAAAATCCAGCGGTTACGTTTCCATGAGCGCGGGAATGGGCCTAGCAAATCGATGACGACCTTTTCGAAGTTGGCGGACGCAGCGGCTGAAGTTTTCCTGCTGGAACGGTTGTGGGAAGCTGGTGCCGCTGACATTGTGTGCAAGTCGCCACATAATGCTGTGTTGTTTTATGCATGTACGGCCAATAAAAACGTTGTTTGGTGCGGTACAGTGTTCGCGCCAATCCTATGTGGCCTGATGTGAGGTCGTCGTGTGTGAAAGTGAGAACACTGCTTCGAAGGCTTTGCAGTACCACGAGCAGAAGGCTGCAACCAACACCAAAATAATTCTATTTGTACAGTAGGCTGTCGCGCACGCAAACACGGCTAGCACGCCTTTCATCACGGCCAAACTCGAATAGGGGCTGTAGACTCTTGTGTCGGCGCTGTTACATCTTGTAGGTTGCGAAGTCAGGGGATGGTGTTGAGAGTGAAGCAAGATAGTCGTCAAAATGGTTCTAATCGCAGGGTGTGGTTTCCAGCGGCAGGCGAGAAAGGCACTCAGCATCAGCATGCTTACGGCCGCTCTTATATGACACCGTGAAGGTATACTCTTGCAAGCTCGGGGCCCAACGTGCAAGTAGGCCGCAAGGATCGCGAAGATTGACGAACCAGCATAGCGAGTGGTCATCTGTCACGATGGTAAATGGGGGGTCATAGAGATAGAACCTAAATCTTTGCGTGGCGAACACGACAGAGAGACACTCCTGTTCGGTCACTGTGTAATTCTTTTCTGTCTTGCTTAGGGCTCGACTGGCGTAAGCAATAACGTGTTTACTTTCATCATGACGTGGAACTAGTACGACCCGTATTCCAATACCGCTGGCGTCGGTATGAACTTCTGTAGGAGCTGAAGGTTCGAATTGCCGAAGTATAGGTTTTGACTCCAAAAGGAGCTACCGCTGACGGAAAGCGGTGTCGCATTCAGATGCCCACGCAAAGGGAACATTTTTCTGAAACAGGGATGTCAAAGGGTTGGCTGTGTCAGCGAATCCAGGTATAAAACGGCGAAAATAAGAAAGGCCAGGAAAACTTCGAAGCTTCTTGACGGAACGTGGCTCCCGAAAATCACTGACAGCTTGGATTTTATGTGGGTCGGGCCTGACGCCGTCTTTATCGACCAAAGGGCCTAGCACGAGCGTTTGGCGGTCTCCGAATCGGCACTTCTTAAAATGGAGGACTACGCCAGCTTTTTTACAAGCAGTCAAGGACAGTGGCTAAGCGATTGTTGTGCTCCCTGAAGGTTCGTCCAAAAATAACGACATCGTCTAAGTAGCACATGCCTATTTCCCACTTGAGTCCGCGCAGAATCGTGTCCATGAAGCGTTCAAAGGTGGCCGGGGCATTGCAGAGCCCAAAAGGAATTACGTTAAATTCAAATAGTCTATCGGGCCTTACAAAAGCAGTTTTTTTTTTATCCTTGGGGTCCACGGGAATTTGCCAATAGCCTGGTCTCAAGTCAACGAGGAAAAGTAGGAGGCTGAATGGAGGCAGTCTATGGCCTCGTCAATGCGGAGTAACGGGTAAACATCTTTCTTGGTTATAGCACTAAGACGTCGTTTTTCTACGCAAAATCGCCATGAACCGTCCTTTTTTTCCACCCGAATGACAGGCGCTGCCCAGGGACCTCAGGATTCTTGAATAACGCCATTTCTCAGCATTTCCTGGACTTTTTACTTGATTACTCGGAGCTTGGACGGGGAAACGCCGTAAGGCTTTTGCCGAATTGGGTGTGCTCCTCCAGCATGTATTGAGTGGTGAGTCTGATTAGCAGGAATCGCAGGACACCTTAAATTTGCTGCTGATAAAAATCGAAAACACTCGCGTGCATAAAGAAAGAAAAAAAAGAAACTAGGGCGCGGTGTTCATCCGGTTCAAGTTATTTGTTAATCATGTCGAGAAACTTGGACGAGTCCATTGGACGAGTGTTAACGGATGGGCGCGATTCTTCAGTTAAAACGGCTATCGATGTGGATCTATACTCAGTTACGTTGGCCACTTTGAGACCACGAGGTAACACTACTGGTTCTCTGGAGTAGTTGACCGTCCACAGCCGAGACTGAACTGCAAGGACGTTCTTCTTCGCACAATTCTGGGGTTTAGGCTCTACTACAGCGTCGAAATCACGCAGCGAAGATCCCGTCCATGCAAATCTCACAAATAGGGCACACCGCGCGGGAATGATTGTGCCCTCTGAAACGCTAAGTGCGCTCTGATGGCAAGCCGTGTATTCAACAAGTGCCGATAAAGCAACCCCATCAATGAAAACGTCTCCATTTTTACAGTCAACTTTGGCACCACACTACTTCAAAAAATCAATCCCAGGTATCACGTCGTGGGTTGACCGTGGGAGCACCGTGAACTCCGCCGTGAAGTACTGACCTCCCCAGCAAAGATTCACCGAGCATACGCCAGGAGGGCGCTGCGACTCACCACCCCACCACGAAATGTAGCCACCTTGTCCCAACTAAACATCACCTTACGTCCAATTAAGCCTGTCTTTAAAATCAGTGCTTTGCGCTGCTGAGCACGAGGTCGCGGGTTCGATTCCCGGCCGCGGCGGCCGCTTTTCTGATGGAGGCGAAGAGCAAAAACGCCCGTGTGTACAAGATTTCGACGCACGATAAAGATCCCCAGGTGGTCCAAATTAATCCGGAGCCCTCCACTACGGCGCGCCTCATCGCCTGCGTTGCGTCGGCGCGTTAAACCCTACAATCAATCAAAATCAGTGCTAATCACAAAAACTGTACCTCCTGTACCAACTAAAGCCATTGTTCTAACACCATCAACCACAATTTCAACTGTTTTTGAGCATGAGGACGGGCGAAGATAATTATATTGTAGACAGTCCGGTCGAAGGTGTAGTAGACGTGGTTTGCCCAGCGACATCACCTCGATTGGTCGCGCCATCTAGTTTGCTGGCGGCGGTGACCTATGCCGAGGCGAAGGCGAACGTCGCAGCGGAAGGTAGGCGGTGTAACGCTGCGGTCTGAAGCCGGTGCATCATGACGGGTCAGCGCTTGTTCTCCGGAAAATGAGCTCGTCGGCCAGTGGTCATTGTAGCGGGAATCGCCAGCCTTAGAGCGCTAGAACACATGGTATGGCTCGTATACCTTGTTCCTTGGCGTCGACGACGGCAGTAGCGGGATGTGTGGCCTGTCACGCCACATTTGTAGCAAACAGGCGGTTCGCTCCCACGGCCAGTGGTGTATTCTTAATACGCGTCATGGAAACGTGGAGAATAATTGGATCGTTGGGGACGGTGATGGGGATTCTCAAGATCGTACCTGGCCGACTCGTGGTCACGCATACGTCGAGAACTCTAACTTCCAGTGACAAAGTTCCGGTTATTGAAGCCGGCGTTGAAGGGCTGGAGAGTTCGCCAGCACCTCTTGTATTAAGTACAGTCAAACCCGGCTATAACGAACCCGGATAGAGCGAATTATGCTATATATCGAACAAAAATATTTCAGTTACGGAAATACATGGGAAACATATTCCTTATAACGAAGTTCACATCCGATATATCGAACTCTGCGCGCCGAAATTGGCCGCTGAAATGCACGGTCTCGGAGCGGTGATTGAGATGCGGATTGGTCGCGACCACAAAGCAAGAGTTGCGACTGAGACATTGCGCCTCGCACGGACGACGTGACGCCAGACACTTTCCCTAACTGTTACCGACTCGCGGGACTCACGACGGAACCCGCGCAGTCAGCGAGTCCGGACCAAGACAGCAGCATCGATGAACTGCGGGAAGACCTCCCCATGTTCCCGATGATGTCCAGAATGAAAGCCGTCCGACGCATATAATGAATCGCTTTCGGGAGTCGATGTGCTCCGCCAATGCTTCTTAGATTTTGGAGGACGCGGACTCGAACTGGTGTAACAATGTTTCGTGTAGAGAATGCTATGCTAGCTGGAGCCGCCAAAACGAAAGTGAAAACAAAATTCACTGCTTTTTTTCTTTGCGAAGAAGGCAGTTCAGGCGGAAATTTGCTTTATTACTTGCAATAAATGGGTTATTTTGGGTATGGTACTGGCTACTTTAATGTGTTTGCTTCTGCATGCAGGGATGGTGGTGTTGGGGAGGGCGAGAAAGGGGGGGGGGCTCCCGCGGATTGCGAACTTGTTACAATCAGTTCGTTATAGACGGGTTCGGCTATACCGAACTATTGGATATATCGAACCAATCCCGGTGCATATTGCAATTCGCTATAAACGGGTTTGACTGTAGTCTTAACGCGTATGCCTGTGGTCTACATTGTCCCGACATGCCTGGTGTCGCGCCAGTTCTTCGCGCACGATGCGGCGAATAGTATCAGCCAAGTCAGACGGTGGGTTGTCGTCAACACTTGTGACGGTGGTAACGTTCGTCAAGGGGCCGAACTTAAGGGTAATGCGGCGGGTTTTCAATGTCTCAAAGGTACGACATTGCTGGATTACTTCCGCTGCGGACTCTAGTTTTTCCCTGCTTATCAGGAAACGTTAGACGTCTTTGGCTACTCCTTTTAAGAGGTGGCCAACTTTGTCTTCCCTCGACATCTGTGGGTTGACGACTCGACATAGCTTTAGTACTTCCTTTATACAGGGTGATCAAAGTTAAGTCGACAGGTTTTTTTTTAAATAGGCGCTTAGATTTACGCGAAGACTACCTCTACAGTGAAGTTATGCGTCCAGGGGCACATATATAGGAGGTAACTATTGATTTAGGAGACCTAATTAACTAAAATTGATTAACTTTTTAGTGGCTACAGTAACCAGGCATATTTGTATTGGAAAGTTAGACGCAATCATGTTTCTTTGCAGTCTCAATTGGCAGAATTCTTCTAGCGCATCTGTACTCCGAGATATCGAACTGCGAAGTTTAATTGCCGCTCGCATGCTTACGCATCCTAGAAGTCAAGACCAGCGCATAGCTCCTCCCTTTTGTTTTGGGTTTCGATAGCGGTTCCGAGTACTGCAGATTGCGATACCGCCATCCAAGAATGAATGGGTGCCAGTTATCACTTTTGCCTATGACTTCACCGCTTTGTCGAAATAAACACCGTACACAGCAGGCACGTCACAGAAGGGAGGAGCTTTGTGCCGGTTCAGACTGTCTTGCATGCGTAATCAAGCGAACGGCAATTAAACTGCGGCGTTTGATATCTCGGACTACCGATGCGCCAGAAGAATTCTGCCAATTGAAACTGCGTAGAGACATGATTGCGCCTAACTTTCCAATACATACATGCCTGGTTACTGTAGCCCCTAAAAAGTTAATTAATCAATTGTAGTTAATTGCGTCTCTGAAATCAATAATTACATCTTATTTATGTGTCCTCCTGGGCGCATAACCTCACTGTAGAGGTGGTCTTCGCGTAAATCTAAGCGCCTATTTTTAAAAGAACCTGTCGACTTAACTTTGATGACCCTGTATATGTGGTACATGTGTCGCCAGGAATTTGAGCCCGCTGAAGCAGTGTTTGCTCTGCTTTCTTCTTTGCGACGGAGTCGCCGAAATGGCTTGATATCTCTTCGACAAAGCAGTCCCAAGTCGTAAGCGTGTCTTCGTGGTTTTCAAACCATGTGAGCGCTGTTCTATTCAAGGAAAACACGACGTTCGTGAGCTGCGCACGAATGTCGTCTTCAGCGTTCCCCGAGAAGGTTCGTTGTTCTTGTTGGGGATGCCAGCTGGCCATTGGCGGCGTTTGCGGCTGATGGCTATCGCCACGCGGAGGCATGGTGCGGAGCGCTCGTGGCTGGCCCGCGACTCGTCGGCTTCGCAGCAAGTCTTGTGGTTGCGTTGTTGCGTACCCAGCACCTCCACCAATCTGTTACAACCGGGATTGGTTTATTTGCTGAATAACGTTGGCTCTGAAGGCGGAGGGAAAGCTGATGCACCGATTTCCAAAACGTGGTTATGTCCCAGGTCCTTTCTTCTTTCTCGAACGTCCCCGTTCTTCTTGTTCTTCAATATTATACGTGTGTAGAAAAAAAAAAACTCATGTTGCCTAAGTAATGACAACGCACTTCTGCCTCAACTCAAGCAAGGCAGCACTCACCGGACCGAAACAGACGTGAATCACACTGGAATTTCAGAGAATACTCGGAAGTAGCATACGCAGGGTTTCATTTCGGAGGGGCCGGACCCTGAAAGGAAAATGAGAAGGAGCTAGAACATGACAAGAGAAAAAAGAAAATTAATGGAATATGCATTGGTGAATGTCTACGAATGCATAAGAATCCCTCTCATCCCTCTCCCTCACGAACTTGAGGTTCGGCCAGATGAGCACGCCTTGCTCTGGCTTAGGAAGCCCGTGTTGCAACCATGTCATCCCACCGCTGACACCAGTTGTTGCGACCGGGCGGGGGCACCCGATCCGTGCTCCGTGGCCTCCGACACACGAGGGGTAGCGTGTATGATGCGAGCGGCCAGCCGCTGTTGCAGCCGTGAAGAAGTCCAGAAGCCGTAGGCTAACGTAACTGTTTCCTTCATGGCGAGAGGTGAGCCGAAGCCAAAAAAAAATAATAATAATGCCCCGACGGGCGAGGTTACAATACAGGACTCGAGCAGAGCGACCGCATGGATTCGCTGCTCAGACAGGAATGGTTTACAGCGCATGCGGGGGTCTATTTATACCCAAAAGCGGTAACGGTCAAACGCCAACAAGCGGCAACACGCCACGAACGTCACAGACACACACAACGCTCTTTCCAGAGTTCGTGACAGTCGGTGGCCTCGGCGCACGTTGAGTCAGAGAGAGGGGAGAGAGGAGGACTCCGCTGAGTTCGCGGGGCCTCTGTGTCCTTGAAGAGCGTTGAGACGAGCCTCGCCGGCAGCCGCCGAAGTTTTGAAATGCGCCGAAAGCGAAGTGTCTGACTCGGCTTGTCGTAACTTGTCACCGACATGGTGGCGCCTGACGGCAGAAAGGCGCACGCAGTGGCTTCGCCGCACAGCTGAGGAGTGATGCGGGAAAGTACGGCAGCGCTGGCCGATTCGTAACAGCTTCTCCGCCGGGGGTCCGAGATCCCGATGGATAAGGGTCTTCAACCGTTGTCCGGAGGGATGCTGTCGAAGTGAAGTGCTCGGCAGACGCTCGACTCCAGGCCTGGGCTGTACGACACCGTGCTGGAGCTTCACCGGGCCGGTCACGGGACGAGTAGTGGCTCCCCAAGAACCTCTCTGGCTTGGTCAGGCAAGCAACAGAACAACACAGGAAGACACAACCGCATCGCCGGCAAGTGCGAAGACAAATCCACACTGAAGATCTACCAGGCTTTTAGTTGCGATAAAATACGCTAATAACTAACTACTCTAGTTATATTTTAGCCCAGCAGTACTTTAGACAAGTGCACAAACTTGAAAGGTGACATTTCGCGTGATTGGAAATGTCCCACACACAAAAAAAACGTAATCGTAAAGGGCGAAACCTGCGTCAGGAAAAACAATGAACTTGAGAAAGTCAGGCGTCTACAGGCCACTTCTCGCACAGAGAGCTGCGATTTGAGCTCTGGTCATTGCTCTGAGATTTTCCCTTTCTGTACCGCACTTTAGGTGCGCCCGTTCTCTGAACGCTGCTGCGACCGCGTGAAAGGACACCGGTCGTCTTGTTCGACAAAGGTCGAGCGAGCGGAGGAGCGAACGAGATTTTCCAACGTTCAAACGAGAGGCGCGCACTCCTTTTTGGAGGCGGCGTTCCTCTGGTGCGATGCGAGCTCACGGCTTTGCCCCTTCGCGTGCCCGCACTGAAACACGCGCCACAAGTACGTACGGAAGTCTTTGCTATCTCCTCGTTGCTCGCCTTTTTGCGAACGCGTTCGGCAAGCAAACGCCGGGACGCGTTTACGCTCTCTTCTCTAGGCTGGTCGGTTCCCGACTTCGGCTCAGCCACAGGCGCCACCGAAATCTCAACTAGCTTAGCCCATATTGGCCCATGGTCGGGAGCATCAGCTGGGAGTGACAAGGGCACGACGTGCTCATTAGACGCCTGGTAGCTTCGAACAGTCACTACTTCGTCGCCCCTCGCGCTTTCGGCGACAGCCTCAGCACGCGAACACCGAAGCGCGTTCCCGTTCTCTTTTCTCACTGCCAGGACTACACTACATCCAGGCTGCCCTGTCTCAAAAGACGGCTCAGCCGCCCCAGACACCTGAATCTCTACGAGCTCGGCTGGCCGTTGCTCGAGGTCAGCTACCTGAGCTGGTGGCAGGACGGAATCGGCTTGCTGAGTGGCGAGATCGTCATGACTCCCAACTCTACCGTGCAAACCTTTCGCTGCCTCGACTGCAGGCTTTGTCACCACATCGCTCGTTTCTGTACTACCGTCCAAAGGAACAACTTCCGTTTCAGCGGACTCGTGCGGGCTTTCGGTAACCTCATCGTTACCGCATTCCTGCGAAACGTCGCTGTCTCGCGAAGTGGTCACGTTCAAGTCGGTAGCCGTTCTCAAGGCCTCCCGCGAATTTGAACCGTCCGAACACTCTGCCGAGATCTCCAAAACCAACGCCGACACATTATCGCACTCAGTGGACACGCACTGCCCTCTGCCGCCTCTGCCGACAGTCTGAGCTAATGCGCCGTCGTTATCTCTCTCAGCAACCTTGACGCGCTGCTGGGCCGCAACGGTCGCCTCCGACTCGCGCTCCCGAGCGTCTGCTACTGGCAGCGCTGGCACGGTGCTTTCCTCGAAAACGAGGTCTTTTTCGAGAAACAATTGTAACTCTGGCTTTCTGAGCTTCGCTTTTTCGCGCATAAGTTGAATCTCGTGCTCTAGTGCCTTACTCTCCCGTTGGGGTCTCTCTCGCTCGAGCCTCCTC